>NC_059433.1:95134367-95436200 GCF_021028975.2 Sphaerodactylus townsendi
TGGCAGTCAGTTTGGAATACAGCATAGGGACTTTATCCACAAAATAAGTTGCAAATAAATATTTATTAACTACTATGGTCCCATGCCTTAATAACGTAATATAAAATCATATTAATAAAACAAGTACAGTAAATTAAAATATACAAAAAGATAAATCACAGTAATCAATTCCATAGACAGAAACAAGACAAGCATTTCTCTTTTTGAGGGTTGGCATGCATGCACCTTTTTCTTAGTTTAATTGATAAATACATAAAAGAGGCAACCTTGCATGTAATTGCTAGATTGATATCTGCCAAAAGAAAACAGATGCAATCCTCATCTGACCCCAAAGACTGGAGAATAACTAGATTCAGTCTAGATCAAATAGTATAATATAATGGGCGGTAAGAAAATTGGGCAGGATCTACATGATTAGAGACACGTGGGCAGAAAGTCACAACTAATAGACCAGTCATCTTCGACTGTGCGAAAGGAGGAGTTAAATGCTGAATCACCCTAAACAGTTTGGCTGACCATGAAGTAGCAGATATAATGGAGGCAAAAAAGTAATTCTTCTTTGCCACCTTCACCACCACTTCATAGGCCTTCAAGGAGTCTCTGGCTCATTCCGCACATGCAGAATAATGCACTTTCAAACTGCTTTCAGTGCTCTTTGAAGCTGTGCAGAATAGCAAAATCCACTTGCAAACAGTTGTGAAAGTGGTTTGAAAATGCATTAACATGTTCTTGAAGCTGTAACATGTTCTTGAAGTTTTGTCTCAGGTCTGGCACTACTTACACTCTAGCCATCTCAATAACCTCCTATCTTAGCTCTTCATGTAGCCACTGATGGCTAAGGTTGAATAGGGCACAAGGAGCAACTCTTATCAATGGCATCCCAAAGGCCCTTGTTCTAGTACTTATTAAGCTCTTCAAACAAACTCCCAGCAGGCCCAAATATATCCCACATAGCGTTCCAGAATCTCATAGGACCTCTGAGTCTCCGCAGGCAAGCATTAATTGGCACACTGCCCAAGAAGGAGGGACAATTATCTTCAGTTTGACTCCAATGAGAAAATGATGTGACCATAGCACCAGTTCAAAAGATACTGTAGACTCTAGATCAACCACGGCACAAAATATTCATCTAGCATATGATCAGCTTTATGTTTGGGACCAACACAACCTGGGAGAGATTCAATGTCACCATGGCAGATATGAGGTCCCAGGCCACTCCTGACACAACCACCTCTTCATTGATGTAGAAGTCCCCCAAGATCATACACAGTTGAAAACAGTCCCTGACTGTCTCAGCAGAGGGTCAGCTGGTGAGCTGGGCTGATGGCAATAGTGTAACTGCACAAAATGGCACTCAGGGCAAGCACTGAAATTGTGCCCCCCCCCCCAATATGTTGTGCCCCACCTTTCATGAGACCAGCCTCCTGTGGGGAAATTTTCTTTGGCATATTTAACCAGCCTAATGGACATATATGTTTGTGGATCTGATGAGGGAGATCTAACTCAGGAAAGCTTACTGTTTTGCAAACTTGCATGGCAGCGTAGGTGTTCAAACCTGAGTCATCCAGATCCTAGTCTGACATTCTAACCACTACACATCTCCGGTTAAGACATCCAGACAGTAAGCAGTGTGGAAGTACTTTCTCCACCTGAGACTCGGGAGAGCAACTGCCAGTCTGAGTACTGACTGTGATGGACTGATGGTTTAATTCAGTGTAAGGCAGATGCATGCTCCCTGCCAGACACAGAATAAAAAGGAGAAAGGGAGGAAATAGTAATGGTTCAATCAAATGTAATCTGAAGAAAGGGAGCAAATAATTAAAAAGGCAACAAGAGCTATCAGTGGGGGTTGAATTAAGGGGTGACAAACTCAAATCCACACTGATCTATGAAGCTTGCTGAATGACCTTGGGGCCAATCACAAAGACGTGTGTGTTATGTGCCATTAAGACATTTTGAATTACGGTTTTATTTAAAACATTAATTAGGTACTTTTCTTCCTCAAAGAGCAGAAGGCAACTTACAGTGTAAATAAAATATGTAAAACAGAGTACATTAAAATATATAAAACCAAAATTTTATGGCAACCCTATGAATTAATGATCTCCAAAACATCATATCATTAACAGCCTTGCTCAGTTCTTACAGGCTGAGGGCCTTGACTGACTCAGTTCAGCTCATGCTGAGTCTTTTCTGTTGCCTTCAACTTTTCCTAGCAACTTTCACATTGAGTAGTGAATCTAATGCAGGAGAGTGGAGTGATTTATGTCACACTGAGTTTCTTGTAGGAAGGGTGGGATAAAAATGTACACTGCAGAGGCCCATTTTGAGCCAGGTCCATGCCTCAGGGGTGAAGTGTCAAGAACAGAGGCCTGGTGAACAAGGAAGTGACTTGGATTTGGAAAGCCCTTCAGTTTCTCCAAAAGGAAAACACCCCATTGCCCAGCCCCCTCTGAACAATTGGCTTGGCCACAAGGGTTGCCATCCTCCAGATGGATTGTGGAGAGCTCCCAGAACAACAACTGATTGCCAGATTATAGAGATCAGTTCCGCTGGAGGAAATTGCTGCTTTGGAGGGTGGACTCTTCAGTATTATACACAGCTGAAATCCTTCCCCTTCCATCCCCAGGCTCCAAGTCTCCAGGAACTTCCCAGCTTGGAGCAGGTCAATCTTACCCTGCACTTTTGACCAACAACAGCTCACTCACTTGCAGTAGGTGTCCTATTTCCTTTCCCTCCATGATTCTCCACAGAAAACACTCATGCCTCAGGGGGAAACTTACACTTATTGCAACCTTTTCACACAGAGTAGCTTCTTCAGAGCCAGACTCATTTTCTTGGATGAATATACCATCTTATTTGGATGGAAATGGTTAGCATAGACTTCTCTCTTCCCTCCTCCCCATTCCCCTTTCTTTTCAAATGGGCTCTCCTTTCCCATACTTCCACCCCTCCTCCATCCCCCGTACAAAGAGAGGGTTTTCTAACTTTTCAAACAGGCTCTCCTTTCTCAGATTTCACCTCCCCCCATTGGCTCCCCTAACTTTGCAAAGGGGCTCTCCTTTCTCAGACTTCGCTCCCCCCACAGATGTTCCTACCTTTTCAAACGGACTCTCTTTTCCCAGACTTCCTTGCCCCCTGCACTTGGCTCAGGTTGCCTAGGGAAGGGCCTCCCCCACTGCCTGCTAAGCTCATCAGAACTTGCAAAGGACAGCTGAGTATGCCCAGAGCTGACAACAGTTAGCATCCTGGAAGTCCGTGGCCTACCCAGGCCAGCAATGGGGTCCAGACATTTTGGCCGGGGCATGACCACTCACAGTCCTTCCAAGGGTGGGGGTGGGAGGGTGTGTCCCAGCCCTGCACGTGAAGCATCCACCCCAGCCCTGCACGTGAAGCATCCACCCCAGCCCTGCACGTGAAGCATCCCCAAGTCCCATCCCTTTCTTTGTCTGCCTGCTGGCATGCAGTAACAGAGCAAAGCAAAGCCATGCAGACACTTTGGCTGGGGCACAGCAGCTTCTCACTATTTTTCCCGGGATGGGAGAGCATGCCCTAGCCCTACATGTAGAGTGCCTTCAAGACCCACTCCCTTCTTCATCTGCTAGCTGGCACCACACTAGTACAGCGAGGTGAGGGCAAGCAGGTGCAGCCCCCTTGCTACCAGGCTTCTGATCCCTGGTCTGGTGCTGCTGCCATGCCCCCTTCATGCCCAGGGCATGTGCTCTGTCTTGCCCACCATTGTTACACGCCTGGCTGATGGTGCACCAGCAAAACACTCACTCTCTCCCTAGCTTCCCATTCCAGACCCACATACTCAATGACTGGCAAAGGAACTCTTCAGAAGGGGGAAAAAACATATTGGAGAACAATTGCTTCTCTCCCCTCCTTCTGTTCGAGATTAAGGAAGGACTGAGTAGCATGGTGGTATTAATTGCATCAGGGGAACTATGGGTGATTCCCCACAGTACATTCTGTAGGGCTCGACTTGCGTCCGCTGGAATTTTTCTTCATGAAGTCAACTCGCGGCCATTCTTCCTTAGCCGAGCTCAGAGGATGGGGTCAACCCTGTGCATCATCCACCCCTCTGCCCCGATTGGTTCCCTTTCCCATGGCGGGAAACATGAAATTCAAAAAACGTGCCAAGATTGGTTAAAGGGAAACTAAGCCCTGATTGGGCAGAGACAGGAACTATGCAGTTGGCTGGAGGGGTGAATCGAGTACAACAGACAGTCTGCACAAGCATGAGCTCAACACGAGTTCACCAAAAAGTACTCCCTCCGAGGAGGGATCAAGAAGATCTGGCTCAGGCGGGTCGAAGGAGAGTCAGACTTGTGTCGAAATCTGCGGCTGTGCAGACTACCAGGGCTGAACACAATGTACTGTGCGGAATAATGTACTGGTAATGTACTGTGCGGAATCACTCCATGTCACCCTCATTCAGCCAGGTTGCAGTCACATAAGCCAGGTCATTTGCTTTTCCTGATAAGGTCCTGAAGGGTAGTAGTTTTGTTCTTCACTGAACTGGCATTGCACAAAATCAAGCTGGAAGAAAAAGGAACACACTGGGCTTGACTACCATGATTCTGAAGGATGGGATGGACACTAGAAGGGAGCTGAGCATAATCATATCTTAACCTCCTTCTCAGCTTTTCCTCCTACTGCCATACTTCCCTCACCCTCAAGATGCTGTGTTACTCCAGTCCTGGAAGCATATTCCCACCAGCATTCCTGAGACGAAGATAAATAAGGACTAAATTCTTCCTATGCTTCAAAATGTGAATATACAGCAGATTAATAATGTTCTAAGCCTTCAATGCCAGTGGGATAATGTAGATTATGAGTAGGTGCAACCAGAACCCTCACCTCCTCAAAATATTGGTATTTTGGTATTTTGTTGTTAATTTTTTTGTATACTTGTTGATATTTTGGTATTTCACCTGAGAAAGGCAGCAGTAAAAGGGAACCAAAAAATCAGATCCTGAAAAATTCTGATTTTTTTGTTCATTTTTGAGCCTGTTTGGCTAACTAACTGTCCCCCCAGTCTCTCCCCTCTCACTCTCTCCCTCACTAACTTGCAGCTTGGCTGGGTCCAGCCAGGGGCGAATCTAGGCAAACTGGAGCCCGGGGACAAAATCTGAGTTTGGTGCCCCCCCCACCCCCCCAGGTATGGACGACCACCCTCCCACACAACAACCAAACAATGATTTTTTGCACCAGCTCACAAAACACCTCCCACCACCAGCAAAACATACATGGCTTTCTCCCCACCAACTCTCTTTCCCAATTGTGTCCTCACACCAACCCTATGAGGTAGGTTGTTAGCCTCAGAAAGAGCTCCAAGCCAGTGCAAGTGGGAATTAACTTTTAAGCATGTAAATCTCTCACAAGTCACCCCCATCTGAAGGTTTACTAAGCAAACATCAGCATCATCTCTCACAAATCACCTCCTACCCCCAGCAAAACATACATGGCTCCCTCCCCACCACTTTCCTAATTGTGTCCTCACACCAACCCTGTGAGGTAGGCTGCTAGCCTGAGAAACAGCTCCAAGCCAGTGCAAGTGGGAATTAACTTTTAAGCATGTAAATCTCTCACAAGTCACCCCCCATCTTAAGGTTTACCAAGCAAACGTCAGCATCATCTTCAGTTCTGCTGCTGCTTCTGGGCTCCCTGCTCAGCTTGCCTTTTCCTGTGCCTGCCGGGCGCCCAGCGAGAAGGCTTCTGAGTAATGCCACACTTCATTTAAGGCGAATAAGGCATGCTGGGTTAGAGGGAGGGGAGGCGGAGCTCCCCCGTCCTGCTCCTGGGAGCCCAGTGGGACTTCTCCCCCGCCCCCTGGACACTCCAGGCCACCGTACAGAGTGGGCGGGGCTACGACAGGCACTGGGAGCAGTCCGCTGCTTCCGTGCCTGCTTTCTAAGGCTTGCTCAATCCCTTGCTGTGTAGGAGGATGTTTTGGCGCCCCCCACGTGACCTCAATCGATGCGCCCGGGGACAAGGGGTACCCCATGTCCCTAGGCAGGAACGCCAGTGGGTCCAGCATTGAACTGTGCGTAACTCCTCCAAAATCCATGTGGACTAGGGAAACACCATGCCTATTCAACACTGGACAAAGCTGACCAAGGCCACGGTTCAACACACACAGTTTAAAGTTGGACCCAGTCAGGCCAAGCCCAGCACTGAACTGCAGGCTTGGCCTGGCAGGGTCCAGCTTTATAGTGCTGGCTCCACTTCTGAAGGCCACGTGTACTTCAGAGGGGAAGCCAGAAGTTCAATTCTGGCCTTGGCTTGGCTGAGCTTTAAAATGCAGGCTATGGATTTAGAGCTTGCAGTTAAAGTTGGACTCAATCAGGCAGAGTTTGCAATTGAATGGGGCCTTCATTTAGGGCCTTCACCAAGAGCCATTTTCTCAATTTGACACACTTGCATATTGGCCATGAGATGGCTGTGGACTGCCTAGGGGCCTTACGTAGTCCTTCCCAGAGCAGAGCTGCCCACTGCATGCCTGTTTGGAAAACCACACTCTCTCAACCAGATCAGCAGGACCAATAAGATTACCAATCTGGCATTGATGTTCTAACACAGAACAGCTACCAGCTGCTTAAGTAGGTATTACTGGGCTGACTTGCTGATCTGTGGCTGCTAATAGCTGCCCAGGGCCTTGAGTAGCTCATCCAGGGCAGGGCTGCCCATCACATGACTGTTTGGAACACCTCACGCTCTTCAGTAGGAAAGGCAAGATGGAAACTCTGGACCCAGAATTGGTGTTCTAATACAAAAGCAGCTGCTGGCCACTTCACTAGGTGTCACTAAGCTGACTGGCCAATGCAAACCACAAAACAGAGTAAAGCTTAGATACCTAGAAGAGTTCCACTAATATCTGTGCCAGAATCTTTGTCTCTGTTCAGGAGTTATTGGAAGTAGCCATGGTAAATATAAATCTCCACTGAAAGTTAAGGCAATATTTTGTTGCTGTTGTTCAGCCTTTAATAAAACAGCTTTTGGCGTCTCAAGTCTTCATTCCAGGTACTTTTACAAAATAATACATCAAAATAGTATATCATATTTTTGATCGCATTATGTCTGCTTTTTTGGGGGGGAAGGGTTGCTATTTTAGTAATCCCTGGTTTTACTTTGGGTCAAAATTCAGTTTGAAACTCCAAAACCCAAGGAAAAATTCAGAAAGATTTTGTAAGTGTAAGGGTTCCATACACAAGCTCTGCTTGGTTCAGGAATCTCCAACCTATGGACCACCAGATGTTCATGGACTACAATTCCCATGAGAATCATCATCCATGAACATCTGGAGGGAGACCCCAGTCTAGTCCTAAGAATTCTGGGGAAGAAGCCCCAAAGAAGTAGCTGCCATGACACTGCAGTATTGAGTCTGTTTCCTTTAAGAATCCAAGACAATATTGGTATGCCTTTACTTGCATTTATTTCAAACAGACTTTGTGAAATGCAATTTTGATCCTTGTTATTTCAGGTCTAAAGCTCTGTATCCAGTTGACCAAAGCTGCACATCTGTTAGTGTGCAATGCATACATGCCAGACATATGTATGATTTCTTCTATGTGAGAGAACATGGTTCGGTCTTGCTAAAATTATTCCACTAAGACTGTTTTTTTGTTAAATAAGGCAGTGCCACCTAGAATTGAATGAAATGGCTGGCTCCACTAAATAGGTTAGCAGTACTCCAGAAGCCTTTTTTCATGCTGTAATGGGACTCCGCTTGTTGTATGCATTTCAGTTAG
The DNA here is from genome assembly GCF_021028975.2 of Sphaerodactylus townsendi. NCBI lineage: Eukaryota > Metazoa > Chordata > Lepidosauria > Squamata > Sphaerodactylidae > Sphaerodactylus > Sphaerodactylus townsendi. Next base: position 95,142,122 of record NC_059433.1, read on the forward strand.
TTCTCTCAATAAGGTAACCAGATATTTTTCCCGGCAGGATTGTAGCCTGCTGAGTTTTCTTTGAAAGCAGTTTTTTTTAGTTTCATTGTCATTTTTTTTACTGCTATCCTTGAATTTTTGATCATTCTTCACTCAAAAGCGGTGTGACCATTCTCCTCCCACCAGCACATTTCTCCCCATTTTGATTAGAAATGCACTGGGCCTAATTAGAAACATGAAATGGGAGGACAGGGGATGGCAACCCTAGACCCTCACTTCAAATACGGTTACTGGCATTTCAAGAAGAGGTCAAAGAAATAAGCTACCATTCATTAGCCTGAGGCTATGAATGATCTACCAACCATACAGAAAATTGGCAGCCCTTCTGCCTTTCGTCCTCAAGGAGCCTGTGTATTAAACTAATTGTTAAATATAGCAAGCAGATTGACAGCAGGAGAAGAGAGTACTTTGGCATATGTAAAATAATGGGGTCTATGAGGAGTTTAGTTGAAATCCAACTCTTACAGTCCCCCACAGAGTACAGACATTTACATGCTTCATTTTTTAAAAAATCCAGTTCCTAGATAATGTAGATTTTTATAGGGTGTCCCACGGCAAGCTCGCTAATTGGGACAGTGCTTATCAATTCCATTTTGAACAAGGCCGAGCCAAAAGGTATCTAAAACACATGCATTGATGTTCCTGTACTTTAGATGGTTTTAAGCTGAATGACACAAGCATCATTTGTTACTTGCGCGGTGAATGCATTGCTAAGCAACACACTTTTCACAAAGAATTCAGTGGAGAAGTCAAGTTTTGTTTCATTTGCAAGGCTTTTTTCCCACTCTTCTCACAAACTGCAGATGTACTCTGTTTTCATGCAGTAAAATCTGAAATGCAAGATAGTCTGTTGCATGCACAAATAAATAAAGGCTTTATTATTTAATTTAAGCGCTAATCAGATGGAGGCAGGGGAGAACATGTAGTGCAGTGATTAGGTTGGAGAACTAGGACTGGAGAAACTTGAGTTCAAATCCTAACTAATTCCTGAAATTCACTGGGGCACTTTGGGCCAATCAATTTGATTCAGATAAACAGTAGAATTACTTGCCCAGAGCAAAGTTTGCCTGTGGCATCTCTGTATGTATCTCTACCCCCTGGGAGGGAGACATAGAAAAATTAATATACAAATTACTATCTTCCATCAGTCTGGTTGAAGGATTGTCAAGCCAGAGCACAAATTCATACAGAGACACTATGACCCACCTCCTTGGAAAATGGGCAGCTTGGCTTCACAAGCCTCTTTAAATATTGAATTAAATTATTTCCACTCCAAACATTTTGGGTTACAGAAGTAAACATGGGATTGAATGTGGCTGTGCTCTTGCAGTCCTCCTGGTGCGGCCTTGAAGCCTTGGTCTCCCCAAGGGAGGGAGTCCTTTTGAAACATGGTTTTGGCCTGTGGGGGGAGGGAGGGGTGGTGTCCAAATGTGCCCCTCCACATGACTGAGGTAAGTAGTGCCTGGGTCACAAGACCCCACCTCACCCCGTCAAGATACGCCATTGGCCATGGTTCTTCTTTTTTTTGCAGTGAATTTTTCCTATAATTTTCAGTGCTAACTGGGGATTCTTCTACTGTGAAGCTTCCCTAGTTGAGCCAGCCACCATTTCCCTTTCCCACCACTTCTCTTGTTGCCTATTGCTTTTTGATCTCTTTGAAAGAAAAAAAGAAAACCTTTTGGGCCACTCTGCTGGCTGAAAGTGGGATGGGTGGGTGAAGCAAGAAAAGCTGAGACGAAGTGAACATACACAAAAGATTTTTGCTTTTCCACTGAAAAGAAAGGGAAAAAATGACAGTTTAACATGTTTTGGAAGTTGTGGACAGTTTAATATGTGCGCAACTAAGAATCTGAGACAAAGGGAATGTACACTCACTATGTTGCAGACCTCAAGTGCATAAATTGTATGTGTTCTAGTGTTCAAGTCAACAGTAAAGGACAAGAAGCTGCCAGTCACACTTTTGCCATCCTATAGTCCACTTTCTACTGATAAGACTGAACCATCGAGGCCATCTATCAGGGATAAAGCAACTTCACCACACCCTGTAACATATGAAGTTTATTTTTGAAGTACTGTTGGGGTTCAGTCTATTCTGACATGATTTTGACATATTACTTTGCACTGAAGATTCACATTACTGTCATATGGTGTTATTTCTACTGGTGTGGTTTTGTATTGTTTGTTTTCACAGCCTTGAAGAAGATCCTGGATCAAAACATACCGGGCTACATTAAATTTGCACCACTTTCAGGTTCTGCCTTTCTGTTCAGTCTTCTTATGGCTGTTAGTGCTGCCCCACTTTCTATAGTGCTAAATTTTTAAGAACAGACTGAAAGTAGAACAAACCTTTTGACTGAAAAAAATAGAGGCTGATGAGATAGGATCTCTGTTGTGAGCACCTGAATATTAACTATGATCAATGCTCATGTTAAGACAGATCAAGTAGTTGAGCCATCATTTAGCATACTTTATGGTTTTTCATAAATTGGAGCAAGCAGATGTTATGAGGTCATAGGAAAAGCAACTAGTGAAGTGAAATTATAAACCTTAATGGAGTTTAATGGAAGTTATTACAGCCAAAGTCTTTGTTGTATAAAGCAGTAGAATATCTAAATCTCAATATTGTGGTATGTAGGTAATTAATCCATGATTATTTACCTTCCTGTAACAAGTTCAGGGCTAGCTTAGCCCAACAGAACCCTTTGAAATAGATCAGACAAGTGGACAGCCCATGATTTTTACAGCTGAGCATGGATTTAAACCAAATTTAAGCACAGCACAATAATCACACTGACATCCCTAAGATTACTAATTAATACACAATTGCAACTTTTCACCAACAGTATGAATTCGGTTGCTTTCAAATTCTCTCTATGTTCCCAATCCTTCTTTAAAAGTCTAACTGATCTTCCATATGCTCAGCCATGTACGGAGATAGGTCAGGCTTAGTCCAAGTGCAATTCACAAAACAGCTTGCAGGTGTATCTTCAGCTTTGGTCATATCTAGCCCCTCAAATAATTTTTATGGCAGTAAAGCCATGGATCAATTTGCCTCAGCCCTTCTTCAAACAAGGTGTTGTTATTGTTTTGCAATTGATACAAGGAAAACATGAAGCTTAGCCCTGATACTGAATACTATGCTACTAGCTCCATAGGAATGATATTCTTGAACTTGGTGATCCAAACAATGGTCAAGCAGCAATAAATGCCACTGGTGAAGTGGATGAGGCTACAAAACAGATTATTGGGAAACCGTCTCTTTTGATGAATACAGTACTGTCTATACGATATTGAGACCTGAGTATCTTGTCCTTCAAAGAGCGTTTGGCGCACATTTTCATGTCCCTGTTTTACTTACCTGTATTTGGGGGTGAACTGCATTAGTTTATAATTCTCTTGGAATTACAGTTGATCTCTAGACTACAGAAATCAGTTATTCGGGACAAAATGGCAGCTTTGGAAGGTGGACTGTATGACATCACTTCCCTACTGAGATCCCTCTCTTTCCTAAATGCTACCTGCCCCAGGCTTTACCCCAAATTTCCAAGAATGTCCCAACCTGGAATTGGCAACCCTAGCTGCTGGTCACAAAGAATGAGTTCTTAACATAAAACACTTCAAATTCATACAGCAAACAATGATTTAGGATATTATAGCCATCTGACCTATAGCATATTTCCTAAATCATGGCCAGTCACATTACTGAATGAGAATTTCAGAGCATAAAAGAAGGTCCTTCCTCATCATGATTAATTAGACATGGTTGAAATGGCAAGAATATACCACAGAATTATTTAGCCAGGTTCTGAATTCAGTTACAATGGCAAAATACCATTAGAGCCAAATGTCTAAACAGTGAGTTGAATCTAGTCCCCTATTTTTTTTCCAATCCAGAGAACTTTTAATGGCTGAAACCAGTGTAGCCTTCTAAAGAGTGAGAGGATTTCCCCCCCTCACTGTCAGGACAAACAGCTGAGGAAATGGCTTTATACACACTGGTACTATTAAGTAGTTTGCTTCTCATTTTACCCAGCTCCTTCCCTGAGAGCACAATAGAGACAATTAACCGGATTTCGATTAACTGCTTGAAAAATCACCAGCTGCTTTTTTTTCTTTCAGAGTCACTTAGACCTTTTATTTCTGACCTAGATTTAGCAAGTACGACAGGAAAACTAGGCTAGATTTGTCACACTGAAAGTGAACCTGTAGCAAATTAATAGCACAGAAAGCCAAGTACCTGTTGAAAACCACTTCCAATCAGTCAGCTGTTGCCTGTATTAGGATTTCTTTGGAAGTTCATTTGTAGATCTTGGCAAACAAATGAATGCATCCACCATACACATAATTCACTGGGTTATACCAGTAACTTCAGGATAATAGCTACTTTGCATGGAATTTAGGGACCCATGTGTTACTACCTGATGACAGATGGTACTTCACATCTATCTCTCAAATACTTACCTATTGCATTAGTAACTTCAGCAATGAAATTATATAGTTCAGTGCAGGCACATGAGAGAGGCTCTTTTGGATGTGGGCTTGCTTGCACTTTGTAGAGCACTATGCACAGTGGTGGTACAACAATAACAATAATAATAGCAATGGCAACTAATAACAGGCCAGATGTAGCCATAACCAGATTGTCTTCTTGCTTGGTGAATGTTCAAAAACCTAGGTCAACTGAGGATATCGAAGGGATGAAAAGAGCAAAGCCATGAAAAACTACTGAGCCTCTGAAATATTTTCTTTCATTTGCAGAGTAAGTATCTGAAACTTACCTGGAGATCTCCCTGGTTAGACACCTCCCCTCCTTATTAGGCTGTTCAGCAAAGGACCTCAGGATATGACTCCATACATTATATTTATATCTTCTTCCTCATGTGACTAAAGGTTTATGCCCAGAGCTAAGGTTGGAAGTTCTCTGTGCTATTAAACTGTTTTTAATAAAGCAGCCATTCTCATGATTAGTATAAGCCCTATTAATTACATGATGCTTTTGTGCATTAGCTGATTATCTAAATCACACTATTCTTCGTAGGCCAACTCACAGGACTGCACTGCATACTTCACTCCCATTTCATCTGACAGGATTGCTTTAAACATTAAATTGGCCTTCCCACCCTAAAAGAAAGACACAGTCACCAAGATTGGATTAAATGAAGGGTTTGTGAATTATTTAAAATTATTTAAGACAGCTCTATACCTCAAGGGGCTTGCAAATCTAAGGTGAATTCTGCATGTGCCAAAAACAGCAGTGTGAAAATTGTGTAAAATGGTGTAAAACAGTGGCCCTTTCCTCACAGGCCACACGAGCGGAGGTGCACCAGCATAGTCTATGCTGGTGTACCCCCCGGGGCCATTCTCATGAATGGTACTGATGGCCCAGCAGCCGGAGGCGCACCCATCGCATGGGCCGCACTGCTCTCAGTGCTCTTCTACCTCCTGACAGCTCCTGTCACTCTGTGGAGGCCAGGGGACACACCCCCATGGCCATAGCGATGCCTCTGGGGTCGGAGGCCAGGAGGCGAATCCCCAGGCCTCCACAGAGAGACCGGAGCCAGCAGGAGGTAAAAGGGGACCAGGAGCAGCATGGGGAAAATGCTGGCTTCTACATGATGCTGTTCACTCAACACCGGATAGAAGTCAGCATTTTCAAAAAGACTCGCTCAATAAGCAAGTAGAGCAAACGCCGATGTGGGGGGAAAACGCTGCTGCTGCTGTGCTGCAGAAGCAGCAGCTGTGCGATATTCTCCACCACAATAGTGCTTTTACCGACCCCATGCCAGTTTAAATGGCCCATGTGGAACGAGCCAGTGTAAAAGGGTTTACACAGTTTTCACACTGCTGTTTTTGGCCCATGCAGAATCCACCTATCATAAAATGCAACCCACCAAAGCCAACAGTTCTATAATCCCACTCTGTCTGTGTTGCTTTTCCTTAGCTCATTTAGTAAAAGTTTGCTCATCACTACTGCAGGATTCTGGCTGTATCCACACATTTTTGGAAATGGCACCATTATTGCACTATAATAATCACTCACAAGTACTTAACCATGTGGGATAATCCAGTTGCTTATACCTTCAAGTATAAATGTATCTCCTGTGGATGAAGTGAGTAGCTCATAAAAGCTTATGCTGAAACATATTTTGCTAGTTTTTTGAAGTGTTGCATTAATCTTTTTTTGCAATGGACTAATTCAACTGCTCCTCTAAATCCAATTGTGCATGGTGGCCAATATTCCTATTTCATGGCGGCTACCAAGTAATAATAGTATCAAGAGCCAGTGTGCTGAAGTGGACTCTAATTTGAAAAGCAAAGTTTGATTCCCCACTAACAACACAACCTTTATTAGGCATTTAAAATAGGCTCTATTCCCCACTCTTTCACATGAACTCTGCAGGGTGATCTCGGGCCAGTCACAGTTCTCTCAGCCCATGCAGAGACAGGCAATGGCAAACCACTTCTGAACATCTATTGCTAGTTAGCTGTGACTTGATGGCACTTTCCAACACCAATAATTGCATCCATGAATGCAACATCTCAGAAAGATCAACTCACAAGGGCAATAACTTGAGTTCTGAAGCAGAAAAATCTCATAAGTGATTCCTTTCTTGCTTTCTCTTTCATTGCAGGAACCTACCAGTCACTCATTTCTAGTGGCATAGTGCCAAGGGGACGGGGAGGGGTGTATGACGCACCGGGCATGTACCAGTGCAGGGGCATGGTGGGGGCAATTCAGGGGTGGGCCTACTTTGGGTTGAGACACTGCTAACTGAATTAGGTGAATCAATAAAGAAGCCTATAATCGTGTTTGATGATTCACAGACCTGCATCGCATTAGCAGAGACTGCAAACATGAAGACAAGAACTACGTACATAGGAGTAAAGTACCAGATTGTTAGAGAGCTAGTACAGAATGGAACTATTCAACTTGCCTATGTTGAGACAGAGCGAAATGTTGCTGATGTGTTTACTAAAGCTGTGTCACAGAATAAGCATCAGAGAATGTTAGAACAGCTGAAAGTAATAAAGGAGTGCTGTCATAGTAGTTTCAGGAAGGGGTGTTAGGACTTGACAGTTAGATCACCAAAATCTACTTGACAACAGCTGATAAATCCTCCACCTTTCACCTAAGTTTCAGGTGAATTTGATGCAACCATGACCAAGCACATCTAGTGTGATTGCATCACTGCTCGATTGGTTGAATGTCTCTATATATGCTAATGCACCAGAACAGTTTGGTCTATGCGTGCTTTACTGTGGATTATCCAGTTGCTGCGATGCACTCTGTCAGACTGTTTTGTGCTTTTGGAAACAAGGAATAAAACCCTTCTGTTCTTTGAAGTGAACAACGCCTGGGTTCCTGTGTTTTCTTTTCCTCAACTGCTTCTGCTGTTACCACGACCGCTGCTGAGTAGCTCCTTCTCATGGGGCATGCCCCGGGTGCAGTTCCCCCACCCTACAACTCTTCTCATTTCAGATTCATTCGAACTACTAATTACTTTGGAGCAAATGTGTTTGTCAACATATTGGAAATCTGAGGAATATGGAATGTTGCTTTATATGGACATTACTTTGAGCCAAAGGACAGGTTGTGTCTATGGGAAGGCATTATAGGCAGAATAACAGTAAGTTCAGAAAAAATCAGACAGCCAGGGACGGAAAGGAGGCAAATTATATAGTATGGGGTGGGGGTAGGGGACTCTTTGATAAAAAGAAATATAGAAAAAGTGAAGGAGAATTTAAAAATTCCAAACAGCTAATCCAATTGCTCGCATGGCATACTGTCTAATACTTCATAATGTCGAATAGATGATTATGCTGGATTTGGATATGAATCTAGCAATATCATTTTCACCTAGAGCACTGGACAGGTCCATTTTGCCACTATATTACCTCTCGTTTTTACAATGCATTATTTCAAAGCGCATGAATATTTAATGTAATGTGTCTTACCATCATATATTAGATAGGTATAAAACAATTGTGTATTATAAATTTATACACTGATAATAAAGTAAGCACTCTACTAATGTAACATTAAGAAAAATACTAAACTTATAGGAGCTAGTAAATGTGAAGTCAATGTTGTAACGACAACCTCAGTTCTACCCTCTTAAAAGGGAAACAGCCTCTCCCACACCTCCCTTTGCATAGCCATGTAATAATCATAACATTACCAGAACAATCATATTTTAATCTGGGTCAGCAGTCCAATAATGCATAGTGATGCCCAATATTCCTAATCAACTTCATAACTACAAACAAATCACATGATAAGCATTATATTCAAGTTGGGATGACATCATCTTCTCTGTGCCTTTGGGACCTTATAAGATTAAGTACTAACATGGATTCCTTTTAAAAGGACTTAAGCTGTTTACAGTAGTGCTGCCTGACATTTTCATGTGGTCTCATTGCAATGTTTTCAGGGAGAAGCTGAAGGGTTTACGAAGAAACTCTTATCTTCCTAGTTTTTCATATATATATATGAAACCTTGAAAATGAACAGAATTTGGCTGCCAGTTTTGAAAAACACTAGAGTCAAGACAGTGACTAATCAGCTCCACACAAACACAGGATGACTATAGACAATCAAAGGGAACAAAGGCCAGACTACTTCTATTCAGATGCCTCACCTATTGACCTTGCTATCTCCATTGTTACTCACTTGCCAGGCCACTCCTATTCAGATGCCCTCACCTATTGACCTTTACTCACAGGTATATATACTCCACTTGCTTTCCTTTTCTACTATCAGATCCTCTGAAGATGCCAGCCACAGATGCAGGTGAAACGTCAGGAGAGAATGCTGCTAGAACACGGCCATACAGCCTGGAAACCACACAATACCCCATTTATCTACATTTCTCACTAACTAGCTACCATATGTGTGTCTGAGAAGGGGTAAGGAAACATCCACTGGTTACTTTGGGAAAGGGAGACACACTCCCTCTTTCCCTAACACTCATCTGCTTGCAAACGGTTTTACTTCCTCTCTCAAAGAAACACAAAACTTATAGGAAAAAAAGAACCATGTTCCATGGAAGGAGGGATGAAAATGTTTGCAAATGATCTCTCCATCCCAATTCTGGCTCTGTGTTTACATATGTTAATAGTTGCCCCTATATGCAAATCTGAACAAAATTGTATTGTCACAGATTTTAAAAGAATATTAGATAACTGCACATGTTATCTAATTACAGGCCTTCTGGGACTGAAACATTCAGAGTAGCACAAAAATAGTTTTGGTCATTCAAAAAAGCATGGTGCTCATTGTCTGGATCATGATGAGGGCAAACAACTGAAGCTGAATCAAAATAAAGTAGACATGATGGTGGTTGGGGATCTCTGTTGCATAGGCAATGTGTGCAGTCTTATTACTAGTCAACCAAGTTTGGGGCTTTGGGTTTTGTTGAGAGGCATATTTTCAGCTAACCGTGAGCTTAAAATATTTAGAGCTGTGGGGGGATTGTGGAATTTTTTACCAATTTAGGACAAGAATCAGGAAATAAAGAAAGCACGTCTAAGCAGGTCTACTCAGAATCCCACTCAGGTCTATTCAGTGGGGCTTACTCCCAAACTCTTTCTCGCATTGCACTGAAAATCACTTGCACCCACTGTGTTGAAAAGGGCAAGATATTTTGAACTTGAAAAGCTACTAGAGTATAATGTATGATTAGAGGTGACACTCAGTTAACCACTTTCTGTGGTATGATCTGCCTGGAACAAAAATGATTCCACACAGCACTAGCAGAATTAGTGTAGTTGCACCACCCTCTCTGGCCGTTTCTGCACGGCCAGATTTGCAGGGCTGCATAGGCATGATTCATGCCGATGCCAGCCCTGGGGCCGTTCGCACAAATGGCCCCACAGCCTGCGCAGCTGGCGGAGCAGGCTCCGCACAGCCGCGCAGCCCCCCCTGAACAGCTTCTTACCTTGTCCTGGCTTCTGGCACTCTGAGGAGGCCAGGGGACATCCCCCATGGCCAGAGCAACAGCTGCAGAGACAGAGGCCAGGATGTGTGTCTCCTGGCTTCCTCAGAGCGATGGAAGGCAGGACAAGGCAAGAAGTCGTTTGGGGCTGGCGCAGGGAATGTGCCAGCTTCCATCCGCTGCCGTTCGCTCGGCAATGGGTGGCAGCTGGTGTATTCCGAAAACCTCGCTCCCCGAGCAAGGTTTGAAAACAACGTTTGGGGAGGGAAAGAGTGGCACTGCATTGTTTTTGATAAGTGACTTGCATCGTTTTCTCACTAGTTTCTTCTAAACTCTAAACTTTTAAACTTTTCTTCTAAAATGTACTGCACAATCCCATCCCTTTTAAATTCCCTACCTCCATTCCACATTCTGAAACCTAGAAAGTTGCAGCAGCAACATCACAGGATTGCTTAATTTTTTATAAAATGGAACTTTAATCTTCAGTGTTCAGTTTTCAACTTTTCAACTGGTTCTTCTACCTGTACTTTAATATTAATCAGTTGCAAATGCCCGGTGATGTATTGACATCCACATCATGAAAAACTTCAACTGTTTTTTTCCACACATTGAAAGGACAGGACATGTTTTCTCCAGGGAACCATACTTCACATCCATTTGGGAATGCAACTGTCCTCATACTCTGCTTGTGAGCTTCCAAAAGAAATCTAGTTCCTCTTTTCTGGGAACAGAATGCCAGGATGGATTTTGGTTCTGATTATGCATCTAGGCTCTGTTTGTGTTCTTATTTTCATAGTAATGTAACATGTACAGAACCGTGTAAGGTGCTCTGGATCAATAAATATGTGGTATGCATATTTAAAGATAGTAGTTAAACCCAGAAATTATGAGTAAAATAATATTGACAGTAGGAAAAAAAACCCTTTGAAAGTGAATAGTGATCTAAGGAAGCAGGCTGATTATACAAGGCATTATCTCTCAAAAGTTCCTCTGCCAAGTGCATATTTGGAAACACACGCCACAAAGCCAGCTGCCCCTAGATTGAGGTGATATGGTTACAAATACAGTGTTATGCATTTTTCAGCACATGCTACTGTACAAAGTGAAGGAAGCTTCTCTAAGATTATATCAAGTTAGGAAAAGGAAAGCTACCTTGTGAATAATGATAATATTGAAACTGGGCTCAAATAAAACTTGGTCAAAGTCAGAATACTATCAAGTTTCACCACCCCACTGCTTCAAAACTCAGAAATCCTGATTCTTTCCCACTTTTCCTGTGTGCAAATCAAACTTGTGAGCCTATAATTCACAATATTGTCAGTATTCTCCTAAGTAATTTTGACTGTTAACTGTATGCAACTTGTCATGCTATTTTTTGTTTGCACTACTTTTGAATGGTGTAAAAATGAAGCCAAAATGGCAGGAAACAACTAAATTGGGAACAGCATTAATCAAACTGACAAGACTCACAACAATATATAAAAAAACAAATTAAACTGAATATGTTGCCAAAAAGCCAGAAATAGCTGGTTTTTCTCAAACAATAATTCCAAAGTTCTGAAAGTCTGGGAGTCCCATCAAACTTCTCATAACACCATGTTTCACACATTATCCACTATTCTCACCTCCAGTCTCCCCCCAAGCACCCCCACTGAATTACAGTAGTCAAGTACTTGGAGGGACTACCAAAACAATCCAGTGCGGCATTATTCCAATATAATTCAATTGACTTTATTTATTTATTTAATTTATACCCCCACCTTTCTCCAAACAGGGGCTCATCATTTTGTTCTATGTAATTCTCACAACAAACCTGTGAAATAGGTTAGTGTGTGACAAGTCCAAGGTCACCCAGCAAGCTTCCATGGAAGAGTAGGGATTTGAACCTGGATTCTCCAGACCCTAGAATAACATTTGCTCCTAACATAAGCTCAGATAGTAACTCTGCATACACTAACACCATACATATCTCAAGGTCCATCTGAACACATGTCTCAGGGGCTACCAAGGTAGTGTGCATGGGAGGAATCCAGTGGTGGGATTCAGCAGGTTCGCGCCACTTCAGCAGAACCAGTTGTTAAAATGGTGCTTGTAAAAACCCAGTTGTTAAATTATTTGAATCACACCACCATAACTAGTTGTTCAATTATTGAATACCGCCACTGGGGGAATCTCTTCCTTCTCCCCTATACTGGATGGCTGGTAGCGGCTGTAAGGACAGAGTGGGAGGACAGTGAGGCAATGTAAAGGAGATCTTTTCCAGCTCTGATATATAATCCAAGGTATAAAAGAGCTCAGGGTCACAAAGCTTGCAATTGAATTGAAAATGAGTTGCCAAGGTTAATATTCAGAATTAGGGAACTATGAACTTTGATGGCAACACTACTGCCTAATAAGGTCCCAAAATTAGTCTGGTATATTTTCCTCAAGAATAGTTAACATCAAGTGCCCCTAAGGAAATCTGTAAAACATTCTGAAGTTGACAGAGCTTACATGACATATAGGAGGTGTTCATTGTCAGTACAGTCGGTTAGCTCTTGGCTTACATTTTTTATCCCTGTTACAGCTTTTTTTTTTAAAAAAATCCTGCTTTAATGTAATTTCAGAGGTTCCCACATAAACGTCTTATCCATTCTGCAAACCTGCTAAGCTCTTGGTCTTAATCATACCTTGACACTATGAGTTCCGCAGGTTAATTATGCATACTGTTAAAAGCATTCCCTCCTCTTATTTCCCCAATAAAACATTTTCTTTAAACCCAAGAAAGCTGCTAAATTTCAGAAGGCTATTAGATTTTGAAGAAGTGTAATAATCCATTACTTGCAAGGCAGTTTGTTAGATCATGTATTGGCCATAAATCAGATATATCAATAGTGCTTATTGTTCCTCATCACAACAGGTTTAAATTTTCTTTTAAGCTTTTGTGAAATGTGACTTTTTTAGGTCAACAGAGACAAGTTGGTTTACAAAAGATTTTATTTTCAGCATGAAAGATTCATATTCCCAATCTATTAAGCATATAGTTAATTTCCTACCTGTTGTCAGTTTTTAACACCTCAAACCCATGTGGGACTGAATTATAGATTCAAGTGAAATAAGGAATTGTCCTTAAAACACCTCTTATGTAACTGCAGCAAGATAAATAACTGTAAACGATTTTAGAAAAATACATTCTGTTGGCATTGTTTTTAAAAAAGCACCTTGCTGGATTTACTCATTTTGTGTTAAGTTTATTATGATAAGTATTATAGTCATTAATTCCCAAACTGAATTATTTCTAGGAAAACTGAATTAGCTTTGCTTTCTGTCTGTCTAGCACATTTCTATCGTATCCTTCCTTTAAGGAATGCAGGCTGGAATACATAGCTTTTTCTCCACATTTTATCCTCACACTCACGAATGAAAGCATATAATTTGCTGAAGAAGATCACCCAGAAAGTTTCATTGCAGAAAAAGAGTTCAAATCCAGGCCTCCTAAGTCCTCAATCAGCCCTCTAACCAGGACACTATACTGCCTTCTCTGAAAGATGGGATAAGAGAATATTAGCTGATTTCATCTACAGTGAAGATTCTGCTATTCTAACGTGACTGAGCTATGCCCAGTTCTCCCCCAAAATATCTGCTTGAATTCATGTGTTAATTTAGTCCATTAAGTATTTTCACTTTATCAAGTGTAAGTTTTATTTCGATGTCAGCAATGGCTGTAATCATGTTCACAGTTACTTGCCTATGCCCTCTTGAAAGCAATAGAATTTAGGCAACTTTGATGTGTGTAAGAGGGCAACTTTGTTGATTTCCATTCCATGAATCAAATATAAATATAGTATACTTAATGAGCACAGTATTCATTCCAAGTATTCTCTGTTCTATTTCCGGGCAAGCCAGCAAGAATAAAATTGCTGTAAGATACCTATATAGCTTCCTTTAATGGATGATGCAAAAGTGAAAGACAGTAATATTCAATAATAAAATCGACTAAATCTAAAAAAATCAAGATTAACCTGTTATCACCATCAGAAAATCTCAGTTCTTGCAAGCTTTCCAGGACCTACAGTGTATGCATCTGTTTATGAATTTATACATACAATTACAATAAATTACCACTGAGTTCCAGTCCTTATGCCTTCTCACTAGTTCTCAGACTAAAGAAAGGCAAAATGTTACCAGACAGAAGGCAGAGAGCTGGAAAGAAATTATCTGGTGTTTTTTACATTAGATCTGAAAGATATGATCCAAGGGTCATGAGGTACTTTTAAATAATGTATTAATTCACCTCATTCGCTGTATGAACAGACAGTTTACAAGAGATTTGTGCACTGCACTAATGTAATCAATGCAAACATGCATGAAGATGCGCATGCCACCTCTACTCAGGGAGAAGACATGGATTTTTTAAAAAGTCAGTGGCTTGGGAAGTGTCATAGGGATACAGATTCACAGACAGTGGGTCTCCAACTAATTATATCACTATAACAATATTCCATTAAATATGGCAGGTTGGCAATGCTAATCAGTACAGAAAATGTTCAGAACGGTTTTAGCCTGCATTTTATTTCTGATTTTTTAAAAAAGCCCTGCTTCATAGTTTTTAAAATAAATGATAAAATCAACATGTGAATAACTTCCTTTCTGCAGACATTGATAGCTCATGCAACCTAAGCAGCTTCTCTTTAACTTCCCTGGACTCTCTGCAAAGTCTTAAAGGTCTTCTCTTATGCTATCTTTAGGGATCCAGAGCTACAGCAGCATATGAGGTCATAATAATATCAGATACTCTTTCTGAACCATGTGATAGGAGCCTTTCATTTTTCTTGGTTGTATATAAATGCTGAAGGAAGGAAGTTGATTCATTTGAAATTTGGTGCAGGAGGAAAGTTTTCCAGATACTGTGGACTGCAAAAAAGGTAAAAGAATGGGTTGTACATCAAATCAAGCCTGAACTTTCCCTAGAAGCTAAAATGACTAAACTGAGGTGATCATATTTTGGTCATTGGAAAAGACAATGCTAGGAAACATTGAAGCAGGAAAAGAGACAGACCCAAAATGATGTTGATTGATGTTTCAGAGGTAATTAATTCATAGGTCAGAAGCAACTTAACACCACTAAACACAGACAGACATCTAAGTTCTGAAACCAGGAGGCAATGCTACAATTTGCATGCTGAGCCAGCAAGACAGTGCTTTGGCCATGGCTATACTGTTACACTTTTGTAAGATGAGGCCCAAAGACTTAACCAGCCAGCAGTTTTCTTGACTATGGTTGGTTGTTGTGTTGCATAGTAACCCGAACTCTATGGCCCCTTCCACACACGCAAGATAATGCATTTTCACAACTGTTTGCAAGTGGATTTTGCCATTCCGCACAGCTTCAAAGAGCACTGAAAGCAGTTTGAAAGTGCATTATTCTGCTTGTGCGGAATGAACCTATTTTAAAGAAAAGCTTGTTAAGGGGCTGGCTAGATGCGGAGCCACACTTTTAGGTGATTTAGGAAGTAGGAGTCGCTCTCTCGGAACAAACAGCTGGAGGAAGGAGTGTAAGCTCTATAAAAGGAAGGTGTTTGGCAGTTGATGAGGATGACGAGGGCGTGTTCTCTTTTTATGAGGGTTTTTCGGGGGGGTACTGGAGTGATTTATCTTAACTGTCATTGAACTAGGATTAAAAAACTAATCTGTTTGAAAAACTTTAATGTCTGGTTGGTTTGGCTGGCTGTTTACCACAGACTGACTGAAAGCAGTATGTAAGGCAAGACAAGTCTACAGCAAATAACTTGCTTTTTGAGCATGATAGACCAATCCCCAACTGTCAAATATTATTTCACAGGGATTTTTGAGGCATGTTTTTTGCTATATTTGCTGCATCTTTAGTAAAGGTCTGTATTTTTCCCCTAGTTATAAATTCCATTTGTAATACAGAAATAGTCCATACCTGCTTTATAGGTTTGTTGTCAGGGTTACTAAAAATGAAGTGTTTTGTACATATAGAATATATTAAGTACAAGCAGGGGACCTAAGGGGACTTCTGGGGGGTTTCTCAGTTTTTTCCTCCCCAGATTTTCTCTTTCCCTTCCCTGAAAGCATCTCCTTTTTTGCTGTTCCCTTCTCTCTTTCCCACCCACAAGCCAACCTACCTTTATGGAGTAGTCTCCTTCCCTCCCTCTGGCAGCCTCCTCTCTCATTTTCTTCACACAACATCATTGAGATGTAGGTTAGGCTGAGAATATGTGACTGGCCCAAGTTCATCTAAAAAGCACCATGCTAGAGCAGAGGTTTGAACCTGGGTCTCCACAATCCTCATATGAAACTCTAACCACTACACCTCTGGCTTGCTGATGCTGAACAAGCAGTCAGGCCTGAGTGTCATGCAAGTCAGCTAACCCAATGGTTGCTGGTAAACCTGTCCTGAAGAATCTTCCCTGAAAAGGCCAAAATAGCCCTGGAAACTGTTGGAATATTCAGCCTTGCTTGCATGCAGCAGCAGCAGAAGCAGCAGCAGATAATTCTGGGAAGCTGCACGAACATTCTAAAGGTGACAGTTAAAATCCGTTGGTAGTGTTCTGTTTCCTCACTAACTCACTCACTCTCTCGACTGCCTGACTTCCTGACTAAGAGAAGATGTTCTCTGTGCTTTGTAAACCAAATGCTATATAAAAGTGCTCTGACAAAGATATTGTATCGCAACCAATCTGTAACAAACTATGAGCCGTGCACAGTGGTGGGATTCAAATAATTTAACAACCGGTTCTGGTGGTGGGATTCAAATAATTTAACAACTGGTTGTTTACAAGCACCATTTTAACAACCGGTTCTGCCGAAGAGGTGCGAACCGGCTTAATCCGTACATGTAACTACTGTATATACTCATGTATAAGTCAAATTTTTCAGCACATTTTTAATGCTGAAAAAGCTCCCCTCGGCTTATATGCGGGTCATTAAATTTTTTTGTGTTTTTACTTTGCTGGCCAGCAGGGGGCGCAGTTTTTATGCTAGCAGCACCAAAATTTCAGGGTACCCTTAGAAGACTCTCCTGATGATACCAGCCAAGTTTGGTAAAGTTTGGTTCAGGGGGTCCAAAGTTATGGACCCCCATAGGAGGTGCCCCCATCCCCCATTGTTTTCAATGGGAGTTATTAGTAGATGGGGCTACCCTTTTGAGGGTCCAGAACTTTGGACCCTCTGAACCAAACTTCACCAAACCTGGCTGGTCTCATCGGGAGAGTGTCTTTATGATACCAGCCAGGTTTGGTGAAGTTTGGGTCAGGGGATCCAAAGTTATTGACCCCCGAAGGGGATGCCCCATCCCCCATTGTTTACAATGGAAGCTAATAGTAGATTTTTCATTTCTGATAATATCCCTCTTAAAATCTAAGTTGGGTTACATTTGGACATACAGATGATGATGAGGAATCCAGTTTTGAAGGATTTTAACTCTTGTGTTTTAGCCTGGTTGCTGGTTGAGCTAAGGTTTTTATACTTTTAAAGTTATTGTTGATACCATATTGTTCTTGTTGACCCTCTTTTCCACTTACAGAGCCAGTTTACTGTTTTTCTTTGAAATAAATATTCAAAAACATTCAACCTACTGATGCCTCAATTGATGTAATTTTATTGGCATCTATTTTTATTTTTGAAATTTACCAGCAGCTGCTGCATTTCCCACCCTCAACTTATAAGCGAGTCAATAAGTTTCCCCAGTTTTTTGTGGTAAAATTAGGTGCCTTGACTTATATGCGGGTCGACTTATACACGAGTATATATGGTATATATTTCTGATACTTTGTTAATGTATATACTGTATATGTTTCCTCTCTCAGTTAAGTAAAGTTCTCCTTATGTTTATGAACTTCTGAGGTGAAAACGGCTGGTCTTTTGAGAGATAACTATTCTAATTTAATGTTCCACACAATCCACATTTCTGCTCATTACTCTGCTTGACAGGATTATATATACTAAATATACCAAGCAGTCAGGCCTGAGTGTCATGCAAGTCAGCTAATCCAATGGTTGCTGGTAAGCCTGTCATGAAGAATCTTCCCTGAAAAGGCCAAAACAGCCCTGGAAACATCCCTCTTCCCCTGCCATTTTCTGACAGAAACCGAAACTTGAATGCTGGGAATATTGGTATGGTGGCCTAGTAAGGACCACTTACAACATTTATTTATTAAAACTACAGGCAATGCTTCTATTATTTGGGGGTTTTTTAATTCCTCAATGAATTATTTTCATTTCAGATTTTTTCAGTTTGTGAATATCTGCCTTCTTTGTTAATGACCCTAATCCTCAGATTTAAGTATCCTTAAATTGGCCATGTTGAGAATTAGATATATTTATAATGCTAAATAGCAAACAAGAAGTTTAATGTAATATGTTATCAAGGTTATTTTTTTTACTACGAACAGGCTACTATCCAAATAATGGGGCTTATGGGGCTGTGACTTGACTGCAAAAAGAAAAAAAGATGTGGTAAACTGAGTGTTACTACACACCCAGCTTCAGCGACAGTAGGGGTTGAGCTTTCTGTATCACATGGGTAGATACACGTGAAGCATCACAGGATAGGTTTCAAGGTAGCTGTCTTCAGGACTAGCTAACTTTTACTATAACCTTTAAGGTGCAAGGTATTTGTGATTCTGTGTGACATGGGTCTACATGTGACAATGGCATCTGTCAATCTCTCCCTGTGTTTCCCCTTGACATGAAGAATCTTGTGTCCCTGTTCAGCGTTTCTTCCCCATCTGCCATTTCACATCTTCAGTTGCCACTGGTGAAGCCATGGAGATGTACATCATGGTGATGCCATAATACAAAGCAAATCATACTTCTTGTAATGTAAGAGATTTTAATAAAGGATGTGGTTTCAATTAGGGATTGCCTCATTCTGTGTGCAGTTTAAATTTGTGCTCTAAGCAAATGAGTATATTCAGGAAACCCTCAGTTTACTAGAGAATATCTCAGAACACAGCAATCTTTCACACAGAAAAAAAATCTATAATGTGGGATGATATGTAACCAAAGTTTATGCACTGAAGGCAAAATGAGAAAAGCAGGGCTCATGGGATTCTCTTGTCTCAGAGTATAAAACTCTCTTGAACTGTGTGTGTTTCTGTTTCTATTGTGGAAAACTCACTGTGGTTAGTACAAGTGATGTGAGAAAGTCTAAGGGGAAGGACAGTTCCCATTTTCACTTTCATGCAACAGCTATAGCTGATTAATCCAAGTCAACAGAAACATCAGCCAAGAGCATAACTGCCTAAATGAGACATTTTCTTCTTTTTTTCTTTTTGCCTTTGCTATTTTCTTTAAGGTCTGATACTGCTGCAATGTAGAATATTGGTACATCCTGCTTTTTATTGTGGTTATACATCACAGAACCATGCAGTTGAGCTGCTATAAAGCTAAGTATGCTATTTTGCAGAAATAAAAATATATTAAATCAGTCCAGTATTTGTTTTAAGGACAGATGGCTCTTCTAAGAGACAAATCAAAGCTCACCCTTTCTAAATACATTAGTGATAGCTGATGTATTTGAAATTGTGGCAGGCTAAAGTGGCAAATGGATCACAGTCTTAAAATGTCCGTTGTCTTTGCTTTACTAGAAACCTTTGGTAAACTACTTCTTTTCCCTGTGGCAAGGTCATGACAAACTTGTTTCTCTTTCTATCAGGTAAGCTTGTTTCAAACTTATTTTTATCTGTTCTTTAAGCTTCTAATCCCCCTGTTTCTTCTCATCTTGAATCAGACCTAAGTCCTCAGATACACTGGAACCAAACTTTAAATGTCTGTACGACCTGTTAAAATCCTTTACAGAGGGCTTTTTTCATACAATTAAAGTCCAACGAGATACAGAAAGTCGCAGAGATGTTTGACTTCAGATTTTGCTTTCTAAAAACAAACAAATGAATGAAATATGAAACTTTCCCCCCACTGGCATTTGAAATAACCTCTGTTGTATTGCGAAGCATAGGAAGCAGTCTCTTATTGAATTCACCCATTGATTCCTCTGTATCAGCACTGTCTACATTGATTGGCAGCCATTGCTTTAAACCCTTTAAAAGGAGATTCTTGGGACTGGCAAACATTCTTGAGTTAGTCCACAGGGAATATCTTGAGAAGTTCCTGAGCCCAGATGCAAAGGAGATTTGGATTTGCAATCCTTCTGTTTGACAAACCAAACTGAAAAAAGTTCCCATTCCTGACTGCTCTACGGGACCTACCAAGCTCTCTCCAAGTCCATGTGACTGCTGATAGAATTTACTCATATCTTCAGCCTTTCCTCTTGCTCATTTATTGTATGCAAGGCTGAAGATTAAAACATCTTGTTTGCTATTAATGGGTGTGCGGGGGCGGGGGGGGGGGCATAAGAGATCCAAATGAATATTCTTTTGACCTGGATGCCCTAGTCCAGTTCTTCTTCTTTTTCTGACAGTGATGAGATTTTGTTATTTAAATTCAGTATTCAATTTCCTGCAGTGAACTCTGTCTTTAAATTTCTGTTTTCCCAAGAGTATTGAGGGATATCAAAGCAGTCACAAGGGAGCACAGTGACTCAGTAGCACATATGTGTTTGACAGGCCCCATGTCCATCTACAATATTTAGTTCAAGTTCATGCTGCATAGATTTTCTGTCCTAGCTGCCTGAAGGAGTTCCTCTTGTGTGAATTATGGAATCCATGAGAAATTCATCATTATTGTTTATATTTGTATGTGTGAATGTGAAATCAATGTGAATGTCACAACAATGGTTCAAAAGATATCTGATACAAATCCAACTAATAATTTTAGTGAACAAAATGAACTGATGTATTGTTGAAGGCCTTCAGGGCTATAATCAGGTTTTTTTAGGCTTTGTGGCCATAGTCTGGTAGTTTTTGCTCCTAATGTTTCGCCTGCATCTATGGCTGGCATCTTCAGAGGTATGTCATGGTGAGATATGTTGGATTGTGCCATGGAGAGAAACACGTATCACCACAACATACCTCTGAAGATGCCATCCATAGATGCAGGCAAAACATTAGGAGCAAAAACTACCAGATCATGGCCACACAGTCCAGAAAACCCACAACAGCCAAAATGAACTGAATAAAATTTTGTCCACATCCCTAGCTGTTGACACTATACAATAATTATGTGTGAGGGTCATTGAAATATACTTTCAATCACAAACCCTGGCATAGATCATCCTACATAACTTTTCTGGTATTCCTCGTTATCTTTCCCTAATATCAATTCTGCTTCTTCTCAATCTACTCTTCCTCCAATCTGGAATCTACTTTGCCAATTATGCGAAGGACCAAATACTGTGGGCAGGGGGAGGAACTTTTAGTTTCACTGGTATATATTCAGTCTTGCAGTTCCAGAGACCTGAGGGCACTTAAACATTTGGTAGAAAGAGTGGCAATTTCCTCTAGCTCCTTCTTCATACTGTAGATCCCCATTCTGCTCCTAGTGTTGTTGAATTTTTGCTCAGTGGGCTGCAGCAGGAGGGGAAAGCGGGAAAGTCTGCCTAGCTGGGTAAGTGCCTCTGTCTGTTACTACAGCAATTGTAAAGAGTTGTGAAATAGTATTAATATCTTCTATAGCTAGTAATGCCCAAGACTTCATAATATGATATAACTTGTCATTGCTAGCTTTTTGTGTATGTCTATATGGTATGCTTAAAATAAAGCACTTTAGTCATTTTAAATTCAATATTTCAGAACTGAATATTGTAAATACTAATGGAGTAATGCATCAATCTGATTATAGTGTTTGGACAGTGGGTTTCAGTGTCTAAGTATACTTTGACTCCAGCAAAAATATTGTCTGTGTTAGTAGAATATAAAATGTGCCCTCTAAGTCTTGAATGATATATTTTCAATACAACATGATAGTATTTTAGAAATCCCAATATGTGGTTTCTAAGGCCAGAAGTGATGATTCCATGAGTACATGTTGATGATTCCATGAGCACATTCCATGAGCACATGTTGTTTGCTGAGTATTTAAACTGACTACAGATTTTTTTGAAATTATATTTACTTAATTGATTTTTCCTGTGTTAGGTAGCCTGATTTGCCCATTACCTATAACTAATTCCTTACCTTTGTTATTATATTTGGGCTGCAGTATTCTTTAGTATTTGTATTTTTAATTATGGTAATTTCATCAGTTTGTAAGCTCCTGTTCTTTAGGTTGATTTTAATGGGAGATACTTTCTGCCTATAACTTGTTCTTGTTCTGGCTGGGAGAAAATTCTCATGATCTGTTCTCTGTATGCAATGGTGCTTCCCTGAAATTTGCTGAAAACCCAGAGAATCAAGCAGGAATACAGAAAAAATGTGACTAAAACGAGGCCTGAAAGCTGGCACACAAAACATTGCATGGCCAATTTCTGGAGAAGATCAAAGACAAGGTGGACATTGAAAATACCTGGCTGTGGTTAGCAACTGGAACTCTGAAAAAGGAAACCAAATCACTGATCTTAGCTGCTCAAGAGCAGACGATTAGGACAAATATGATCAAGACCAGAATTGAAAAATCCTCAGATGATGCAAAGTACAGATTGTGCAAGGAAGCCAACGGAACTGTAGATCATGTACTCAGCTGCTTCAAAAAGATCGCCTGGACTGAGTACAGAGGCACAACTCAGTGGCCAAGATGATCCACTCGAATTTATGCAGGAATTACAACATTAGGACAGCTAAAAATTGATGGGAACATTGTCCAGAGAAAGTCGCAGAAAATGAGAAAGGGACTCTTGTGGGACTTTCAAATCCAAACAAACGAAGTGTTGGCACAAAATACACCAGACATCACAATGATCGAGGACAAGAAAGTTACCATCACTGACATAGCATTACCCGATGACAGCCGTATCATTGAAAAAGAACATAAGAAGCTCGCTAAATACCATGATTTGAAAATTGAGCTTCGACTATGGCACAAACCAGCTGAGGTCATCCCAGTGGTTATCAACACCCTGGGTGCTGTTCCAAAAACTCTAGGGCAACACTTGAAACATCTTCAAATCAACAAAATCAACATCTGTCAGATTCAAAAGGTAGCCCTGCTGGGATCCGCATGAATACTATGCCAATACATTAATACTTCCTAGGCTTTTGGATGGGGCTCAAATTGTAATGAAAGGCCAGCAACCAGCTAAAAGACTGGCAGCTGTGATATTAAAAAAAATTAAATACTAATATAATACGCGGGCCTTCCCTTGAGTTTGATCCGGAAGTTGAAGCTGGTCCAGCATGCGGCGGCTTGCTTGCTCACAGGGGGCGCCTTCCGTGATCACATCCAACCTGTGTTGCGCCGCCTGCATTGGCTCCCAGTCAAGTTCCGAATCATCTTCAAGGTGTGGGTATTGACCTTCAAGGCCTTACGCGGCCTGGGACCCTCGTACCTTCGGGACCGCATTACCCCATATGTCCCTACTTGGCCTCTGCGCTCGGCAGAGGCCAATTTGCTGGTGGTTCCTGGCCCCTCAATGATGCAGCTGGCCTCCACTTGAGCCAGGGCCTTCTCAGCCTTGGCCCCTGCCTGGTGGAACACTCTCCCTCCAGCTGTCTGGGCCCTGCGGGATCTTGGTGAATTCCGCAGGGCCTGTAAGACAGAGGCTCATTCCGCACATGCAGAATAATGCACTTTCAAACTGCTTTCAGTGCTCTTTGAAGCTGTGCGGAATGGCAAAATCCACTTGCAAACAGTTGTGAAAGTGGTTTGAAAACGCATTATTTTGTGTATGCAGAAGGGGTCTGAGTTGTTCCACTGGGCTTTTGGAGTGTCCAGCCGCTGATTGAAGTGTCCCTTCTATTCCTCCGACTTGGAGTTCCGTTGCCATCTAGGGGACCCACTTCTCTGCTCTGTTCCCCCCCTCTCTGGGAGGGTTTTAATTAGGGTTTATTGCTGACACCATCTTTGTTAATTACCGCTGTGTTTTAATTTAATTTAATTTTAATGGGGTTTTGTTTGTATATGCTGTGTGAGGAAATTATGTTGTGCACCGCCCAGAGCCCTTCGGGGGTAGGGCGATATACAAAACCCATAAATAAATAAATACATAAAAATACAGAGAGAAATTCAGCAACTATAGCACAACCCAGCTGAGGTAGTGCCAGCGATAATTGGCACTCTGGGTGCCATTCTGAAAACACTACAGCTGCACTTGAAACACCTTCATATTGACAAAATCAACATGTGTCAGATTCAAAAGGCAGCCCTGCTGGAATCCACATGAACACTATACCAATTCATTACAACATCCAAGGCCTCTGGGTGGGGCTCAAATTGTAATGAAAGGCCAACAACCTGCTAAAGCACTGGCAGCTGTGATAGTAAACAAATTTAAATTACATAGCACTAAAAAAATCTAAATAATTCAGAAGGTTACCATTTCTGATTGCTTGATCAGCTATGGGGGAAAAATATTGAAATACTAATGTAAGCAAAGTGGGAAGTCAGCTGAGACAGCCACAGTGGGGACTGGACCAGGCTTGCAAAATCTTTGACATTTTCTCAGGGCTTCTTCTGCTACTTACTAAGATGAGAAGAACTCTTTCAGGCAACATGATTCTGCCACTCCTATTTCATGCACTGGGACAGCATGCTATAGATGATGCTTTTAGTGTGTACTTTTTTGCAGCTTCATTAAATGTAAACACACACCTTTATGCGGAACATATGTGAAGTTCACATTTCATACAAAATGGTGATTGGCGTATACGATACTCTCACGGTAAAAGCGCCAGAAACATAATGCCTAAAAAGTACTACTGTCTCCCTACTTGACTTTCATATCAGACATTATATCAGACTAGCGGGGCCCGGCCACGTGTTGCTGTGGCTTATTGTGGTGACAGTAGCAGCAATTCAATTGCAGAGACCAGCAGTACGTGCTCATGCAAACACGAAGCCTGATACTGTGCGATGCCAGTGATGTGTGTGCTCGCATTCCTTGGGGCGGGGAATGGAAAGGCACCCCACCCACACATCTAGGCTGGCTGGTCATGATCCTTTACCTGGGAGTAAGTTTGGTTGGTGGCAATGGGTGTTGCTTCTGAGGAAACCCTCTGAGGGGCGCGATGCAAAGTATGTCACAGTTGCTGTACTGAGCTTACTCCTGAGAAATTCGTGCCTGGTTTTCTTAACTGTAACCGCAGTATTCAGGGAATCTAGGATGCCTGGCCCCTCCCTCCCATCCCTTGCACGTCACCCCTCACTCTCTTCCCTCCCTCATTTCTCTTCCCTTGCATTCCACCCCTCCCCCTCTTTCCCTTCCCTTTTCCTCCGCTAGGGCGGGTGGGTCATATCAAGATGCTGGGCCCCCTGCCTCCCCTCCCTTGCATGCTACCCCTCACTCTCTCCCCTCTCTCACTTCTCTTCCCTTGCATGCCTCCCCCTCCATCCCTTTCCTCTCCTTCCCTCTCTTCCCTTGCATGCCACCCCTCCCTCCCTCTCCCTCCCTTCCCTCTCCCTCGTTCGTATGTGTGTGTATGTGTTTCACTTCCACTCGAGTTACTGTCTCTTTACTGTTTTCACTGCTCATATCTGGCCATCTGAGCGAACATTCTAAGCAGCACGAACATTCTGAGGGTTACACACAGACAGCTGCATGTCCTTCACCATGAAGCACCAGGAAAAAGGCGTTTTACCTGGGCCAGGTGTGAAATTTCAGGTATGTGAACATCTAAAAACACTCTCACCTGGCTGGCTATAGTGGGTGGGAATTTTCAGAGGAATTGGCCCAGCAGTTACTGAGTTATACTATCATCAACAAAAACACTGTTAGCTTTTTATATAGATAGATAGATGAGATCAGGATATAGACATCCTCAACCCTTCTTCCACATTGCTCCTCAGTAGTGAATGGTTCCTTCTCCCATTCCTTCTGAATATAATGAATGTCCCATAATTAGAGCACACAGGGTGTGTGGTTTAAACTTTCTGCCTTCAGGGCAAATCCTCTAACCTTCAGTGGATCAGTAAAAATGACTGAGGAGGACAAGATTATGAAGGTGAGTGCCGATCTGCATTGTTCCATCTCCATGCCAGGACAAAGGTTAGGCTCTTCTCTTTTCTGCTTCCTGCCGTTTCCTTCCAAATAGCTGTACTGTCCCCCTCCCAAACAGTGCCTTTGGTCCAGGCCCCTAAAGTTCACGATGTCTGCGCTTGTGTTTTTCTTCCTTCCATAAAAGCCTATTCTTAGCTTCTCTAAGGGGCTTGAGGTGCCTAAGCTTATAAACCTGTGGCAGCAGTAACAGTCTTGAAGAGGATTCAATAACTACTGTACATCGGCTACAATGTTCTTAAGCATTTGCTGCAAGCTGGCTTAAGCCCCCACTTCCACCCCCCCTCTTTTTTTTTGTGAAAGCTACCTGTTACAATGCACCTAATTAGCTTACTGGCTATTTGGAGACAGCGTCAGTAGTTTTTCTATCATCCAGTCTTTATTAAGTGAGCTGTTGCTGAGACGAATAGGGTTCTTTATAATGATGAAGTCCTTGTTACGCTTATTAGACCTTAAAGCAAGCCTCTTCTGATAGAACAAAGTTGCCTTTTTTACCCCTTCAGACTTACAGTGGGAACAAGTAAAGCAGCTTTTTCCCTCCCCCTCCTGTGCTGAAGTATTTTATTATAAGTTTTAGTGGCTCCACTAAGAGTAAGGTGCCTGTGCCTTTAATCATTTTCATCTTTAAAATAGAACCTTATATTTTTCACATCTTCAGCTGTCCCAGAGGGCAGCTGGGCCATCTTTAACAACATTAATTTCTCTTTATGACAGGACTAGTGCTGCCCCAGGTCTTCAGAACTGCCTAAAATGTCTGGAAACGTAGATAATGAAGAGGATATTAGAATTGTAAACAAGAACAATTTGGTAATAAAAAACATATATTTTCTCAGTAGGATTTTGGACTTAATACCGCTGCAGCAAAAATGTCATGAGTTGTAATTTGTTGACGGCCACCAAATATTAGTTACTGCAGGAGCATGAGCACAAAAAAACAAGGACTATCAGCACTGTCTGAAAAAGGAAATCTAAGAAGGATAATTTTAATTTGCTCGTTTACATTCTCCTCTTTTGTTTGCTTTTAATCATCACCTAACCCCAAAAATGGCCCTACGCAGCAATGACTTTCACACTTACTGAGGTGGGCTAGCTTCTAATATGCAAGATATTAACTCGTAAGCACACATGCACACAGAGCTTGGAAACAATGGACCTCTGTGAATGCAAGGACTCTTCCTTATTCCTCAAAAACATGTAAGAAAGGTCTTAGTATTTCAGTATATTCAAAAGAAAAAAAGCGGGGGATCCAGATGTAGTGCAAGGATGGATTTTCACTAGCTCTATATTTCCGTCTCTTTCTAGCCATTCAGCCTCTGGACAAGGTTTACAACTTCAGTACTGTGAATCTGTAGCTTTTTTATTTTCCAAGAAAGAGAATGCGAGTTTTGCATGCTAAAATGTGGGAGGCAAGTATGAAGTGATAAGCATTGTAATCTGAAGATGACATAAACAGGGCTATCTCCCCAACTTACGGTGCAACTAAGGAAAGTCGCAGTACATTTAACCTCCCACACTCCCTGATCTGTTATTGTTGTTGTTATTGCTTGGGAAGATTTCAGCTACATCTTTATGATATATTATGAATTCCTTTGTCTTTCCTTATAATTCATATCTTGTAGTTATTTACCTTGTAGCTGGCTCCCATTTAACAATTTTGGCTACCCAGTTTTACAACTAGAGGATTAAATGCAAAGGAGGCTTCAGGACTAAAATTGACAAGACCTTAATGAAATATTTCATTTGAGGCTATACAATGTGATGCTCTGTGTTTGTTTGTGTGTGTGTGTATGTGTGTGTGTAGCTTGCACATACATAGTGTCATGAGAATCACACAGACTCATGTAATTGTGTATCAGTAGATCTGTACATATATTAACAAGCAAGTAGGTAAATGAATAAAAAAGCATAAAAGTTTGCAACTGTAAAGATGTTTCATCTATATTTCTAGTTTATACAACATTTTACATCATTTGGCTATTTTTTAGTGGTAAACTTTTAATCTGAAAGATTTGTTCTCTGAGGAAAGAGAATATGTGTGTAATAACCCATGTGCACATTGCAGCACAGATATTCGTATATCTTCATTGTTTGCAACCTTCACAGCCCAATTATTTCAGAAGCAAGTGCCTGCATCTAAAAAGGCATGAAGCAAAACAGCCATGGGTTCCAAGTGTACAAAGGAAATAGTATTAATTGTTTTTAAACATCTTGATTCCTGTTAGCTTGTGTGGCGTACTCCCTGACCATTCAGGGTAATGGCATTTTTTTTCTATGACAAATCCTTAACAATCAGGTTATGTTATTGGTAAATCTGCTTCAGATCTAATGAATTGCCAGCTGCTGTAGTCTGTGCAAGTGTTTTCTGTGAAGGCGAAGTTGGGGGCAAAGATATCACTAAAGCTTGGTGGGATCACTCCCAAGGCAGAACTCACTCAGCCTTGATACAAAGTGAAAGGCTAAAATGAGCACTCTTCTATTATTTAGGCACCTGTCCGTAGGTTGGAAGAAATCCCACTTGTGCAGATTTAGCCAAAGAAAGCAGAGATAAGCGCCATGCTTTCTGCAGCTAATAAGATGTGAAAGGAAAGAAATAATGACTATTTCACTGTAGGGTTCAGGGTTTTTTTTGTTGCTCTTGTTTTGTTCCAGGGTTTTTTTTAATGTACAAAGCAGAGAGAAGCAATACTCTTTGAATGCTAACAGTGATTCTAGTCATTTTCAAATGAAAAGGGCTATTTGTTTCCAAATTACACCAGCCACTGGAATGCATATATCTACAGCTCCCAAATCCTCATTTTGTGAAGTAAAATTACTTTTCAGTAATTTACTCACTGCAGGCTTTCCCCCTGCTGTCTGGTCAAAAGCTATCAGATAGCTTGCAGCTGCCGGCTGAAGCTGGGCCATTTTTTTTTTTACCAGGACAGGCAGTTAGTTAGTAGAGCCATCAGTGTGGCATCTGTCATCCTGCTAGGCCCAAATTGTTTTCTATGATGAATGTCACAGTCTGTATGATCAAAATAGGAGCCCTGCTGCTTTTAATTGCAAAATCGGAGTACTTGCACATTTGTTATTATGCGGAGGTTATTACCTCACACAAAATGAATTAACAGGTGAAAATAATTGATGAGAGGAGTCTTGGGATTTTTAGCCTCTTCAAAGAGACTTTGTAATTATGGCATAATGAATGTTCTGAGACATATCTGTGGGGGGCAGCATGAGACCACCAAAGAGCTTTTTAGATTGATGATAAATTCTCTGAATTCTACTGTAATACCGCTTAAATTTACTTAGCAATTAGTTTAATAGGCCTACATGATTCATGATAACGTAGTGAGAATTTTTAAATAAGTTTGCTCCATCCATCTATAAATTAAGCCGCTTACCTCAGCTTTCTTCCCAAGGTGATAGAATATGTTAACTAATCAGACTTCAGAAACAAAGGATGTTGGACAGGGACTTGAGTTACTGGAATGCATGTCTGTTTCACTGTGTTGCAACTTGCATCTTAAATGTATTAGAACTGAGCAGAATTTTCGTGAGTTACAATTTTTGTGTTGAAATGTGGATGTTCAATGAAGGAGGCCATTTCTAACAGCTAAGAAAGCCTTACAATAATTGAATGTATTTCCCCATATCCAAAACTAAGTCAAAACAGACAGAACTGTGCAAGGGTTGATTTTTTTTAAGTCTCCAAGGAACTCTGCAGTTCCATAGCCAGCCCACAGGGTAGGTAGAGTACAAGGAAAAGTGTCTGAATCCAGCCTTGGGAACAATGAAGCTTTATTATTCCCGAGTCTGCCTGACTAAGCTTCAGCAATGCCCTATGTTAAACTGTTGCCAGACTTTTTCTCCCTCTAAAATCTTTTGGGAAAGCCAAACTAACCCATCTTGCCTTTCTTGCTGCGGATCAAGGCAGATTACACAATGAAAGACAATGGAGTCAAATAGCATTAGGCATCCAAGAAACAATGCAATAGGACTAGGATCGCAAAAAGTAGAAACCAAGGGGAAAAGCATGAGGCATGATATGTCATAAACTGTGCAAAAACTGGAATTATAAAAATAGAAAAACTGCCATGAGAGAAAGATAATGCATACAGTAAACAGTGGAATATTCTACAATACTGTTACCTGCATAAAAGCATCTTCTATTTCATTATACTACAGCATTATAGAAATGCCCTCCTCAACAAGTCTGTTTTACACAATTGGCAGCATGACAGACATCTGAGAGCCTTCCTGTCCTCCTCAGTCAGGCCACTTAACATTACTGGAGCCCTAACAAAGATAGCATATTTATGGGGAGCTATTGATCTTACCCATTTGATGGGTGCCATCTGCAGTTTTGTGCAGATGAGCAAAGCTGTTGTGGCAGAGCATGGTTGGTTCTGTAGATAACAAAGGTCCAAGGCTGCAAAGGGCTTTTTACATGATAACCAGTACTTTGAATTGTAACTAGTACTTTGAATTGAATGCAGTAACTAGTCCTTTTTGCACAGCACAAATAAAACGTCTTGCTGATGTTTTGAAAAGAGAGTCCTGCCAGCAAAAGAGAGTCCTGCCAGCAAAAACGGGTCTTTTCCATGTCCTTTTCTGCCACTTCAGAAATCCTCCATGCTCCTTGCCATTTCCTGAAAGGTTTCCCATGGCTGATTCCTCTGCTTATATCACAGCCAGCCACTATTTCAGCTTGTAAAATACATTGAATAAACATAGGCCGTTTCCGCACGAATACGGAAGCGGCCGGGTCGGCATGAATTGGCGCCCGACCCGGCGGCATTAGGACCATCCTCATGGACTGTCACAAAGAACAGACAACCCGGCACCCTCGCGCCAGCACCGGCCGACCGGCATGTCTCGAGGCCTCCGGTCGTCGCCGAGGCCTGAGGACATGCCCCTGGCCCTGCTTCTCCAGGGGCGCAGGGCAGGGGGGCATGTCCCCAGGCCTCGGCGACGCGCCGGAGGCCCGGGGACAAGGTAAGTACAGGGAGCAAGGGGGGAAGCGCCGGGAAGCTGGCGTTTCCCCAACAAGTGCGCTTCCAAGCGCACTGGGAAAACGCCGGCGTGGGGACGGGCGGGCGCGTGAGGGGCGCCCCCTGTGTGAATGGCGGCCTGGGGATGGCATTTTTGCCGTCCCCAGGCCGCCATTAAACGCCCGTGCGGAAACGGCCTTAGTTTTCCCTGGTGAGGACGTGTGTGTTTTGTTATTTCCATTTTGTTTTCAATTATGTGCTTTCTAAGTTACGAAAACACGATATGAGAATCGGCTGTAAAACAGCCCTGGGAAAACTTACAGTAAATGGTGGGTGGCATGGAGGATCCCTGGAGCAGCAGACAATGGTGGGTGAGCTGCATAGAAACAGAAAGTGAAAGCTTTAAACTTGGGCAGGAAAAATGAAATGTTTCCTGATCTTTCCACAGCAAGCAGGAAACATCCTAGGGGAAAAGCTATGGAAAATTCCTACCCAAAAGAAAACAATTTTTGCAGCTTCATAAACTTGCTTCTCCAGCAATAATACTGGTCCAGTATAGCTTTCAGACTCCTACCCGAGTCACCAAGGGTCAGATGAATCCCATCAAGCTATGCACATTTTATACTACTGGTTAAATATTGCTATAAGTAGGATTGTACTATGTAACTGTTTTCATCATTTAATATATCATGTTAACGCTTATACTTTACTTCAATTCTGTTTTTAAATTTCTGGTTGTTCAAAATTTCTACAATCCTGATCCTATTGAATTGTTTGAGTGTCTCATCCTGTTGATTCTATTGAATCCCTGTGTAGTCCACCTTCATTTCCAATGAAAAAGACAAACAAACAAATATGGGAAGCACAGTGCCTTTCAAGACCTCAGCTTTCCCAACCAGCTTTACTTCAATTTTGCAGGGATTAAGTTTGAACTTGTTCATTCTGAGTCATTAATTGCCACAATCAGGCAATGGTTTAAGACTGCTACTACATCAACAGGTCATTTGGAAAAAGAAATATAGAATTGGGTATTGTCAGCATATTGAGGGCACCACTAGTGTGGGGTTCAGGGGCATTATACAGGGCCAGAGTGAGGGGAACTGCGCCCGGGGCATGCATATGCCCTGTGCCCCTGCCACAGCCCTGCACTGGCATGCACCCAGTGTATCACACACCCCGTCCCCTTGGCGCTACACCACTGCCTCCATGCCCCTGCCCTCAGCAGCCCTTTTCTCATCAC
Source organism: Sphaerodactylus townsendi (assembly GCF_021028975.2). Classification (NCBI taxonomy): domain Eukaryota; kingdom Metazoa; phylum Chordata; class Lepidosauria; order Squamata; family Sphaerodactylidae; genus Sphaerodactylus; species Sphaerodactylus townsendi. The sequence continues at coordinate 95,174,357 of NC_059433.1, forward strand.
ACCATTTTCTGCCATGCTTGGGCTTGCAGAGCCTCAGAACTGTAGAGGGGGATTTTCAGCAGCCAGCTCCACCTTGGTTTCTCCTGCACAACCTATAGATAGAAACCAACCACCTCTTCACTGGCATGCTTCTAAGTCTCTAATGAACCTCGTGCAGCAGGCTGAACATGGTCAATCAATTCCCCTGAAGTAGGTTTGCCAAATTCTGGTGGTAAAGGAAGATCTCCTGAGATTATAAGTGATCTCTACATTACAGAAATCAGTTCACTTGAAGAAAATGGTCTCTTTGGAAGCTGGACTCCAAGACATTATACCATGATGAGGTTCCTCCCCTTATCAAACTCTGCTGTTCTCAGGCTCCACTTTAAAAATTCCCAGGAATTTCCCAACTCAGAGCTGGAAACCTTACCTTGGATATAACTCTAACTGCAGCCCTTGGATATAACTCTAACTTGGATATAACTTGGATATACCTTGGATATAACTCTAACTAAGTCTGATCTATAAGCCAAGCCAAGGCATATCCTCTGATACATCTATCTCCAAATGTCTCCACATAATGCCAGTTTCACATAACTTTTTGTCTACTTAGAAAATTAATATGCTGCTTCTCCAGAGACCTGCTCAAAACTGTCGTCTTGAACTCATTATAAATTCCCTTACCAAATTCCCTTTCACACAAACATAGTTCCTTTGCAAAATTAAACTGTAACTTTTTTGCTAATTTTTCCATGCCTACCGGATTTGGCACCATAAGCATTGCTCTCCTTCACTGATTATAGTTTAGTGTGTCCATTTTAAAAACAGCTTGTATTACACTCTGTAGTAGAAGTTAATTCAAAAACACAAATGTCCCTGATCTCCAAGTATGGTTCTCTATTTAATGTTTAATGTTCCCATGTCTATTTAATGTTGGCCCTTTCCACACAAGTCCACACAACATTTCCAGAATGTTTTTGATCCCCCACTCTTTACCTCAGAATTTGTCTGCACTCACCCCTTCCAAACATTTTATGGGCACTGTGAGGGTTTTTAAAAAAAAAACTTTTTTGCTTCTCTGCTAAAACAGGGCTCTCTAGATTCGCTGCTTCAGTGCTCTGTAGCTCTGTTTAATCAAGTCATTATAGATTTACCCAAATGCACACACACAAAAAGATGAAATGAGAGATGAGGGGGAAAGGACTGAAATCAGGGATGCAAAAAAATAGTGCCAAAGGAAAAGCTGGGTGGCAGCACAGAGGCATGGAAAATGGCTGTGGGAAAGATAAAATGTTTTAAATATGACTGCACAGCAAAGGATGATGGCTCTGAATCATTTCAGAAAAAAAGGTCTGTTTTAAAAGAGCTTTCAAGTAAAATTTTTGGAATTTTTTTGGGAACCGAGAAGGAAAAAAACAGTGTGGAATTCCAAGGAGGAAATGTTTTCTTTTCTGCCTCAAAAAGATAATATGTAATGCCATCCACATTCTAATCTGGAGAAACAGTTTGATTCCCCACTCCTCCACATGGGTGTTGGGGTCTTATCTGATGAACCATATGTTTCCCCACTTCTATGCTCCTGCTCAGTGAACTTGGGCTAGTCACAGTTCTTTGGAACTCTCTCAGCCCCACCTACCTCACAAGGTGTCTGTTGCGGGAAGAGGAAGGAAAAGGAGTTTGTAAGCCCCTTTGAGTCTTCGTACAGGACAGAAGAAAGGGGTTTTAAATCCAAATTCTTCTTCAATCAATTCATTCTGTCTGACCCTGGCAACATTTGAATCTGTTCAGATTTGTTTTTAATCATTTTAATTTGACTGGTGCTAAATGTCCAGAGCACAACCACATATATTGATTTTTATTTAAAGTCTTATGAAAATATACTGAAAAATAATTAATATAGACAATTGTCTTATCACAAATTTATATTCCTATGCTTGTTGCCCAAAGATTTTGAAATACAACTTTTCCACTTCCAATTTCAGTGTGTACTCATTACATACTTTCTTCTTTATATATACCAACATTTTTTCTCCAGTTGATAGAATTCTCAAATACATTTGGGGATTTAATTCATATAAGACAAAGATACCTTACCTGAAGTCAAAACAATATCCATCCTTCTAGTCTCAACCCACTTCTCAGCTATTATTGTAGCCAATCAATCAATCACCAATAAGTATTGCTACATTTGCATTAAAGCTGCAGTGCTATTACAATCCTGCCCATTTCCATATAGCACAAAAAAAAACATTTCCAGGACTGGGGGAGGGGAAGCATTTTGGTGTGGAATTCTACAGTTCTCCCCCCCATTTTTTTTGTTTCCAGCCTCAAAACATTTCTAGTGATTCTTTTGGCTGAAATGTTTTTTAAAGCTTCATTTGTGTGCTGTCTCTTAAGATGCCATTTTGTGAGATCACTCTTTGCCTGGAGAAGCTCCTTGCCTAGTTTCTGGAGTTTTTCAGAGCATTTTTATATTTGCGGGGGGCGGGGGGAGGGCGCTTAATCTTCCCTATTGACTGCAGAAGACTCAGGGAACTGCAGCATGATGCTGGGAAGCCTGAAGTACTGATTTGTCCACACACTGGGGGGGCGGGGGGGGGGAAGAGAGAAAAAGAAAAATGACAGCCAGGAATTGTTTGAAGGGGGTGAGTGCGAACAAAAGGGAGGGGATTGATTTTTTTTATAAACGTTTTACGAACGTTTCAGAAGATTTGTGTGGAAAGGGCCATTTGAGAAGAATGATGTTGTCTGGGGAAGAGCACTAGGTTTTTGAAGCCGTTTTCATGACATTGGGACTTTTTGGGTCAAGTTGTAACCTTCTAGATGCAACTGTAGAAGTAAATTGTTTATCAGCTCCCCCCTTCCCCACCCCAATAATATTTGTTCAAGAAAATCTTATCATATGAATAGTTTGGCATAGATCTTCTATACACTATTATAGAGTACTCTCAGTTCATGCTGCCCATTTAAAAATGTAATTCTGGAAGACTGTGGTTACAATAGAGCCCTCTTTACATTCTTCCAAAGATTTGTGTGTAAACTCAACAGGACTTTTTGACTTTTTTCTTCAAACAACAGCTGCTCACCATGCTGTATCACAAACTTATTCCCCAAATTGCTTGCTATGCTGTGTTTTTTTTTTAAAATAAAAATTCAAAAGCCCAGCTGGATACATGGAAACAGTTGTGCTGCTTTTTCACGGTAGCCCATATCTTTTAAAATTAGAATCATCCATTCTATAGAATATATAGATACTTATATTAAGGCTGTGATCCTATGTATTTTTACTTGAGAGAGTCCCATTGAACTCAGTAGGATTTACTTCTGAGTAAACATGCCAAGAATTACACTGCACGAAACTTCTTTTCAGACACTTAAAAAGAGTATTAAGAATAAAGTTATTTGATGCATAGATTTTTTTTAAAAGGACATCAGTTTAATAAATAAAACTCATGGTGAAAAATCTATCTATACGTTCAATTAGATATCCCCCTTTTTATGTTGTGTAGGCTGAGCTCAATCCACTGAGCTCAGTTGATTTGCACTCTCTAGTGTTATTGACATACAGGATGTAGTCAAACATCCCAAGGTTACTCATTAATTTGCAAGACCTGAAATGTAATTTAATTTTGGTTACTATTGTTATTCTGCATATCCAGCAGTGCAATCTGTATCAGATCTCTCCAGCTCATACTGTCAGGGAAAGGAATATGAAAGGGAGAGACGGGAGAGAGAGAGAGAGAGAGAGAGAAGTTGCTATTAATTAGAAAAGATATATATTTCAAGCACAGCTGATAGTTCATGTGGAGTTTTGTTGCTAATTTACCACTCTTCTACAAATGCTCCCTATACCAAACACATATATTATTTATTGTTCATCATAGATTTAAGATTACACAGAGAAGTTTAGATGTAGTCATAACAATGCACAATTTTTGGCTTAAGAAAAGCCCCAGTCCAGCCACAAAGGAACACTTTCTGAGATAATTTCATTTATGAAATTGGATGGTTTGCCAAACATGATGTGCCTCACACTGCTGTGCTTAACATGGTCTGTTTCATTGGGCAACAGCACTGCATATTCAGTTAATTCCTTTTATATTCCTTTCCCTCGTGAACAAACAGTTTCAAAAACATCTTTGCCTTTCCTTTCTGTTTCATCATAGCTGCATTTTACATCAAGACTTTTTGTCTCTTTTTCCACATCACACATTCTTTTCAAATTTACTGTCAATGTTTGGTATTAAAAGTATTTAATATCAAAGGGTCTGGGGAGCAAAAACGAGAAAATACATAGCACAAAAATATAATAAATGCAAGACAAGTAGTGGATTGCCCCACATGTGAAGCGGACTGTGGTAACTCATATCAGCCTTCCTGTCACTTGCTGAGACATTTTTCATAAACCCTCACCCGCCTGCATTTATCTTCAGTGTAAACCCCAAGATGAATTCTCCAAAGACATTAACAATAGATAAATGCTTATTAAACAAAACAGTCTTTTCCAGAATAACTATAGCATTGGTATTAAAAACAGTGAGATGTCCATGGGCTGAAACTTAAATAGTGTCTTTTGCACAGAGTTCCTCTGCTGTTTTTAAACATATGCTACATTATCCGGTTCTTATAATTAAATAAACAAGGAATGAAACACAACCTAAAAAAGGAGAACTCACAATGGTATGTGACCTTTGGTGACAATTTTTTTGATTCAAAATGTTTCTTGGTAACTGATTCCACAGAGAATTAAAATAGAAAGAAGGGGGAGGGAGGTGATGGGAATGGAAAGGGGCTGTGGACCATGGAGGAAAAGCTTTGGGTGTATTTTATGAGAACGGACATTGTGAAATAATATTCAAAGCCTTTCATCATAAGCATTTCAAAGTGCAGCTCATAAATTAAATCAAAGTACTAAAGAGTGAACAATTTCCATATGATAAACAATCTCCAGCTAATTTGTGCAAACTAGGAAGTCGCATGCATTTTCTACTTGAAAGCTGCATTCTTTGAACAAATAGCATGTACAGAGGTGCTTGCAGAAGTTGATTGCAAGAGAAGGAACCAGTGGCCTCCCCCCACTTTTTTTTGCTTCTTTATGCTGAGTGTAAATGCAAATGTTTTGCAGGGTTTTCATCTCCATGCGATGAAAGAATATCTTTATGAAGGAAGACCCACGTTTATAGCTACATATTTGATGTGCTGTTTAGCTATATCACGGAGAAGGTGAGCTGGACAGAATAAATAGAAGGTCCTTGAATTATTCATAGGGCAGTGTAAAATATTGGGGTGGTTATGGTTTGTGAAACGTTGAAAGGAGCAGGCAATTGCAGCCACTGGAAATGCGTGCAAAGTTGAATGGGTAATGTAATGAGGATGCAGATTGCTCTTTTCTCTTCTGGATGATGTCAGCGCTTCTGCATTACGTATCACCTTGCTGCAGAGCTGCCCTCATTTGGTAATTAAACTGAACTGGATTCCAAGACTGCTATTCCTTTGTAAGCTCCTGTTTGTAATACCCCATAGGAGCCCCACACATTCTGATGATGTATTAATGTAATACATCATCAGAAGCAGATGTCATTCCAGTGATATATTAGTGTAATACAGGAGAATGAGCCTCTGTGATGATGTATTTAGTTCGCACAAGATGGCACTGTCCAGAGAAGAAAGGGCCCAAAAAAGAGATTCATTTGTAATAGCAAAATGAAGTCAGCTAGCATATAGTTAAGTTTCCGTTTAATGGATTTGAGATTCAGAATAAGGAAATCTGGAACAATTTGCATGCCCTGTATTGTTTCTAGTGCTGTAAAATGACAAATTTCTCACCCTAGTTTATAATGATAGGTTGAATGTTGTTAGTACCCCCGCAGATTTAAAAGACAGTCAGTTTTCCTTGTCTGCTGAATGGAATTGAACTGACTTGTGCAGAAATTGCCTATTGTGCTTTATTTTCAGCTGACCTATATCTACTGGTATGTCTTCAGGTTTTTATGGTTGTTGCAGAGTACGTATAAGTTAGGGTTGCCAACTTCCAGGTGGGCTTGGTAATCATCCAGAATTACAACTGATTTCCAGATGACCAAGATAAATTCCTCTGAAGGAAGTGACTGCTTTGGAGACTGTACTCCGTTAATGTGCCTCCTCTTCCCAAACCCTGGAGTCATCCAGATTATACCCTGAAATCTCTAGGGATTTTCCAGCCTGGTGGTGGCAATTCTGCTATAAATTCTTGGCTCCAACTGAAAATAGAAATAATACCTTTATGCCAATAATGGTACTGAGCTGAGAAATATGGCAGTTAAGTTAAAAATGCCGTTGCATACTTAAATACTATCACTGTTTTGAATGTGCTATGGTACAGCTCCAGTGTTACTTCTTTCCCTGACCAACTTCAAACAGATCTTTGACAATTGGTAGTCTTACCAGCTGATAACATCCCGATATCTAATTCTGAAGCCCTGGCCATCATCTGTATAAGGCATGCTACAAACTTCAGGGTGTACATGTTTGGTGGCAAAATATACCTGAGCAATGTAGTAGGACAAGGATCACTGAAATCTAAATGAATATAGCACATTAAGCAAGATAAGGAGCTCTGTGGCACAATGTGGTAAGTTGCAGTACTGTGGTCCAAGCTCTGCTCAGTTGTGAAAGTCAGTTTTAGGTAGCCAGCTCATGGTTGGCTCAGCCTTCCTTCCTTCCAAGGTTGGTAAAAGGAGTAACCAGCTTGCTGGATGTCAACTGTAGATAACTGAGGAAGGCAAGCCACCTGTAAACAAAGTCTGCCTGGTAAACATCATGATGACATCACCTCATGGGTCAGTAACAACCCAGTGTTTGCCTAGGGGACTACTTTTACTAAGTCTGATAGAAGATGTGGATATAATGATATAATGAAAAACAATGGCATTACCTCAGCAGAAAACAATGAAACAACAGGGTAATATGTACAGCAAAGTAACAATACATACTATCCACAGTGGTATAATCCACAGTCCCTCAGCAATAAGTGCAGACAAGGGGGAGAGACAACAAACTGCCATTCTAAGCATCATTAAAGGTTGTCATAGCAACTACAATGGGCATTTGGTTCCTGATTTGAGATTCCCTGAGAAGCTGCTAGGTATGCTTGCCAACCTCCAAGTGGGTCATAAAGATCACCTAGAAGTACTGCTAGATCACCTAGCTTTCCAGACAATCTCCTGAGTAAAATGGCTACTTTGGAGGATGAATATGGCATTCTATTCAGATGACACCCTTTCCTCCACTAACCTTGCCCTCCTCAGACTCCATCCCAAATCTCCAGGAATTTCCCAACCTGGAGCTGGCAGCTCTACTGATGGAATGAATAAGAGGAACAACCACAGTGGTTTTCTCTTTTACGGTTTCTTGCAAAGTGCAATCTGCGACATATATAAACATATGCAAAGCCAACCCAAAGCTGCATTTGCTTCTGCGCTCCTCCGTCCCCCCTGCCCCAATACTGCACCCCAGGGAGGACGTCTTGGCCACAGCAGCCCCTTACCCCTATGCATTGCAGTGTATATCTAAAACAGATTAAGGAGCCGTGCCACTTGCATGCAATGAAATGGGGACTCCGCTACAGATTGGGAGCCTTTGGTGACTTTACAACCCTAGGCTGTTTTGGAGCGGTAGGAAGGCCTGGTCTAGAGCTGGTAGGGTGGGCTGTACCATTTCCAATTCCAGGAGGGTAATGTTTCCCATGTTTTCCAAGCAAAAGGAAAAATCCCTGAGTAAAAAAAGCAAAATAGTACCACAAGGAGCATGAGTGTGCCCTAGTGTTTCATGTGCTAGTTTTCCACATGCAAGGAATTATTTATGGGAAGGAACCACAGGAGCCTTTCCCTGTTGTCTGAAGTGGTCCAGCCCATCCTGCAGCCGCAACATTTTTGTGATTCTGCTACAGCTTGTCTAGACCAGGTTTAAACCCCTTTTGGTTTCAGCCAGGGTTGTTTCTCTATGTAAAAGGAAGGGAGGGAGGGAGGGGAGACAGATCCTGTGAAATCCCTGGTTTCTTAAAGCGTAGGCCACCCTTTGAATTCCCAGAGCAAATTTTAAGGTTCATCTCTTCCTCTGGAAGCATTTTCTCGCTTGCCCAATGGAATTGCCACATGGGATTGATTTGATGGTAATTTAGGGGTAACAGTGCAAAAATCATGAGGATCCATGTTTTCCAAGCAGGTTTTTCCACCACTGCGGCACCACAGTGCATGGGATGTGTGTTCAGACATGTTGCCAGGAACCCTAATTTTAAAGCAAGTTTCTAGTCATCACTGATATAGAGAGAAGTTAGGTGATATACAAGAGCTAAGAAAATAAAACAAGTAACAGGATCTGAAAGTTGAAAAAACCCATTAATTATACCTTAGATGTTATGTCAAGATAAACTTCCTTCCAATTATTTCAATGAAAGAGTTCAGTACATATTTTACATTCACAGCATGGAAATCAGTGGGACTAAAAGGTTCTATTGCTTAACATGTTGTATCATGCACAATTTGGTCTATCCACATTTCATAGCACTAAGAGTTAATCGAGCTTTATTTCATATTGGTACCTAAGTGGGGAAAGGGCATTGAAAAGAAAGAGAAAGTGCACGCAAGAGATCAAATGTTTATAACAGAAGACTAAAAAAAGTTATTTTATGCAACAGAAAAGTTACTGCTCACATTCTTGAAGCATCTGATTGCATCATAAATAAAACAGGAGAGCAAGTCATCCCAGACATACGACGTATAGAGAACCTGGCTGGAAGGCCACTGAAGGACTTAAAATTATGATCCTAGACCCTCTAGGCTGGTGAAGCTTGGACATGGAACAAAGTGATATGTTCAATCTCTGCAGAAGGGTGGGGGAGGAGGAGGGAGACATGAGCCATTTTTATAGCATCTCCTAGCCAATGCATTCTGTGTCAATTTTAGAACAGCACCTTGCCCATGTGACAAATCAGCCAGTACATCTACTGAAAGATGGGAAAATTAGGAGAATGCTTGGGACAATGGACGCAAAGTTGGTAGCAAACTGCAAAACAGACCAATAGCTAATTTCTATATATGCCTCATTCTATATAGTGCAAAAAAGGATTGTTCACAGCTATGAGGGAATGCTGCACAAATAATCCAGTTATGGGATTTGTATGTACATTCATGTTTTTCTTTCCTCTGGGAGGCTTGAGGTAGCTGTTTTTCACTAGAAATGATTTCAGACTTCTGAAACTTGCTGTTTCAACATAAAAATGAATTTCACTTTCCTGAACCAGTGCCTTTCTGTTTCCTTGCACCAATTTTTAAACTACAGAATGTACACATTTTTCAATGATACTTGTGTATTAACAAATTTTCATTATCTATTATACGTACATTATACATATTGTATTGTGTGTTTATAAATATCGCATTTACATAAAAACACTGGGCAATGTGCATATATAATACAAACCAATGGTAAAAAATGGAGAACTGAAGCCGTTTACATCTGTAGAAACAATTTGAATAAGAAACAAAATTGGGGATCTTGCTCATCTTTATTGTACATTTTATATTTTACAAATTCTGAAGATATGTCTCCTAAGAATAACTATTGTATTGTCGAAGGCTTTCACGGCCGGAAGGTTCGTGTGTACTAATTATAATGTGGATTTTATGCAAACTGTATTGAAACAGATATACTTTTCAAGACAAACTTTTGTTTCCTAATTAGGGTTGGAGATTCGGACAGTCCGAATCTGGATTTTTACCGAATCTGCACTGATTCGGACGGATTCGGGCGAGCAAGGTCCGAATCTGAGCTGTCCGAATCCTAACAGATCCGAATCCATGGGATTCGGATCACCAGCCAAATTGCGTTTTTATTTTTTGGTGTTTTTTCACGTTTTGGCCTGCAGGGGGCGCATTTTTAAACATATTGGCACCAAAATTTCAGGGTATCATCAGGAGACTGTTCTGATGATACCCTCCAAGTTTGGTGTAGTTTGGTTTAGGGGGGCCAAAGTTATGGACCCCCAAAAGGGGTGTCCCTATCCCCCATTCTTTCCAATGGGAACTAAGGAGATGAGGCTACTCTTTGAGGGTCCATAACTTTGGCCCCCCTGAACCAAACTGCACCAAACTTGGAGGGCATCATCAGGACAGTCTCCTGATAATACACTGAAATATTGGTACTGATACATCTACAAATGCACCCCCTGCAGGCACCCCCAGAAATTTGCACAAGATTCTTTGTTCTGCAGTGACTTAGCTGCATTGCTGTCAATAGGGAATTTCTGATAGAGGGCTGTGGAGTGCACAATTTTTAATGGTAAACCCACAAAACTTTCAGGGTATCTTCAGGAGAGTCTCTGGATGACACCATCTAGGTTTGGGGAACTTTACTTCAGGGGGCAGTGGGAGATGGGCCCTACCCTTTTGGGGTCCCATAGAATTAAACCCCCTGAAGCAAAATTCCCCAAACCTGGATGGTGTCATCCAGAGACTCTCCTGAAGATACCCTGAAAGTTTTGTGACCATACCTTCAGAAATGTGCACCTCACAGCCCTCTACCAGAAATTCCTCATTGACAGCAATACAGCTAAGTCACTGCAGAATAAAGAATCTTGGGCAAATTTCTGGGGGTGCCTGCAGGGGACGCATTTTGAGATGTATCGGCACCAAATTATCAGGGTATCATCAGGTGACTGTCCTGATGTTGCCCACCAAGTTTGGTGCAGTTTGGTTCAGGTATGGACCCTCAAAAGGGGTGTAACTATCCCCCATTGTTTCCAATGGGAGCTGATAGGGGATGGGGGCTACACCTTTGAGAGTCCATAACTTTGGCTCCCCTGAACCAAACTGCACCAAACTTTGGGGGTATCATCAGGACAGTCTCCTGATGTTACCCTGAAAGTTTGGTGTCACTAGCTTTAAAAATGCTGGTTTGCGTGTTTCACCGCTCACTCACTCCAGCAGGCTTCATGTGCAGGAGCGGTGAAACATGAAAACCGGAATTTTTAAAGCTAGTGGCACCAAATTTCAGGGTATCATCAGGAGACTGTCCTGATGACACCCCCCAAGTTTGGTGCAGTTTGGTTCAGGGGGGCCAAAGTTATGGACCCTCAAAGGGGGGCCTCTATCCCCCATTGTTTCCAATGACAGCTAAGGAGATGGTGGCTACCATTTTGAGGGTCCATAACTTTGGCCCCCCTAAACCAAACTGCACCAAACTTGGGGGGTGTCATCAGGACAGTCTCCTGATGATACCCTGAAATTTTGGTGCTGATATGTCTAAAAATGTGCCCCTGCAGGCACCCCCAAAAATTTTACTTAAGGTTCTTTTTTCTGCAGTGACTTCTGCATTGCTGTCAATGTGGAATTTCTGGTGGAGAGGAGCTGCGGGGTGCACATTTATCAAAGGTACAGTCACAAAATGTTCAGAGGTATCTTCAGGAGAGTCTTTGGATGACACCATCCAGGTTTGAGGAACTTTGCTTATGGGGGCAGTGGGAGATGGACCCTGCATGGCACTATTGAACCCCTTGAAGCAACGGTCACCAAACCTGGATGGTGTCATGAAGAGACTCTCCTGAAGACACCCTGAAAGTTTGTTGGGTTTACCATTAGAAAGATACACTCCACAGCCCTCCCACAGAAATTTCCTATTGGCTGCCAATGGAGACAACCAACCACTACAGAGCACAGAGTCTGGGGGGGGGTATTTAGTGACAATGAGGGGTGCAGTTTTCAAACTACTGTCACCAAAATTTCGGGAGTATCATCTCTCTAATCCCTATGATACTCCCCAAGTTTGGTGAAGTTTGGTTCAGGGGTCCAACGTTATGGACCTTCAAAAGTGTAGCCCCCATCTCCTGTTAGCTTCCATTGGAAACAATGGGGGATGGGGCACCCCTTTTACGAGGGTCAATAACTTTGCCCCCCCTAGAACCAAACTATAACACCAAACTTGGGAAAGAGAATCATCAGGACAGTCTCCAGATAAATATCCTGAAATTTTGAATTGCCATAGCTTTAAAATTGCGTCCCCTGCAAAGACCAAAACGTGTAAAAACACCCAAAATTCAAAAAAATAATAAAACGGACCCGAATTTTTCGGATTTACCCGAATTTTCGGGTATATCCGAATTGGCTATGATTCGGATTCAGGCATACAAATCATTTTATGCCCCAAAATACCCAAATCCGAATTTTACCGAATTTTTTTAGTATTGACCAACCTTACATATGAGTGTTAAGTTGCTCTGGAGTCTTTGGTGAGGTATCTTGTCAAAAGTCTTTTGGAAGTTCAAGTATACAACACTACCACAGAGTTTCTGAAAAATCCCACAACCACTAGTGAAGCTGTCAGATTAAGTTCGTAACACAACCAATTTCATTCAATAAGGAATCCAAGTTAAATTTTTAAAATGATGGATCATATGATCTAATTCAAAATACATTTTAACACAGCCTTACAATAAAGGACAGACAACATGTTTTATCTCTCTATGCACCTGATGTGCATGTCCTGCTTCAAATTCTATGAACCATCAACAAGTATAAAATTAAAATAGGGCCAAGATCAGGGAAATTGAGTTCATGTTCCAAACCTGATTTCTCACTTACATCGGGGAGAGGAATCATGCCAGCTGAGTCTGAGCAGAATGGATTTGGTCCTATTGGAACATTATGTAAGTATGGATGGGGAACAGAATCATGAATGGAGCAAACATGTCAAGTGGGTAGGCAGAAAGAATTCACATCTGCTTTCTCCCCTATATAGTGCTACGTATTGGCTGACTGAGGCTGCCCCACCTCTTCCCTCCTCCTATATATTTTTTTCAAACCGAGGATCAGAATGTTCTGAAAACTGGAACCCAATTCCAGATTAATTAGGAATAGGGTTGGTCAATACTAAAAAAATTCGGTAAAATTCGGATTTGGGTATTTTGGGGCATAAAATGATTTGTATACCCGAATCCGAATCATAGACGATTCGGATATGCCTGAAAATTCGGGTAAATCCGAAAAATTAGGGTCCGTTTTATTTATTTATTTTGAATTTTTGGTGTTTTTACACGTTTTGGCCTGCAGGGGACGCAATTTTAAAGCTAGCGGCACTAAACTTTCAGGATATCATATGGGGACTATCCTGATTATTCTCCCCAGGTTTGGTGCAGTTTGGTTCAGGGGGTCCAAAGTTATTGACCCTCAAAAGGGGTTCTTATCCCCCATTGTTTCCAATGGGAGCTAACAGGAGATGGTGGCTACCTATCTTTTGAGGGTCCATAGCTTTGGCCCCCCCAAACCAAACTGCACCAAGCTTTCAGGGGAGTGTCATCAGGACAGTCACCCGATGATACCCTGATATTTTGGTGACTGATATGTCTAAAAAATGCACCCCTTTCTGTAGCACTTTAAGAAATTTGCCCACATTCTTTGCTTTTTAGTTTCTGGCAGGCTGACTGGCTCAATTGCAGCCAATGGGGAATTTCTGTGGTATTGTGGAGTGCACATTTATCATGGTAAACCCTCACAATGTTTCTCACTTCAGGAGAGTCTCTGAATGACACCATCCAGGTTTGGAGACGGAACTTTGCTTCATGGGGTTCAGTGGGAGATGGACCCTACTCATAACATTGAACCCCTTGAAGCAACGTTCACCAAACCTGGATGGTGTCATGAAGAGACTCTCCTGAAGACACCCTGAAAGTTTTGAGGGTTTACCACGAGAAATGTGCACTCCACAGCCTTCCCACAGAAATTTCCCATTGGCTGCAATTGAGCCAGCCAGCCAGCCAGCCACTACAGAGCACAGAATCTGGGGAAATTTCTTTGGGTGACTGTGAGGGGTGCACTTTTAGAGCTACTGTCACCAAAATTTCAGGGTATCATAAAAGTACTGTCCCTATGATACTTCCTAAAGTTTAGTGAAGGGTTCAGGGGGTCCAAAGTTATGGACCTTCAAAAGTGTAGCCCCCATCTCCTGTTAGCTTCCATTGGAAACAATGGGGGATGGGGCACCCCTTTTGAGGGTCAATAACTTTGCCCCCCCTGAACCAAACTGCACCAAACCTGGGGAGAATAATCAGGATAGTCCCCATATGATATCCTGAAAGTTTAGTGCCGCTAGCTTTAAAATTGCGTCCCCTGCAGGCCAAAACGTGTAAAAACACCAAAAATTCAAAAAAAATAAATAAAACGGACCCTAATTTTTCGGATTTACCCGAATTTTCAGGCATATCCGAATCGTCTATGATTCGGATTCGGGTATACAAATCATTTTATGCCCCAAAATACCCAAATCCGAATTTTACCGAATTTTTTTAGTATTGACCAACCCTATTCCTAATTAATCTGGAATTGGGTTCCAGTTTTCAGAACATTCTGATCCTCGGTTTGAAAAAAATATATAGGAGGAGGGAAGAGGTGGGGCAGCCTCAGTCAGCCAATACGTAGCACTATATAGGGGAGAAAGCAGATGTGAATTCTTTCTGCCTACCCACTTGACATGTTTGCTCCATTCATGATTCTGTTCCCCATCCATACTTACATAATGTTCCAATAGGACCAAATCCATTCTGCTCAGACTCAGCTGGCATGATTCCTCTCCCCGATGTAAGTGAGAAATCAGGTTTGGAACATGAACTCAATTTCCCTGATCTTGGCCCTATTTTAATTTTATACTTGTTGATGGTTCATAGAATTTGAAGCAGGACATGCACATCAGGTGCATAGAGAGATAAAACATGTTGTCTGTCCTTTATTGTAAGGCTGTGTTAAAATGTATTTTGAATTAGATCATATGATCCATCATTTTAAAAATTTAACTTGGATTCCTTATTGAATGAAATTGGTTGTGTTACGAACTTAATCTGACAGCTTCACTAGTGGTTGTGGGATTTTTCAGAAACTCTGTGGTAATGTTGTATACTTGAACTTCCAAAAGACTTTTGACAAGATACCTCACCAAAGACTCCAGAGCAACTTAACACTCATATGATAAGAGAATGGGTCTTTTTATGGATTCAGAGTTCATTAAAAGGCAGGAAGCAGAGAGTATGACAAATGGACAGTTCTTGAATACACATTTAAGCACACATACCATGTGTATGCTCTTAGAGGACCTGTCCAGCGAACTTTAACTTGGAAAAGATTTACACAACAATCCTAAAAATGTTGAAATAACCATTTTGGTATTTTCTTTTAATTCATGTTTCTATTAATTTAAAATAGATGGCTTCCTTGACATGTAATTTGAGTAGTACATCTAAAATACGTCTGAAATGCTGCAATAGCTGTACTTAATCATTATTTAGCAAATTTCAGGTGTGTCTGAAAGGCTTCCAAAGTACAAAAGCACTCTACAAAAGTGGAAGGACACAACAATTTGGGAAATGCCTCATTGATCACAACATCAAACTTACTCTGTCTTCCAGATTTATGGAAGTTTATATATCGTTAATATGCCTTCGGATGGGGAAAGGCTATGGCATGGTGCAAGATGGTTGAATTTTCATGTAGAAGGTGCCAGGATCAATTCCTGGCAGCTAAAAGGACCTGGCAGTAAATGATGGGGGGAGGGGAGACCATGGCCTAAGACACTGAACAGTTGCTGGCTGACTCAATAAGCAGTATTTAACTTAATGCACTGATGGTCTTAATGGCAACTACATGTGTTCCTGTGTGTGTTGAATACATGGATATTTAATTTTTCCTGTCACATTGTGTTTTTTTTTCTTGAACATAAACAGCAGGTGGTGCCAGTGTTGTTTCCTATGTCCATGCTCAGGGCAGTTACCAATAACCACCTGCTGTTTGTGTTCAGTGGGTTCAATTTCTATTCAGTTTTGAAGCTGGCATCATTTTACATGTTGCAGAACGTGTTGTGTGTCCTGCATTGCCTGAAAGAATGTAGCTCTATTTGTGGTAAGCTGGAAATGTTTACATACATACTTTAAACCACAATCATTTAACATATTGGGTAAGATGAACGGATCCAAGTTGAAGAGATCTCAGTTGGTGGAGTTAGTAGAGAGCAAAATGCCTTCTTGCTCTTCACCCAAACTCTGGAGCAGATTACAAAAGCCATGTTGTTGTTTTTATTGCTTATTATTTATATTGTGCTATCAATGAACAGAGTACAGATAATGTTCCTTGTCCTGAGGAGTTTACTGTGGAAGAGGAGGGCGGCCGATAGAATGCAACTTGATTACAGTTGTACTTGCTTAAGTTAGTTGGTAGTGGATTGGTGCTAAGAGGTTATGCCAAAGATTTCACTGGAAAACTGTTCATTGATATGGGAATTGGAAGGATGTGATAATTACTTTCACAAAAATTTATTCTTTCCTGCATGGGTACACTGCCAACCTGTACCAAAGTTGACATCATAACATGAGACTCTGGGTTTAGCAAGTGACTTTTGTGAGCCCCTATATACTGCGGAATATGGTTACTGAAAATGTCAGCATATGTTGGGTTCCTGGCTCTCCATAATATCCAACTTCTGACAATATTACAGTCTGTTTTATAACCCCAAATCTTTGCTGGAGTTAATCATTGTAACAATGCCAAACAATTGGTAAGTTGAATAAGATATTGAACAGTAAGGGGTGGGGCTTGACATGGAGTTATTTTCAGTGCCATCTCTAATTCTGTGTGACCCATAAGTCCACCGCATTCCTCACTTTTCATAATGTCTTCAGACAGTAAAGTTGAAATTAAATTAGCCTGTAAACTGTGTGATAAGAATGATAACTAATTATGTCAATTGACTGGTATTGCCTAATATTTCATAAAGTACTTTGTATATACCATCTGAGGTTTTTTTCTGTTTCACTTCACATAAACTATTACTCTATTCATTAAAGTAAAGAAAGAAAGAAATCCTTTCTTTAGATAAGGTTTGCTATTACTCCCTTTTCTATCTTCCCAGTTGGTCCACTCCCTCCTACAGGAAGGATGGCTGTTATCATTGACTATTTTTCAATGCAAAGAATTAATTCTTCTACCATCGCACAAATTTCCCTCCCTCCACCTCCATTAAAAGCCTTCACCTTCACAGATATAACAACCTAATTGCATGCTGCAGTTCAAAATGAAATCCTCAAATTATCAAGTGCAAAATTAGCATTAAAAATCATAAGACAACAAACAATGGGGCTTTTTATGTAATTTTTGTAATTGCACAAAACTAGTTACTTTGGCAATAATTGTTTGTGCTTCATTAGCATGCAAAATGGTTTTATAGACTAATCTGAACACAAAAGAAACCATTTGTGATGAGAACTGTGCTTTGTTTAATGTTAGACACCATTGTATTTGCTTTCCTAATATAACAGTTCTAATTAGTACCTAGCACTCATCCAGAGTTTTTCAGCTTGAACACGCTGAAGGTGACAATTGAGTCACAATTTCATGGCACTCTTTGTCAGCTCCTGTCAAAATATAGCTAAGTCTTCAGGAATTGTGATCTAAATACTTTAAAAAAAAGTTAATAGTCTAAGGAAAAAATCAACTTCAGGTAGTTAAAAATACAATACTACCTTGTTAGAAGAGAAATATTCTTAAAGAGACCCATACCAGTCTTAACACTTATAGAGCAATTTTATGCATATTTACTTATTTTTTTATTTGTCAATTTTGATATACCGCTCCATCCCCATAGGGCTCTGGGCGGTGCACTAGTCAGTTAAACACAATTTAGATTTAAAATTCCAGTTAAAACCATTCCATAAACAAACAAACTCCAACCTTAACTCTTAGGAGTAAGTGGCAATGTGTCTAAATGATTTATGAAGAAATGTGCATTGGACCAAGCTATGCTTCCCTGTAGTGTGAGCCTACTACACCAGATCAGTGAACATAAGCAGAGCATTACTTCTCCAACTATTGCCAGGCAGATGGTTGTGTAAGCAGTCTTTTAATATTTATTCCCCATAGTTTCTTCCCCAGCACCTGCCATGCTGCCTCTGCACATAGTTTGTTAGAATTACATCTGATATCCACTACAACTTGTGCTCCATGAAGTTTTCAAAAATCTTTTAGAAGCCAATGGTCATTACTTTTGTGCTCAGGAATTCCACAAAGGATCAGATAGAGCTTCCCACTAAAATTTGGGGCCAGATCAGAGAGAGGAGCATTACCAGAGCATCCCCAGGAATTCCTGTTTTCTGGCAGGTTCTAGCCACTCCAGAAATGTGGAGGCCTCCATTGCCTCAGCTTCCTCACCTACTGGAGGCCTTAGATGTGGCACTAGCACAGTATGGAACAACTTTGTTCCATACTGTCTTGGATGTCTGCAGCCTCTAGAGGGGTGAATTTCAATTAGATTTCCTCTCCAGTAAGCATGAATAAGACTGCCTCCTTAACATTTAGGCATTGTAGATTTCTTTGTCTTTTGTTTTCTCTCATACTACTTGTGATCCTCATCTGGAATATTTTGAACCACTGACCAGAAGGTACCGGATTGTACTAATGATTCATTTGTAATAATTTTGTCATCTAACTGTTTTCTCAATTTCTTCTGTTTAGCAAGGCGGGATGGAGAAGAATGGATGAGTGACAACATTTGAAATCAATTAATTGCTCCTTTTCAGAGTTGATTACCTGATGGTCTTTGAAGACTTGAGATTTTATATTTATTCTTCAGGTTTGCAATGTATACCAAAAAAAATGGAATGAGCATGATTCCCCTGTACCAGTATGTTTTGAGTCTGGCTTAATTCCGTCACACAGTAGCTACAATGTAGCCTGGGGTAAACATGAAGGCTCCTGCTGAGGGATTGTCTCTAGCACAGAGTCTGGGTATGAATAATCCAGGGACGAGCCAGGCCAGTGAGTCAGTGCCTGCGTTTCTTTCTGATTATCTCAGTGTGAGCTGAGTTGATAATGTTATGTGTTGTCTTTTCAATAATAGATATGTCTAAGAAACTTGAGATCTCATGGGTTTGTCCATATATTGACTCAGAGATGGTTGACATACATACTGTCTAATGGCAGAAGCCTGTTGGGCTGTTGATAATTTTAGGCTATGAGCTGGAGAGCAAAGCTCTGTGGTTTCAACCAGCTGCTTCTTGGAGTAAAAAAAAGGGAGTCTCAAATATTCTTGCAGTAAAGACTTTCTACGAAAACAAAGCACAATAGTTATTTTTGGATACCAAAAAGCACAATAGTTATTTTTGGATACCAAAGGAACTTCTCCTAATAGTCACCTCAGTCATCAGTGTCTGTTGGGATAGTTTTGCACATGTTGGATTTCAGTCAATAGGGAAACCATTGCAGGTAGGTGCCTGCTAAAAATCAAGATTCAACCTGCATGATAGTAAAGACATATGACACTAAACTTGTTCATCTTGGAGGTAGGGTTGGGTTCTGAGTTGAGAAATATCAGAGTTGAGAACTATCTGGAGATTTGGGGGATGACAGGTTGGGGGAGGGGAGGAACTGCAGCTATTTATAATGCCATAGATACTGCCATCCAAGGGAACCATTTCTCAGCAGAACTGATTTCGGTCTACTGAAGATCAACTGTAATAGCAGAAGTTAACCCGCCTAGAGGTTATCAACTGCATTTGTGTGGGAATGTTTCCAGGTGACCACAGGAAAGACTTTTCTCCATGGTCATCCCTGCAGAAGAGAACATGACTCCAAAGCAAACAGCAGATTGTGGGCACACCCAAGAAAATGGAGAGAAAGTCACCTCTTTTCAAGATTCTTGAAGCAGAAACCTCATGTAAAGCTTTATCACTAATAGGTGATCACTTACCAGGGATGAGTTCATGTTCATAAATTGATGTTTGGGAGTGGGGGAGAAACACCTTACTTCCAGTGGCTTGAAACGGAATGATTTGCCAAAATGATTTGCACGCCATTCAAAATAAGCATTTTTGAGTAGATTTAAATCTACACAGTGACAGCATTCAAAATGGAGGCTAGCCATGTACCTGCTGCACCATAGGTGTAGCTGGCACAGGGATATCCAGGGACAAATGCCCCGGATGCACCCATGGGAGTCGTGGGGGTGGTGGAAAAATCACCCCCTACACATCTGGGAAGGAGGAGGGGTGTGGCTGGCCCTCAGTGCGACATGTGCATGCCCCCAGGGCCAAGACCTGCCCAAGCAGTGTGAGCACATCACACCGAGGCCCAGCCATGCCCTCCTCCTTCCCAGAAGTGACTGGGCCTTGCACCCCCTGAGGCGCCCCCCAAGGCGATCCCCCTGCGCCCTCTCCACTTACCCAGAGTTCAGCCTGCTGCAAAAAGCAGTCAGCTGGAAAAGTAGCCAAGTGGGAACTACACTTCCCAGGAGACCTTGCAAGCAAGTTGGGGCTCACAAGGTCTCCTGGAAAGTGTAGTTCCCACCAGGCTTTTTTTTCAGCTGGCTGAACTCAAATAAGTGGGGCGTGGGGGCGGGGCTTTGCGGTGGGTGCCCGGGTGACATTTTGCCCTGGGTGCTATTTCCCCCCCTCCCATGCCACTGTGCTGCACTGAATATTTCCTGCAGAACTCTGATCTCATCATGGACAGGTGGTCATGGATCATTTAAAAGTATCTGTTTTTGAGTACCGGAATGTGTTGCTTTTGTACTTGTGTATTTTGACAGCTCTTGGTGTCCATAGGAAGGCTTGAATGCTTGCATCAAATTTGATGGGAAAGTGTGGAACCATAATCACCTTGAACTCTGTGTATCCTTGTGGAACTTTTCACCATTGCCAAGGTATAAGGTTTGGACCTATTTTTCATGTTGAATGTTTTCACTGATAAATTAATTCAGTTTTGGTGTCAAATTAACAGTTCTGAGTTCTATTTTATATAGCTACATAGTGGCAGTGCTTCAGTTTATACCAAAATGGTAAACAAAATTCTATTATACAAGGTTTTGCCTCTAAAAATACAGCTAGATATATTTCTTCAGCTGAACTCATCTTTAGCACTTTGGGCAATATTTATTCCACCTACTCAGTTTCCCTAGTCAAATAAATCAACGCTAGAATGTAGATCTCTCGGTGTAAAGGTGAAGTAGTGCAGCATATTCTCATCAAAAAATTATATCAGGTTTGTTTGACAAGATCTATTTTCCATTAAGAACTGATGCTTGGCATTAATTATCCTTTAATTCTTCTGTGATTGCACCTTATTTTATCCTTGTCTATGCTTTTGCCCAGGATCAAAGTGGGGCCTCCTAATCTATACTGGTCTAAGACTTCCTAGTCATCCTTTATAAATTATTGGCATGACATTAGCCTCATTCCAATCCTCTTGAAAGCAATTCTGCATTGTGATAATAACTTCAAAGGTATAGTAAAACAAATCCATTGGAAGGAAATTAGGAGCATTGAGGAAGACAATATCCCAAGGTTGCTATTCCTCTCCCGAAACCTTCAGTCCCACAGCTCCATATCTATACTATTTCTGAGAATCTTTCCCTCTTCATGCAGCTTCACTATTAAAATGTGATATGCAAAAAACAATTCCTCTCACACTGTCCTCTCACACTGCCAAAGGCAGCATCCTTTTCTTTTTTCGCAAGAAGAATTTTCACATAATGTTTTGAATGGAGAGGGGAGTCATTTGTATGGAGGACATGCCCTCAATGGGAAAAAAAACCCAGAGAAAATATTACCACTAATCTGTGTCCTTGGATAATATGGTCCCCAGTTCCCAATGCATATTGTGGAATATGGGTGATAATGAGAAAGATATTGCCAACCTACCCAGCATGGATGCCCCACATCTACTGGCTGCTCACATTTGGAATAATATTCAAACTGGATCTAAATGTGAACAAGACATAGGCTTCTTCATATACAGATGAGGAATTAGTCACGTATTCTGAGCCCATACACACTGCATTTCACATATGTGGACTGGCTAGTAGCTTTGAAGGTGGAGCAGTACACTGAGTGGGCAGGTAGCCAAGGAATATTCTTGCTCTCTCTTCTGTTTATCATAGGGGAACTGTGAGGGTCCTGCTTCCCATAGGTTGTTTCTGGGATGAGTGTGTGCAGTTGGTTTCACACAAATAGATTTCCATGTGCAAATAAACAGGAGACCTATGATCTCCTGAATGTATTTATGTGCACAAACAAGCTCAGGTTCATGTCCAAGGTAATACATATAATGAGAGAAGGCATATATCCATCCCAAGGCTGATTCCTAGGCCTTTCTCATGTATAACTATTGATGTGGTCATACTTAAGTTTTCCTTTAAAATATTGATATGATAGTAAGGCACTCCATATTTGTTTTGGTCTGCCAGACAGATCTGGCTCACATCTTAGTGGAAAATTATGTTGATATATTAAAATTCTATTCAAAGTTGTTGCCTGACAGTGGTTCTTCACCCTCTAAATAATACTGATAAGTAAGATGTCAGTGATAAATGTTTGGCAGCAGTAAGCAACATTACAACTTCCTCTGGGTGGTTTCTCAGGAAAGGGTTGTTTTGTACATGAAGAGGTGCTTTAATATGGAAGGTTTTGTTGCAGCTGTTGTCTTTGCCTAGAATTTGCCAAATTGACAGTAGTTTTGCTAATCTAATTTTTATAGGCTGTTCCAGAATCTGTTTTGTCTCCATTCCACATAATTTATTGTACCAAAAAACCGCCAACAAAACAGTAATAGGGCAGCTTTGGTTCAAATATCCACCCACCAAAAGGAAACTCAGTGTGTCAACTCATATAGTCTTTCTCTCTTAGCTTACCTCATAAGACTAAATTCAAGGATAGAAAAACTATCTGTGCTGCCATCTATCTCTGTATAATGTGCGTAGGGGAATCAGGAATTCAAATTAGTATTGTATTTTGAGGATAGAACTTAATAGGCTGCTTTGGATTGTAAATATCAGGCCTCAGAAGCCTCCTGAGATGTTGAAATGAATAGGAAGATACCGTTTCAATCCTGTAATTGGTAGGCATTGAGCAGTCTCTCGATTGTCCATTCTGGTATGAACATAAAGAAATAACTGTGTACAGGAAGGAAAATTATTGGACACATTGGATTGGATCAAAATTTTCCTAAATGAAAGGAGTTCATCATGGAAGTAAATTTCTTCTGCAGTAGTCTTTTGCATCCCCAAGTCCCTGCTTAGGTATGAGGCACCTTTCTGAATAACATGGAATGTGGCATGAGAATAATTCACGGAAAATCAGACAAAACATTCATATAGTTTTATATTGTTTTAAAATTGTGATTAAGTTGCCTTGAGAGATTTGTATCAGACAGAAAGCAGGGCTGCCAAGCCCTTGGTAGGGACAGGCAATTCTTTTCCCCCAGGTCCCATTGCCCACTATTCTGAGTGACATTAGGATAATTTATTAAACAACAACATAGTTTTACATTCTTACTAGACTTTTACCATAGAGCATGGCAATTCCTAAAGTCACCCTTTGTGACATCCAGGGTAGTTCTAGAAATCCCTGAAACTCTATGATTTTACCATAGGGTTTCTAGTTGTGCCAAAAACTAGTCTTTGTCACTTTTGCCTGCAATGCTGTGGAGCCCCCCATGAACCCACCCACAATCCTCCCACTGGTTGCCAGGTGCTGCCCATAACTTTTCCAACAGTTGTCAGGCACTGCAGAGGGCAGGGAAATATTGTTAGTGCTGTCACGGTCACATGATCAAATCAAGATTGCTTTACCATCCCCCATCCCCCCCTGCACTGTGTTATGTCAGTGCACTCATGAATGGAGAAGAAAAGATGCAAATGAAAGAAATTAAAATTTTAAAAAACTTTGAATCTAATTCTGGAATTAATGTTAGGTTTTTTCTTTGTTAAATCAGAATTAATGAGGAGTGATGACTGGAATGCTGCCCAGAGACAGAGAGATTCTGTAACAAGAAAGAAATGGAACAGGAGAAAGCTGCTCATCTCCATTAATAATGTGTCTGAGCTGTTTGACCTTACATAGTGTAAATTTTGGATTAAAAATACAATAATTAACAAAAAACCCTCTTATTTTAAAAAAATCTAGAGTGCCTGCAAAACTGACAAGTAACCTATGTTAACTTTTTCTGATGTCTCATACAAAAGTGTCCAAGAAAGCAAAAAAAATTAATAGTCAGTGGTCATTTCCTTCCTGAGTAACAGTTTAATGAGGTCACATTAACTTTCTGCCTGCCACTAATGACATGAGGAGTGTTGATAAAAATCTGATTAAACTCTTTTACATTAAGCACATTTTCTCAGATTCATGTTCAGGTACTTTCAACTCATCCCCTGTAATGGCATTTTTACCATGCATAATGCGTCTCCTATTACCAGATGCATTAAAAAATCAAATAAAACAAAGTAATTTATGTCAAAAAGTAAGAAACACTCACCAAATACATCATAACGCCAGTAACTGCTTGCTATTTAAGGCATTAAAGCAATTGAACAATGTCAAGTTTTAAAATTTAATGGCTTTGATGGGTTTTTTTGTTTTAAGCAGTGGCTTAAAGATTATGATATTTTTATCATCCTTTCTTGTGTATTTTAGCCATTTTTCAGATTCCAAATGCAAGACAATTGTGAGCTATCCTTCGCTGAATGTTGTATCACTTACAAATTTACTTTGATCAATACTTAATGAATTACAACTTTCACTTCAATTCTGGACATAAAACCCTTTAGAATTTTCTTTACAAGCATGTCTCTCAGGATCTGGGAACCTAGAAATAGCCATAGGAGTTAACTAATAAAACTGAAAATAGCTGATAAATCTAATGGAAAACAGAGTGGGAAGGAAAGAATGTTACACACTTATTTTAAAATGAGATCAGGATTCAAAATGGAATCTTATAATTACTCTTTACATGGTTTTCTTCTTTATTTATTTCTTCCATGTAAATCAAGGTGGTGTACAAGATTTCTCAACGCACTCCATCCAAATTTATCCAGACTCAGAATTCCTACAGATCATGTCCTAGGTTTTGAGACTGTTGATAGACTGATAAAGTCTTATTTAACTCTTTGTGTAAAATAACTATGTTGCCTGCTAAATTTGATTTTAGGGACAATTCAAAGTTCTGGATCTTATCTTTACAGCTTGATAACAGGTTAACTGAAGGATCATGTCCTCTAAAAATTTTTTCAGGAACCATATGCCTGCCTAGATCAAGATGGTGCTGAGCATGCATGCTGAGGTATGAGCTGTTTTTTCTTTCATACCTTTACTGTATTTTAAGGTGTGAGTGCAGTTTTTACTTCCTCTCATGGTTAAGCTAGTTAGTAAATTGCTGAGTATATTTGCATATGGTCCTTAGAAGTCAGACCACTCAGTAAACAAGGAAAATACACAACTTAAAAGAGCCTTGTCCAGTGATATCAAAGACTCAATAGACTCTGAAGTTTGACTCACCTTAACTGGACATGAAGGAAAGGCTGAAGATTGGGCTGTTTGTGGAATTTTGTGAAATCCAACTAAGATGGACATGGGTGGGTAGGAGATTGCTAGATACCAATTCTTGATAGGATCCAGCTTGTAGCTGCTCCAACTGTCAAGAACCTAGGCATGTTCCTTGATGCCTCCCTGATGATGGAGGCTCAGGTGAATGTTGCCACTTTTGTGGCATTCTACCATCTTCACCAGGCAAAGTTCAGACCAACTTAGCCACAGTAATCCATGACATAGTTACCTCTAGACTGGATTACTGTAACTCACTCTATGCAAGGGTACCTTAGGCCTGCTCCAGAAACTCCAGCTGGTCCAGAATGCAGCAAGAACTTTGTGGTGAGCAGCTATTTGACCTGTGGTGCACCAGCTGCCCTGGCTCCAGGTGGAGTACTGGATCAGGCTCAAGGTTTTCGTACTAGCATACAAAACCCTAAACAGTCTGGGCCTAGCAAACTTATAGGACCATCTCTCCCACTACATCCCCTAAAGGCAGCTTCAGTCTGCAAATGAAAATTTTCTGGCAGTCCCTGTCCTGAGGAAAGTACAGCTGGCCTCAACCAGGGCAAGGGCTTTTTGGACCTTGGCTCCAGCTTGGTTGAACGCTCTGTTGAGACCTGAGCTCTGTGGGATTTGATGCACTTCTACAAGGTTTGTAAGACAGAGTTGTTCTACCAGGCATATGGTTTAGGCGGCAACAGTTACCCTCCCCCTTCCCTCCATTAAAGTTATTTCAGCATGCTGTATCATAGATCCTCATTAGATTGTTTAGATCAGTGGTTCTCAACCTGGGACTTCTTTGGGGGTCGAACGACCCTTTCCCAGGGGTCGCCTAAGACACTCTGCACCAGTGTTCTCCATCTGTAAAATGGATAAATGTTAGGGTTGGGGGTCACCACAACATGAGGAATTGTATTAAAGGGTCGTGGCATTAGGAAGGTTGAGAACCACTGGTTTAGATCTTTATGTAGTTCACTAGCCATTCTTATATATTGAATTCTGTTGCCATCCAGAAACTTTGGCCGTTTCTGCACGGAGGCAGAAACGGCTAGGTCGGCGCATTTCGCGCGTAACCCGGTAACGATGGGACCGGGTCTCGCCATCGACGGTCTCTTGAAACTTTAGCTCGGGCAGCCGGCGCTGCGGATGCAATCGCGCCCGGCAGACCCGGCATGTAACCCTCAGGCCTCCGGGCGATCGCCGCTGAGGCCTGGGGACACACCCCTGGCCCTGCGTGCCTGCTCCAGCGGCGCACGGCAGGGAGGCGTGTCCCCAGGCCTCAGCGACGCGCCAGAGGCCCAGGGACAAGGTAAGTGCCAGGTGGGGGAGGTGTCCCGAAGCTGCTGCCGTTCGCTCGGCGAAAGCGAAGCTTCGGGGCGGCTGCTTTCTACAACAAGAGCGCCTTCCGAAGCTCTGGGGAAACGCCGGCTTCGGGCCGGGCGGGCGGCGCGAGGGCAGCGCGGCTGCGATGCAGCTGCGCCCCCTGTGCGAATGGTGGCCTGGAGATGGCGTTTTTGCCGTCTCCAGGCCGCCATTAAATGCCAGTGCAGAAACGGCCTTTGTAAAGTGATTTTAATTTTTCTGTGTTTGTGATTATTGAATACTTTATTGAATTTGGACTATAAAAGCTGTGTGGAGAGTTTTGTAAATAATATATTAGAAACTGCCCCAAGGCCATAAGGGAAGGGCCAGTCGAAGACCAAATAAACAAGCAAACAAATAAAAATAGTTAAATTGGTTATATGTTCTGTGTCACCTCTGTTTCCAAAGAAAGGTGAGTAGTAACCAGAATCAGGGCTTTTCCACTTATTGCATTTAAGTTTCTGGGCTAAGAAATTCCTGGAGATTTGGGAGAAGTTTGAGAAGGAGAAGGAGCTCAGCAGAGATAAGATGCTATACGTAGATACTACTCACCAAACCTGCCATCAGGGAACTGAACTTTATAACCTGGAAAAGAGTAGTACTTCTAAGAGAACTCCAGGCTCTAGAGCCCCTTGGCTACTTAGCAGCTTAGATGTAATAAGTAGGGGAGGGTGTTCGGTAAATCTGAACCAGAAAACCCCCTCCCCACAAAGTACTGTCAGTCACATGCACTTCGGAAATGGAACCAGTGGTATAAAGGCAGACCTGGCCAGGCTGAGCCCACAGTTGAAAGCTGGTCCTGGCTAGATCAATCCCATAGTTGAATGCTAGGCTCAGCATGGCCAAGCCCAGTATTCAACTCTGCTTCTGCCTCTAGTTTCCATGTGGGTCTGGGAGGCAGCAGCTGGTACGGTTTCAGCTCTGCACTGATTTAAGCTTCCCAGACCCATGTACAGTCCATAGGCAGGTACATTTTTCAAATCTGGATTTAATAACCCATACATTTTTTTGGAAAAAAACCTAAAAGCCAATATGTAGTATTGGCTTTTTCAGGTTTTTCCAGAATTTCCAGAAAAAGTATTGGCTTTTTCAGATTTTTCCAGAATTTCAGGTTTTTTTCAGAATTTTCCAGGTCTAATAATCCTGACCCTGAAGATACTTCTCTCCCCCACCCCCCACCCCACTTCTACTGATAAGATCAAGCTATCTTGGGCTATCTTGGTCAGGGGTGCAATAGCACATTCAGCTTCAAAACCCTTCTGTTTTTTAAACAAATGGTTTTTCAGCATTAGTAAAGATGATAGGTTAATGATGGAGATGGGAAAGTGAGAGCATTTGTAATCACATTTTGAATATTTGGGGGAAAGTGAGTATTATGCTTCTCACCACTGACTAACAAATTGCAATCTGAGCATATGAATTAATGAGTATCTTAAATGCACTATGAAGTGCACATAATGGACCTTAAAGAAGACTCAATTTCACAGGATGAGAATTTAGAAGAAGGGAATGGTGGGGGAATGTGGATGGCTAATTCTTTCCCCACTTCCTGCTGTTATGCTCCAAATCTTCCTTTGCTTCTTTTTGAAGTTTAATTTGCATACGTGCTCCACTCTCATAACCTTATTAACATTTTGCAATGCCTTATGGCTTTTGTCTTTCCTGCAGGGGAAATGTCAGCCCAGAGTGTTACAAGCTGTTCATTTTTCTTTCTGTTCTGTTCAGAGGTGCACTGGGTCCAAATGGCGCCCGGAGACCAAAAACCCTCCGGGTACCCCCCACAGTGGAGCCCCGCTTTCTCATGAGTAAGTGCCATGGCTTACTCATGAGTAAGTGCCACAATGCTTCCTAGTGTAGTCCCTCCTCCCCAGCAGCAGCCCTGGACTTACCCAGGCTGGCTCCAGGCTGCCGCTCCGGCAGCCAGCCTCTATGACTTTCTTAAAGGGACAATTCCCCAAAGATTGCTTAAAGAGGAAAGCAATCTTTAAGCAATCTTTGGAGAATTGCCCTTTTAATAAAGTCATAGAGGCTGGCTGCCAGAAGTCAAGCCTCAGAGCCTGCCGGGGGAGGGTGAATGAGGGGGATGAGGGGGGCAGCCAGCGGGCGGGCAGGCGGGTGTGGGGTGGGCAGGAGCCTGCTGGGCGCTCCACAGGCATGCACCTGATGTCATGGGTGGTATGCTTCTGGTTCTGTTCTGTTCCCCAAGCAAAACTGTTTCTGGTGCCCTGTGGGACAGACACAAGCAAGGTTCAACAGTTCAAACAAAAGGTTTAATATTTAGAAGAATAGAGACCCTAACTCCTCCCAGGGTCCACCTAAGATAAAGTACTTGCTTGACTGGACAGTAGAAGCTATAGACTTTAATTCTTTCTTTGACTGCTTTCAAGAAAGTCCACTTCTTTAAGTTCCTTGAGTCTTTATCTGGTTACTATTCTATGTAAACCTCAACTCTATGCTCTCTTTACACCTCTGATGTGACAAAATACTGTTGCCTCCTGACTCCCTAGACACCTGTACTGAACTGACTGAACAGGGGGATTACGGGGTGATAAAGAAAGGCTGCCTTTTGGGAAACTTCTTTAAGGGACAGGGGCTAACTAAAATTCCCTCCCTTTGGAGACCATACAGAGAACTAAACCCATGCTATCTATAGGAAACTGATACTTTGCAATGAAAATAATAAAGGTTTCTGTGTGGGCATGACACTTTCTAACCCAGTAATGAGAAAATAGCCACATAATATGTTATGCATAAAATGGAGGCTGGAATTCTCCCAAAATTACAACTAATCTTGAGACTCTAGATATCAGTTCCCCTGGAGAAAGTGGTAAATTCAGAAGGTGGACATCCTTGCTGAGCTGCATTCCCTCCCTCAACTTTGCCATTCCCAGGCACTGTCCCCAGTCTCTAGAAATGTCTGGATCTGGCAACCTGATGTTATTCAGAAGTTCTACAACCTCCCTATCTACCAATCCACTGTTAGATGAGATCCCCTAACTTTTCTTTATGTGCTACAAACCTTTGTACTGGCGATGGTTTGACTGATTTTCCTGAGAGACATTTTTGTTCACATATTGTTGGCAATCAAAACAGACGGTTTTTGAGTTTTGTTCTAAGAGGACATGCACATCTGAAAGATCTCATTGTTAATTATGTGTGAGATATATTTAGGAAATAAGTCATTGGAACCACAGAGTGTTTGTTCAGTGAGGTTTCCTACAAGGTTCCCCTCAAGGACTGTCTTTACAAAGATTGACAATTATCTTGTGGTTATGCACAAAGTCCTGAGTCTTTTGTGGGAAGAGATGGGAGCCATTTCACAGGATGGAGAAAAAGTCATAAAAGTGGTAATCTCCCATTCTTTTTCCTTGGTTTGGGATGCTAATTATACAGCATATGGGAGTGGATGTATTTTACTTTGCTATCATCATATGAACTATACCATGCTGCCTTCCCTCTTAAATAAATGTTCTAAAATTTGTTGTTTTTAATAGTATTATTGTATTTTTTTAAAAAAAAAACTTTGTGAGACGCCTTAAGTAAATCTCTGAAGAGGTGACATCTACATTTTCTCAATGAGATAAATTATATGTGGGTTGTTTAGTAAAGGAAATGGGGTTGCAGCAGGGGAACTAAACCCACATCTCCAGATTTCCTTGGAACATGATCGTTTCAGAACTGATGCTGGTCATGCAACAATTCTCCTTATAGCACAGGGTCTGCTTCATCTTTGTTCATTCAGTTATTAAGCTCTGCTAGTGATGTCAGGAAGGTGTGTCAGGAAGGTGTGCTGCCCTTTGTGTGCATTGGCTTCCTTTTCCATCTTTGGCTGGCATGGGGGGTATTGTTAGCATGGTGCTTCATGATGGTGGGTGTAGGTGGGGTTACAACGGACACTGAAATTGCTATGCTCTCACCTCTTTGGAACTGGGTCTTTTTGTAAATATTTTCTCTCTGTTGAGAGAACACAGGATTGTTTATTTTGATATTTATACCCAAAGGGACCCAAAGCTATTTCATCCTCATTTTCCCCTCATCTATTTCATCTTCACAGAAAAGGTGAGCTCGACTGGGAGAGAGTAACTAGAGTAATTTCATCTAGAAACTTTCCATGGTAGAATGGGGATTCAATAATCTGACACTGCGCCATGGGGCTCCAGGATAGTGTCAGTATGGTGACACTGCACTGTTATCAGTGATTCACCAACATCCTTTGTTTAGGGTTGAACAGACCTGAGTAGGATTCTACATAAGAACATAAGAACAAGCCAGCTGGATCAGACCACAGTCCATCTAGTCCAGCTCTCTGCTACTTGCAGTGGCCCACCAGGTGCCATTGGGAGCTCACATGCAGGATGTGAAAGCAATGGCCTTCTGCGGCTGTTGCTCCTGAGCACCTGGTCTGTTAAGGCATTTGCAATCTCAGATCAAAGAGGATCAAGATTGGTAGCCATAAATCGACTTCTCCTCCATAAATCTGTCCAAGCCCCTTTTAAAGCTATCCAGGTTAGTGGCCATCACCACCTCCTGTGGCAGCATATTCCAAACACCAACCACACGTTGCGTGAAGAAGTGTTTCCTTTTATTAGTCCTAATTCTTCCCCCCAGCATTTTCAATGAATGCCCCCTGGTTCTAGTATTGTGCGAAAGAGAGAAAAATTTCTCTCTGTCAACATTTTCTATCCCATGCATAATTTATAGACTTCAATCATATCCCCCCTCAGACGTCTCCTCTCCAAACTAAAGAGTCCCAAACGCTGCAGCCTCTCCTCATAAGGAAGGTGCTCCAGTCCCTCAATCATCCTCGTTGCCCTTCTCTGCACTTTTTCTATCTCTTCGATATCCTTTTTGAGATGTGGCGACCAGAACTGAACACAGTACTCCAAGTGCGGTCGCACCACGGCTTTATATAAGGGCATGACAATCTTTGCAGTTTTATTATCAATTCCTTTTCTAATTCTAATCAATTCTAAATATACCTTTTTTGTATTGCTCTGTAAATCAGCAACTCATACATATATTAATGCATTTATACTATTTACTAATAATGTTTACTACAGTGCTTTGCTGACATTGCCATCTTACTGGAATTAACAGAGCTTCTCTGGAAAATTATCTAAAATGCTGGCACTACTTTGTTTGTTTGTTTGTTGTTCATTCTGCAAATACATTCAGACAAATGTCACAGACCAAAAGTACTGAATTGCGATTTCTGACACAGTAATTCTTAACACAAGGCAAGACTCTCTTGCACACACAAGGTCAGAAAAAGGTTTATGACAGTAACATATAAGATGAGGAAACCTTCTGATCTTTTTCTCATTGGAAAATGTAATGGGTTTAAGTGACTAATTTAGAGCCTCTTTAAAAAAAAGTGATGGATTTAGGGAATAGGGGATGTAAAGATTCTTATGATGTCATTCAAATGAAGAGGAAATGCAAAATTCTGATATCTGGAATATTAAAATATACTTGGGATGCTTCCATTTTTTTCAGACTTAGATGTGCATTATCATTCTCTGGATTTAATGGGTATCCTGTGGGTACTCTGCTGATACTGTGATGGCCTTATTAATTTTTTTTTACAATTACCATAACATTGCAATGTGTATAGCCAGTATTACTGCTGAAAGGTTCTTTTTTTTTGTAAGATTCACAATAATGGTGTAGATTACAGTGGCTAATAGCCCTCATTTTTCTTACTGCCCCAGATCCCCTTCCCCATGACTCCTTCTGACTGCAAGGAGTTTTCATTCACCATGGTGGCAACTGTCATACCCATGCAACCTCATCCAAATGGCAGGCAACAGGCTGTGGCACCACCCCACTGCTTTCATAGAGGTGCCATGGGTAGGCTTGCAAAGTGCAAAAGCCTCCCATTTAATGAGAAGCCTCAATGGATTGCAATGGACCTTAAGTCCAATCTGCAGCCCACTGGCAAAACTCCAGCAAACCCTCGTCTGACCATGCCCCCCCGGCCCCACTACACCGAGGCAGCAGGAGTTCTGGACCACTGGCATGGCATCCATGCCACGTTCTAGCACCAGGAGGGAGGTGCCCACACACTCATGGGAACACTTCTCCACTAGGGTAAGTGCTCCAGGGAGGGTAAGTCTTCTGGCACAATGGCACACTGCTCCCAAAAGTGTATTCATTCCCCCCCCCCACCTTTGGATGGGGCTCAGAGTTCAGAAAATTAACTTTACCAAATTGCAAAAGTTAGCACAAATAAGAAATGGGGAATTTTCTTATAATAAAAAGAATGACTCAGCAAACAAACATTCATAGGAAAAGAAACAACTTCCTTGTCTCTTTTTTTAGGTGAGCAAGATACTCTCCTCACTTTGTTATCAATCCAAGGGAATTTACCTTTATTCAAGAGAGGCAAAAGAAAATACTTCTTCACACAATGGCTCATTCTGCACATGCAGAATAATGCACTTTCAAACTGCTTTCGGTGCTCTTTGAAGCTGTGTGGAATAGCAAAATCCACTTGCAAACAGTTGTGAAAGTGGTTTGAAAACGCATTATTTTGCGTGTGCGAAAGGTGCCAATGTGAAATTAATCTGTGAAATACACTGCCACAGAATTTGGTTGCTAACAAAGGTTCTATTTTTGTTCTTATTTGTCTTCCTACTCACACGCACACACTTTCCATGTTGGTGTCTTCTCTCTGCCACTGCATCAAACTAGTAAAGAGTTTCTGGCTAATTCCATAACAAAAGCCAGGAAAGCCAGGGGAAGAGCAGGATCGCACCTAATCTCATTACCTTTGCTGAGATACTAGCCACTAAATGGTTCTGGGCACAGAAGACATATATCTGATTCTGTATGGATTACGTTTGGGATATTCACTGCCCAGACTATTGAATGTCTTGAGGATTTGACCTTAGGCTGGGCCTGCATGGAGAGACATCTAAAACCAGCTCTGCCTATTTGATCTCTGTATCTTTGTCCTCCTAAGGGAATTAACTGGTGTGTAGTTGTGTGGTTGGAGTGGGCTTTCAACAGTGTCCTTGTAAGGATACAAACAACTGCACTTTGAATCAGCTGGAGCTTCTGGAGCAGTTTCAAGGACAGCCCTGTGCAGAGTGAGTTACAGAGATCTAGTCTGGAGGTGACTGTTGCATGGATTACTATGGCGAGGTTAAGGCAAGGCAAGTAGGGTACCTATTGCCCAGCCTCGTATAGGTGAAAAACCCAAACCATATACAATGGCTACAACAAATGGCTACTGAAAAATATGTGTAATGGTAATATACAAATGGTAATACACAAATATTTAATATATAATATTTAATATATAATACACAAATATTTAATATATATTTAATAAACAGTGAACATACATGCAGACATTGTAAATCTAAATCCTGTAGTCTAACCAGTGTACAATTATGTCAACAGTCCAAACATTAAAGACAGAAAACAACCTCAGGAAACAAAATCAAATGCACACAGTTGCGGAATTAAAAGAACAAGTTCAAAATCCAATATACACAGCTACACAGTCAAATGTGAAAGTTAAAATTTCAGACAGGCTTTGCGATGAATTCCTGTTTCATGGATTAAACATTCCACTTTTTCAGCAAGTATCATACACTGTCTTGCCAGCAGCAATAGGGGATCACTACCTTCATGAGACTTTATTCTGCTAGGATAGCTTCAACCATCTGATATATCCCATGGCTTTTAGGCAACCAAAAGCATCCACAATGATGCCTAATGATGGCTAAATTAAGCATTGTTGTGGCTTCTTTTGATTGCCTAATAGCAGACTTTTCTTTGTGGCAGTGGGGAGGGGGAGGTGTGTGATGTTTTCCCCTGCCCCCACTATCAAAGCTCCCTCTTCCTCCATTTCTCTCTTCCTGTTTCCCTTTCCCCTGTTTCTCAGTGGTGTAGGAGGTTAAGAGCTCGTGTAGCTAATCTGGAGGAACTGGGTTTGATTCCCCGCTCTGCCACCTGAGCTGTGGAGGCTTATCAGGGGAATTCAGATTAGCCTGTACACTCCCACACACACCAGCTGGGTGACCTTGGGCTAGTCACAGCTTCTCGGAGCTCTCTCAGCCCCACCTACCTCACAGGGTGTTTGTTGTAAGGGGGGAAGGGGAAGGAGATTGTAAGTCCCTTTGAGTCTCCTGCAGAAGTGAAAGGGGGGATATAAATCCAAACTCTTCTTTTTCTTTCTCTCCCTTTCCTCCCTTTCTCCTTCTCTCCCCCTTTCTCTCCCTTTCCATTCTTTCTCTCCCTTGTCCTCTTTTCTCTCTAATTGGGGGATACGCTACTGAGCGGCAGTGTGTGTGAACAACATGAACAGTAAATTAAATATGAGACGTAAGTGTGATGCAGTGACAAAAAAGGCTAATGCGATCTTGGAGTTTATCAATAGGGGCATAACATCTGAATCGCAAGACATTGGGGGTGCAGTTTAAGAGCTTGCCCCTGCACCATTTTCTGTAGATATGCCCCTGTGGATGAAAGACTTAAAAAATACCTAGTAGCTTTTAGGATAAAGGAATTTGCCTTTAGGAGTTTGACTGATTAGCTTTGCAGATAATTTTTACCCCTTACTGCCCCTTACTGCTCTTTGCTTTGGGGCTGTTACATCAGGGTCCCCTCATATTGAGGGGCCCGCCATCCCCCCTTTTTGGAGGGTAGATTTTAAATTGGGGTTTTGGACGCCCTGTCTATTTATGTATTAACTGTTTTCGCTGTTTTTATGAGTTTTAAGCTATTTTATTGATGATATGGGATGGAGCCCATGTATTTATATTGTATGTATGACTTGCTCCTGCCTGATGTTGAATTGAATTGTGTTGTTCACCGCCCGGAGCCCTTTGGGGATCGGGCGGTATAAAAATTGAAGCAATAAATAAATAAATAAATATTCATTTTCAAGGAAGGCTTTTTTGTGCTGGTAAAGTCAGCTTCTCTTTTTCTTCTGATACCATCTCAGCAGGAAAGAGAGATTGGAAGCAGGGAAAAGAGAGAGACAGCACCACACATTTTGCCTCTGCTTTTGAGTTGCCCAGCCTGTAAGAACAACAAGTTGTCCTTTTTAGGAACTAATCTGATTTGCTACTGATTTTGATACAAGTATCCAAACCCAGTAACTGGGGAATTTAGTAATGTTCAGCTTGACCATATGTATATTTCCTCAGAAGTAAGTCTCACTGAATTTCATGGGGTTTACTTTCATGTGACAGAACATTTGAACTGCAACCTGGTACTTTCTTATGCCTAGTCAGAACTTAGTTCCAACAAGCTCCACATTTTCTCTTTTCACTGGCAGTGGATTTGAAGGTCTCAGGGATGGCTTCCCTGGAGCCCTACTGTCAATTATGTGCTTGTCTGGAGATGCCACCATCTGAACTTGGGAATTGTCTACTTTCAAGGCATGTCCTCTACCACTATTCTATCCCCCTGCAGCAGTTTGGTAAAATTTTATCTGAAAAAGTGAACTATACTCTGTGACCCCTACAACTAGAAATGTGTTAGTTTTTAGATGCCAGAGAGCCCCTTACCTCCTCTCCGCCCCCAACTTATCAGTCCTCACTTGCAATACATTATTTTGGATAGGAATTTAAAGCTAGTCTTTCTGACAACATATGCAACAAGCTCAGATAAAATTCAGTTTATACAGTTTGTAGAAACTAAATAAATTATGGATTGCCTATTTCAGGAGATCTCTTGGTCCAAGTTGGGCCAGGTAGTTTTATAAATCTAGACTTTTTGCCATCTTGAGTTTTAAATGAGATGTGCATTTATGTCATCTATGTATTTTTAGGTATTAGAAATATTGTTTTAATTATGCTTGTGTGCCACCCTGAGCTTGACTTCAGTCGGGGAGGATGGGATCCAACTTGGATAAATAATAATAATCGAACACACATGATTGGTTTTGATAATACAACTTTTTCCTATTTCATCCACAATAATAATAAAGAATTAGGTATTTGAAGTTAATTGTCTCAAAGGGTGTTTCTAAAATCAGCACATGGATTGTTAGGGCTTGTAAGGTATTGCTTTAGCCTATATGTTGCTTTGTGATAGATTCTCAGAGTTCACAGATTTGGACACTGTATACAGGAAATCAGAACCTTTATTCATTTTGTGAACATTTAAGCAAGATTAATTGATGGCCAGTGTGGCTGTGAATGCTGCCAGACATATTTCTGCATGGTTAATGCGCCCACATGGAAGCCACAGTACTTGTAAACAATTTACGGTGTGGCTGGGGCTTATCATGCGAAATGTCCCATTTCAGAGCCAGCAGCTACATGGCAAATCATGATAAATTTCGTTCATTTTTTTTAGAAGAATCAACACAATGAAGCACAAAAGATAGTCTTGCTTTTGCTCATTTGAGATCAGCTTCACATGCTTGGCTTCTTTTGTGTTGCTGTTTGCACAATTTGTGGTATGGAACTAGCCATGTTAGTTCTTTGGATATTATAGAAAAGATCAGCAGCGAAATAAGATTTTGATTTATATTTTACACTTGAGCAATAAAAACATTTGCTTGCAAAAGTACAGACAGCCAAAAAGAGAAGTTTTATGTGCATGTTGATCCAAGTCTGCATATTTTGGTCAGTCCAAAGGCTGATTGTATTCCAATGGAGATTCTTGATTCCTTTTCAATAACATTTGCTTCTTTATGATCCACATTCCTTTAACTTTTCACCTATTGTGGCAGATGATTTTCAGAAAACTAGTTCTGACATGTCAGGAACTAACACATTCCATACAGTTATGTTCCCTCCTCTTCAGCAGCCAGTCATGGTCTGTTTCCACTTCTTCCTATGGTTCTCTTAACCTTTTCCTGGATTTATCTGTCCTATGTTTAATTTGACTCTGGATAGAACCCTTACAAAGTATAAACTGTTTAGGGAATTCTGTGATGCTTGCAGGAAATGCACTCAAAAACCAAGACTGCTGCTTTTCCAGTTTTATTATCCATAACCCCCTACATTAATTTATAATTTAATTTGACTGGTATTTTGAATGTACATATGTTTTTGTATGTTTGTTCATTTGTGTAATCAATAGCATTCCCATCACACTTGGTATACACTCAGAATCTGTGGCAAGATGTCATAAAATACACAGGGTATTGTTTGGTTGTCTGGCCAACACAATGCCTTCCCCATCACTGAAGCCACAGTCCCTTACCAGCAGCATAAGAACATACATGTCCAAATTATTTGTACTCCAATGTAGACACTCACTAAATAGTCAGCTTTGGGAAGGTTGTAGATACCAGCTGGCAAAAAGTACAAGCTGGAAGAAAAGTCTAGACAGCCAAACCACTTGGTGTCCCCTGCTCCAAGCAGAATTAGGACATGAGCAAGCACAAAGAGTAATCCATGCAACCACCATATATAAGCAAAGCACCCTTTTGCAGGTATTTGTATCAAGGCTCTTCTACGTATGTTACGCAGGAATGGGGATGATGAGGAAGCCAAACAGCTTCACTCTAGAATCCTTCACTTTCATTCTGAACTCCTTCAAAATGTTTGATTTAGAACACTGCATTAAGAACAGAAATGTGTCAAAGAATGTTGTTCTGAATTTGTTACCCAAATTATAATTTGAGCAAAGGAATGGTAGGATTGCCAAGCAGGCCGGAGAGCTTGTGTGCTGAAGAGGCCAGCTCCCCCCCCCCCCATGTTAAGTGAATGCAAGTCCAAAGGAGCATGTTGTCACAAGAGGAGGGCATTGGGGTGGGGGTGGGGGTGGGGGGCAAAAGCAGCTCCACTGCTGTTTCTCCCCCACCTCCCCTGATATCCAGAGTCCCCCAAAAGAAACCACCAAGATGACTTTGGAGATGGAGCTCATCAGGTGGGCACTTGGCTCTTCTATATGCAGTGGTGAGTGAGCACTTTACAGAGCCCTACAAGTTTCAGTCCATGAATCTACTTACTTCCTGGGCCATGAAGGAATTGGTCTGGCCAGACATCTCTCTTGTGGCTCAGAGGTTCCTTTCTTTCCCTCCAACGAGTGTGCCACATGAGTTTCAATCCTGTATGAGTTTCAATCCACCTGGGAGACATTCTCAGCCCATATTGCTCATCCCTGCTCCCCTGGAATGCTGAACAGTTGGTCTTCTTCAGGGTCAACATTGCTTTATTCAACTACTGAGCTCTGAATTTTGGAGCTGACTGAAGTGAGTGCTTGCTGAATACATAGTGAATACAGACTGCAGTGAGAACATGCTTGTACCTGAATCCCATCAAGAGTCTGTCTTGGGCAGTCAGGACAAAATGTTCTTCCTAAAATAAACAAGCCAGAAGAAAGAATTGGTAGGGTAAATTTCCAGATTTGATTTGTGGTCCCCTCCTCAATCCCTGATGCCATTTTGAGTCTACCTGCACCCAAAAGCCTTCACCAAATCTAAGTAGATGTGTCATGGAAAGTGGTTGCTGGAGGTGATGCTCGACTCACTCCATTTATGGTCAGTTACTCCAAATCAAAATTGCATGCTGAGAATCATGCAGCTGCATTAAAATTGTTCTTTCTCTTGTTGAAGATGAAAGGAATGCAGTAGGATAGGGGCCAGTGTGTCAAACAGAAACCAGCAGAACCCACAGGAGTGCCACAAATAATGAAGCTAATGAAGATGGGTTTCTGCCTAACATTATTTTTGCAGGGGTGGGAGGAGGGGAGAAAAGAAGAGCCACTGATGAAAGACAACTGCAGCACCACAGGTGGCACTTTTGAGCCTGTGATGGTATGCAGGACTGTAGAGAGAGGAGGATCAGGGTGCACTCAGAAACACACACACCCTCACTTTCTGAGCCGTTGCTCTTGGGAAAATTAAGGTATGAAGCATGTCTGGGTTTTTCTGGGCACCCATGCATTGGATTGGTGTGCGGCTTTTTCTGGACTGGCAAAAGTGCCTCCACACCTTCAATTGCCTGGCATTGGACTTGCGCTTTGTTGGGGTTGTGCTGCCAGAGCATGTCTGAGTTTTACTGGGCACCTGCGTGTTGGATTGTCTTACAGCTTCACCTGGGATGGCAAAAGTGGACCTGTTTTAATTTTCTTTTGTTTCTGAGTTGTTTTGACATTGGTTCTGTTCAGCTTTGTGATGTGCTAGCTTGTGGATTTGCTTGACTGAATTCTGGTATGCTTCTGATGGGCTTGTGTTGGCCCTTGAGTTGGGGGCATGGCCCATGGTTGCTCACAGGCATTCCTCTTGGCTTTTCTCCTGGTTTTTTTTCTCCATGGGAACAATGGGAGGATGGGAGCCTGGGTAACTGCTTTGCTCCAGTTGCATTCAATAGGATATCTTTGCTCAGGGTGGGGTTTTTTTTCAAGATAGAGGCACAAAATTTGTAGCACTGCTGTTGGTGACTCTCCTCAGAAGCACTGTCAAGTTTGATGAAGGTTAGAAAGGGTCCAATTCTATGAGCACCAAAATGGAGGAAAAATATGTGTCTTTAGAAATGTCTTTCTAACATTACATTTTAACACGACAAATGTTTTGGTGTTTTTCTTCAGCTTAATTAATTTTTAATATATTCATAATTCATGGGCTGTATGACAGTTGGCTCCTAGTCTTCATTTGGCAGGGAGAAGAGCACTTATCCATCTTCTTCTTCCAATTATGTAATCTATTTGATTTCCATATTGGCCTTGAGGTGATGTCCATTTGTAAAGTTGTATATTTGGTTGCCTGAAGCATGTGTTTGCAATGAACAAATTGTTGTCTTCACACAATTCTATAAGTTTTCCTCCTACTCACTTTTGTGGTCCTAGCCCATATCTGCCAATAATATTTGATTCTGCTTTGTTTCCTATTTTTGTGTTCCAATCTCGAAAAATTATCAGCATGTCTTGTTTAGTTGCATGGTCATTTTTTTCCCTGGACATTTGCATAAAAGCTTTAAATTTTTTCCCCATCAGAATCTGCAGCTGGGACCTAAACTTGAATTATGGTTATATTGATAGCCTTTCCTGAAGTCTGACAGATATTATTTGGTCAGACTTTGCATTATAGCTCCTGACTACCTGTGCTACATCTCTCTTGTTATCTCTCTATTTGTTTTCTCTGTGTTTGTCGTTCCCTTTGTAAAACATTTTTTTTAAAATTGTGACTGAAAATGTCCTAACTTGGTCCACTTCAGTTCATTTACTTTCAGACCTGAAATGTTTAAATGTTTCATTTCTCATTTTACTACTTCAAGCTTACGTTTATTGTTGTTTCTCATATTCAATTTTCCTATTATATGAATCAAACAGCTTTGGAGTTTCCTTTTGCATCTATTCACATCAACAACTGAATTTCCTCTCAGCTTTAGGCCAGTTGAGTAATTAAGAATGATGCTATTTGTACTTGACTTCTGCTCTTCCCTAGTAGCTTATTGAGTGCCATCTTTCAGTACTGTATCCCCCCACCCCATTTTAGGTATTTTCAACATAGGATTTTCAAGGTAAGGGTTATCAGAAGTGCTTTACTATTTTGTTGTGCACAATACTAATCAAGGCTAGCTGATGTGGCACTCCTATTGTCTATGACAGACCACCTGCCAGTGTCACCTTCCATTTCTACTGCTGCCCAGTGGCTACCCTTCAAGGATTCCTCCACCCCCATCCCCCTTGGACCTGTCTGTCATCTTCTGTTGATGTGGCGGTTGACCCTGAAGGGAATTGATGAATCCTAGTCTGGTGTCTCAGCTGTGACCATTCTGTCTTGAGTGACTCTGCTAGGAGTCTCTTGACAGAGTCTAGACCCTGGAGACCAAGCCCTGGGAGGAACTTGGGAATT
The DNA here is from genome assembly GCF_021028975.2 of Sphaerodactylus townsendi. Taxonomy (NCBI): domain Eukaryota; kingdom Metazoa; phylum Chordata; class Lepidosauria; order Squamata; family Sphaerodactylidae; genus Sphaerodactylus; species Sphaerodactylus townsendi. Next base: position 95,215,834 of record NC_059433.1, read on the forward strand.
TTTAGTTTGGAAAAGAGCAGATTGAAGGGGGACGTGATTCTCTCTTTAAGTATTTGAAGAGATGTTACTTAGGGGAGGGCAAAGGAAGCTGTTCCTGTTGGCAGCAGAGGACAGGACTCAAAATAATGGGTTTAAATTATGGGCAGAAAGGTTCTGACTAGATATTAGGGGAAGAAAAATACAGTAAGATTTGTGCAACAGTGGAATTTTCTACCTAGAGAGGTGGTGAGCTCCCCCACAATGGCAATCTTTAGACAGTGACTTGTCTGAAATTCTCTAGGCTGATCCTGCACTAAGCAGGGAGTTGGACTAAATAGTCTGTATGGCCCCTTCCAACTTTATGATTCTATGATTCTAGACCCCTTATGGCATTGCTCCCAGCTTCAGTGACACACACAAACCATCTCACCATGTTAAGGGTGCATCCAAAAGGGGGACTAATAAGAATAGCCTCTATATATCTATAATGGGAGGAAAACATCTAATGCAGAGACTGTGTATCAAGCTTCTGGACTGTTCAATAATGAGACTTCATGTTCTAATGATTTGTTTTATTGAAAACAATATCAGAATTAAGCATTCAGACTTCTACTGGCAGAATTAAGGATTAGGCACCAAAACAGCTTCCAGTATAACCTCACTCCATCCCCCCTTCCTTTCTATGCAGCTTGACACCACCTTCCAGTAGGTGACACCACCTACCAGTTCCCAAAGGGGAGAAAGCCCCCCTCCATTCTCATGGGAAGGCAAAGGCATGGCCATCACCAAAGCACAACAACCCATACTCCCCAACGCTTTGAAGTGTAGAGGCCAGCAGCTGTCTAACGAGCAGATTAGCCCGTGCCTAAAAGCAAAACTTAAGAGCAAGCTAGAAATAGCAATCTCAAAAGAGGATCTGGTCAGGAAACATGGCAGGATTGGCCTGGAACAGGCCAGGTCATGACACTGTAGCACAATTTTACTTTGGGGTGTTAATTTTGTGCAAGTCCCTAGATGATAGAAGAGGTGAAAAATGTATTTTCAAAACTATGGAAACTAATGTTTACTTCTTGAATTTTTAAAGAATGTTCCACTTGCCTCAACTCAAGAGTGATCTTAGTGTAATACCATATCTTCATTTTTTTTCTTAATCGAGCTATTTCAAATGCACATCTCCTTTTTCCAAATGGAAAATTTTGCCTTGATTTTATTTTAAAAATTAGACATTCCAGGATTTTCTGTCTTTTACTTGTTAGTTTTGACAAACTGTTTAAACCCATGAAAATAGCCATTTTTTTTAACATGTTAAAAACAACACTTTAACCAATTTGGCTAAATGCCTTTCTGGCTTCATTTTAATTAGATATTTTGCTTCTTCAGTTTACTGGAAAGAGCTAGATAGCTCCAGAACACGTCAGTCTATAAAACAGCAGGTGTCAGCTTTAACTGCCTGTGAAAATATTAAATGTATTCAATTAACAGAACCCCTTAGAGAATTATTCTTTTTATGTTCATTTGTCTTATGCAAGCTTTGCAACATGTTTTCTTCATCTTATACTATGCTTCTTGTAGTTCAGTTACCCAATTATATCTCAAATTTTCTAATGTCAAAGAACATTCAATTAGTGAATTTTACCTAATGCAATCTATCATACCAAAGTTGATTGTGCCTCTGGTTTATTATAGGAGGGGGAGGGTGGTAAAGATAATCTGTCTTCAGGAAGTGCTCTGAATTTTGTGTGTGTGTGTGTGTGTGTGGGGAATCCTACTTCACAATGGGAAGTGGGATAATCGGTTCTTTTAAGGGATGAGAATAAACTATGACCAAACAGCAGGTGTGTAACAAACTTGAGGAAATGTCATTAGATTCCATAAACACTTCTATGAGCGATGTTCACAGACTTTAATCACATTTTACCTTAAGCTCAGAGCAGTGTTTGCAGTGAATGGCGATGACCAATTAGCAGGTGTTGGAGATGCTTGGGCAAGGGCTTGGAGAATACCAATTACTATCAGAAAAAGCCTGGAGAGAAATAATACCCAGAATGCGCTAGGAATTGGGCTGTGGAAGTGCATGTGGAGAACAGACTGAAGGTAACATGCATCTCCTAATACTGAGTGGTGACCATGGAGAAAGGGGAGGAATCTGTCCTCTCAATAGTGGCCTTCACATTTTGCCTGGGACTATATAGGCAGAGTACATGGAGGGCCACCTTTTCCTGTGTTGTATGGCAACAATGAGAGAAATCGTAAACAGAACAACCCAGAATCCTACTCAGATCTATTCATTGGGGCTTACTTTCAGGAAAAGGTAGGATTGCACTGTCAGATCATTATCACAAGCCCTGCTCTCTGTGATCTTGTGTTGGAAGTAAAACCAGTGATAATCAGAGACAGGACTTTCTCAAAGATGATGAGCCAACTATGGAAAGCCCTCCATTGTGAAGCTTGGCAATTACTTCATTAGTTTTTAGCTTTTAGGCACCAAAAATTATCTTTTTTATTCAGGTTTATACTTTAAAATATTTTCTAGCCTTTGAGGTATTTTAAAGATAATTCCCTTTTTATTTTTATTTTATTTTTCCGTTTATATCCTGCCCTCTCAAGCAGGGCTCAGGGCGGTGAACAATAAAACAGGCATTAAAACAATTCAGATACCTAAAACCAGTAAAAGCAAGCTCAGATGGAAACTCCCCTCCCTCCCCACATGCCCACAGAAGGCCAATGAAAGTAGCAATCAAGTCAGGCCAGCTGGCCAGATGGAAATGCCTGTTGGAAAAGCTCAATCTTACAGGCTTTGTGGAAACAGTTTAGGGCCCTGATCTCACACAGGAGCTTATTCCATGGCCATAAAAGCCCTAGTCCTCGTGGTGGCCAGCTGGATATCTCACAGGCCAGGAACCTCCAATAGATTTTTCCTGCAAGTGGAGGGACCTAGCAGGGCAATATGGGGAGACATGGTCCCTTAGGTATGCAGGTCTAAGACCACTCACAGTCTTAAAGGTTAACACCAACACCTTGAATATGATCCGGTACTCGATCAGCAGCCAGTGGAGGTGGTATAGGACCGGCATAATCCGGTCCCTACTTGATGCGCCAGTAAGCAGCCTGGCTGCAGCATGTTGAACGAGTTTAAGTTTATGGAGCACAGACAAGGGTAGTTCAGCATAGAGCGAGTTACAGGTGACTGTTGCATGAAGTACTGTGGCCAGGTCAGAACGGGAGAGATATGGAGCCAATTGCCATGCTTGTTGCAGATGGAAAAAAGCCACCTGGGCAACCTGGGCTTCAAGCAATAATGCCAAGGTCACTCCCAAGCTCTTGACGGATGAGGCCAAATTCAAGGCCTCACTGTCCAGCATAGGCAGGCAAAAGTCAACCAGTCTCTCTCCCCGACCCACCCACAGAACCTCCATCTTCGCTGGATTCGGCTTCAGCAAACTTGCTCTCAACCAGTCAGCCATGGCCTTTAAACAATGGTTGATGGCTGCTAAGACCATTGAGATGGTTTCAATCTAGAGAATTTTACTACTGACCTTTCTGAATCCAGTGTAATTATATGAATTAATTGTATTTTAAATTGGTGATTGTTTTCATTTTTGTTGAATATCTTTAAAAAGATTTTTGGAGTGATGGTACAAAGGATATTTTGAATGAATGAAGAGTACCTGAAGTTTTACTTATATACTTCAAAAAGGTTTATACCACTTTTCTTTCAACATGCGATCCAATATTAATTAAGCTGCAACTCTAAGTACTAAGAGACCCATCTGTGGGGGGAGGGACATGAATCCGCCCATGGGAATGATGCATTTCTGCACCAGTGGATTTGCCTTTCCAGGGTACTTACCCCGATGGAGGTGCAGTCCCACCAGCATGCAGCTGCTATGGCCCTCCCTGATGCTTGAATGCACACAGGAAACAGCACCAGCATCCCAGCACCCAGGGGCAGGATTGGAGCCAACATTAGTTGACTTCCCTTCAGCCTTTTGCCACATGACGCCAGAGGACAGGGCCTTTGATTTAAGCCACCAAAAATAATGGCATAAGTCTATGCAACCCAATGGTCTCAGCAGTGAGGAGGCTTTTCTGCTTTACCAGCCTCCCCATGCCACCTGGAAGTCTCTTTGGTGCCTATTTTGCTTCAGTAATGTTTCATGGATACTAGTGGCACAACCTATTAAGTTAAGTCCCAGTTATTTTTACCCAGTCCTCATGCAATCTATTCTAATTATTCCAAGGGTGGGACTAGGTCTGCTGTCTACCACCACTCTGTCAGCTGGTGGGAAGAAAATAAACAAAATCTGACAGTGCAACAATATTATTTCACTTTTGAGGAAGTCTGGGAAGTAATATCATGCCTCTTTAGGAACTGCTGAAAACTCTGTGGTAAAACCATAGCATTTCCAATGGTTCCTAGAGAGGGGTCAGATGTTACTTTCAGGTTTTCCATGGAAGTGATATAACACCATCAGGCTGACAGCACCTGTTCTCTCCACTGCCACTGTCCGTGATCCACTGACTGGCAACCCTAGCTGCAACAGAGGTCGAGACATGCCCCAAAACAACGATAGCAGCTCTATGTAACAGCCAGTTCCCTTGACCCTATTATTTATAATCAACATGCTCGTCATTTCAAGGCATTTAAAACCACAAAGATAATTTTTAGTACAGACAACCTAAGTTAGTAATGAAGACTAAGAGATGAGATGAAGAAATTAGATAAAAGAAGGATAATGTTCCAGTAATCCGGAGCATCAGAGCATGCAGAAGATTTTCAAAAGGAGACTCAGAAAGTAAAGAGCAAATTTTTCAGGGCTGAAGACATGAGAAGAGGGAGGAGACCAGAAGGAATGAAGTCAAATATTACTGTAAAACCAATATTCAAGAATAGAAACAATATTCAAGAATAGAAAAGAAACAAAAATCTATCCAATGTGGTACTGTAAAAAGTACACAAACTAATGTTTATATATTGGTCTTTTTTGCACAACATAAACAAAACGTCTTGAGAAGGGTTTTGGGAAGGAATTTCACTCAACTTTTTCCTCAAGATGTTCTCAAGATATTTTATTTTGCTGAACTCATTTTTTAAAAATAACTAGTGATATTTTCCTCAATATGGGTTGATGATGTTTTCTAGTGCAAAGATCAGAATTTTTTTTATTTTTCCCACCAGATTTAAAGCGCTTACTTTTGGTTTCTCCACAGCTCGCAGCCACCATTTTCTGCTGCTCCAGAGATCCTCTGTGCCACCTGCCATTTGCTGAAAGGTTCCCAGGACTGTTTCCTTTGCTTGCATTAAAGCAGACGGCTATTTCAGCTTGTAAAGTACATTAATAAACTTAGTTTTCCCTGCTGATGAGGCACACGTGCTGTTTTTTACCCTTTTTTGTTTTCAATAACATCTCTTCAAAGCTGCAAAGACACAATATGAGAATTGCAGCCGATTCACATATCGTGTCTTCATAGCTTCAATGACACATCATTGGAAAGAAAGAAGCAGCCGCAACTTACCACGCCCACCATTGCTGATGGGGAAGGGACAGCCTCCTTGGTGGCTGCCGCCTTCCCTGGTGGCCTTGCGAGCTTCCAAGTGCTCGCGAGGTTTTTCCGGGCCCTAGGGCGCCAAGCAGTGATGCTGGGTGCCCTGATGTTGGTGGGGAGGTGGGCCTAGGCTGGGCCTGGCCTACAACCTCTCCATTTGTCGGAGCTCAATCGTTGCCCCCCCACCTCTCCCTGTTTGGCCTTATGTTAATGCATTCCTGTTTTGTTAGAGGGTTGGCGGTTTGCGCATCAGGGACTGATCTTTAGCTTGGTGTCAGCGGGTAAAATACCTGCTTCATTTGAACCTCCTTATGAGGTTTGGGGTGGAACAAGCCAAGGGGTAACCTGGCCAGACGTGGGCTCCTATGGCTTGCGCCCCTGGCAGCTAAGAGTCTTCAGGAAGCGGCAACCACCCATCTGGAATCTCACAGCTGCTCCAGCATGCTGAGAAAAATTTAGGTGTCTGGGGGACAGCAGTCGTGCTGCCAGCACACAGATCAGACCCTCATGCTGCGCCTTATGCTTTGTTTACCTTGAACCAATTTTTGTTAATAAAATGGCTATGGCCAACTTTTCCGCACACAAAAAGTGTGTTGTACTTTCCTTTATTCCAGGAATGGCTAGGAGGCCTTTAGTTACTTCCCTCAAGCAGCAAATGGGAAAACAGGCATGTGTGCATCATTGTTAGGGAAAACTAAGTTTATGCATGTACTTTACATGTTGACAGAGCAGCCAGCTGCGATGCAGGCAAAGGAAACACACCTGAGAAACTTTTCAGCAAATGGTGGGTAGCACAGAGAATCTCTGAAGTGGCAGAAAATGTCAGGAAAAAGTCCTGTTTTTTCTGGCAGTGCTTTATTTTTCCATGCTATCCAAACAAAAAAAGCAAAAACGGTTCTAGTTAAAACGCCTGCAAAACATTTAATTTGTGTTGTGCAGAAAAGACCAATATAGATCCAAGTAGAATAAAAATGTTTGGGAATGAAAAATTAGAAATGAGGAATCATTCTATAAATCAAAATGAAGACTTTTAAGAACTGCAGACGGAAAAGATTTTGACTGTGGTGTAAAAAAAAGAAAAGAAAAAAACAAATCAAAACCTTCAGAAGATCAGGAAGAAAAATGGATGGATTTTACAAGAAAAAGAGTGCTAAAACATGCAGAGGCCAGACAGCAAATGATGATCCAGCAACGAGCAGGCAAAGAAAAAAGGCTGCTGGAAGATGCCTGGATGTGTGCTGGCATTAAAGCACAGAAATGCTAGAAATAGGAAGACAAATCGATCCAGTCTCTCATTCAGGGTCATGCAGAGACACCTGAAAAGAAAACAAGAGAGAAAAAGTTTTATGAAGCCACCAAGTATTTTTGTGACAATGAGGAAGAGCAACTTTCAGTGAACATTGATAAAGGAACTATGAAAATAAAGGGGGGAGCCATGTTATTCCTCTCAATGAGGACTGGCAATGCTATGACAAAAGAGGAAAGCAAACACACTGGAAACATTGTGTCTGATACCTTTTTAAACACTATCAGTCACTTCTGGTGCCCTTTGCCACGCACAGAATGAGGCAGAGTAGTTGTCACCAGGCATGGCAGTGCCCAGGAGGGGCAATGGCTTCCTAAAGAGAAGAAAATGTATGTATAAATAAATAAAATCAGTGGCTCTGTTGTCTAGCAAGCAGTGGCAGACTTCTAATTGATTCACGTGTACATACACTTTCTTCTGCATAGAATTATAATTTCTGCAAATTTTAAAGCCATGAAATGGGGAAACGGGGCTTTTGAGAGTTTTTAAAACAGCAGTTGCAGGGAAGGAATTGAAATATATGCAGTACTTTTTTACCAATCCTAAATTGATTTAATAACGTAATTTTGCATATCATCAGTGTACAATTTGCCAAATTTATAGAATTTAGGCATATAAATGGCTTTTGTCTTCTGCAAGCAAAACCGTGAATACACCTAATACTAGAGGCAGAGAGAGATACAAGCAGCAGTACATTCATTTTAGTTTTTGCCATATGTGAAGCAGGAAAAAAAGTTGAAGATACAAAAAATGCTTGTAGTCCACAGAATTTTTTAAAAGAAAGGAACAGAATAAAACTAGAAGCATTTTTGAATACCGAGTTAAACTTTATAGCACTTAATTTTTAAAAACTGTATTATCAACATAAATTATAGCATATTATACTCTGTTTCACATAAAGATGTTAGTTGATTATACATTCCTAAGCCACAGAACAAAGCATGTCAGACCTTTTTTGGTGTAAAATGTTTTGCCTGGGTCCTAGTGCCTACCTAGCCATGGTCCACCCATCTGTTTGACAGTTTGAAAGTAAAAAATATATTTTGGCATAAATGCTGTTTCATCAAAGTACCATGTTTAATAATGTTTAATAATGCACAATATAATGGTTTTGACAAAGGCAGTGCATATAAATGAATGATAATTCTCATATCCTAATGGAGAAGCACACAATTTTCTCAACTGACCTCAACTGACAGAACTTACATCTTTATGCGAAACAGAATACAGTTGTGTAGAAAATTATTCATTTGAAAAATAATTTACCTTTAAAATATATCTACAATATCCACAGGTATTATTGCTGTATAATGTAGATTGTTGTACATAAAATTTTTCATACTATACATTTTGAGTAGCACCTTAAAAAGCATTTTACACATATCAAATGGGAAAATATTTCATAGTTCCCCCAAATGCCATCCTGCAATTTAGTGAGATTGATAGCCACCTGTACACATGCATTCTCTGTTGTAGCCCCTGGAATGTGAAATGGCCCATTTGAGGAGGTCAGGAAGACTCCCACACTTCTGTCGTTCATTTTTATTTTAGAAATTTAGTAATTCCATTTTTTGCATTGTTTGACATATCATGTCTGATACTTTTTGCCTTAGTTCTAATTTTTGTTAACCTAGTCCTGTTGTATTATTTATTGGATGTTTATTGGATGTTTTGTGCGATTTGATCACATTGTTTTTCACTGTATAATCTATCTTGAGCCTCAGTGAGAAAGGCGGAATATAAAGAATGTATAAATAAATATCTCATTGCTTTCCACCTCTCCCACTACTTAAGAAATTGAATGGAGACAGAAAGTGTCCATAATAAACTGTCCTACAGTCCAGATGTTCCTGATTATTTGAAACAATATTGTCAGCTTCAGTACTTTTCTAACTGTGGCCCTTTCCACACGGGCCATTTACAGCCGCCCAGGGATGGCAAAAACACCATCCCTGGGCAGCTGTTCACACAGGAGGCGCTGCTGGATCGCAGCAGTGCTGTCCTGGCCGCCCAGGAGTGGCGTGAAGCCGCTCCTAATAACCTCGCTCATTTAGCGAGGTTATTCTAAAATGCCGTATTCTCATCGGCGTGGTGCAAACCGCACCGCTGGGAAGACGGCACTTTCCCCATCCCTTCCACTCACCTCTTCCTCCAGCGTGCTCTGGAGGCAGTCAGGGACCCGCCCACCTCCAGGGGTCGGAGGGCAGTGTGGGTGGGTCCCTGACGGCCTCCAGAGCGATGCTGGAGGACGAGGTGAGGGGGGATCCAGAAGAGGCGGCTCCATGCGAAGCTACCTCTTCTGCTCTGGCTTCTGCGGGGCTGCTCACAGGCTCTCGTGTGAATGCCCCCCCCTCCACCAGCATAATTTCTGCCGGTGGAGAGGCGCCCTTTCCGCTTTGCGGAAAGGGCCACTAATGGCAATTGATTTGTAAATTTCCCATCTCTAAAAGGTATTCCTAAGGCAATATCCGATGTTACAGAGCTACCATCCATCCATCCATCCATCCATCCATCCATCCATCCATCCATCCATCCATCCATCATCCATCCATCCATCCATCCATCCATCCATCATCCATCCATCCATCCATCCATCATCCATCCATCCATCATCCATCCATCCATCCATCCATCCATCCATCCATCCATCCATCCATCCATCCATCCATCCATCATCCATCCATCCATCCATCTATCCATCTATCTATCTATCTATCTATCTATCTATCTATCTATCTATCTATCTATCTATCTATCTATCTATCTATCTATCTATCTATCTATCTATCTATCTATCTGTCTGTCTGTCTGTCTGTCTGTCTGTCTGTCTGTCTGTCTGTCTATCTATCTGTCTATCTATCTATCTATCTATCTAGCCATCCTCCTTTAGATTTGGGCTTTCATCGATGCCCTGCAAGTGATTACAACTGCTCAGCAATATTCAAGTCTGACGCCTGTTCTCTGCATACAGTAATGAAGAAGAAAACCATTATGAAAAAGAGTAATTAAGTAAATATTGTTTCTTAACTACACAGAGGATTTAAATTATTACTTATCTGCAGTACACAAACAAGCTGCTGCTAATGATATTAACGCTGTGAGCAAAATTAGAAAGAGACTCCCAGCCCACACATAAAGAAAGCAAGAGCACATTTGTATACAAAACAGGATATGAATTGTAATTGCACCAGTGCTGTCCCTATAGTCCTTGTAGTTTTCACCCCTGACCTACTATCTATCCAGTTATTGTAGCCCAGCTACATGAACTGGTTAGTGTGGATTGGTTATAGAGAATGTAATCAGGTATGGGGAGGAGAGCTATATTTGGAAAGCTTTTGAGCTGTGCTGAATTCAGTTTTCTTCATATGGGTCTTGAAGGAATTACATTCTGTTGCGATTTTAGATTACTTAATATCATTTCAGGAGATTGTAAAAACCTAATATTGGTGCACTATTTGTATCCTCAGTGGATTCCTTATGTAACGAACTGTGGTCCATAGACCTATGAGCAAACTGCAGTTCATAAAATGGCACTTTCCCTCCCTGGCCAACTTCTTGTATGATATGAAAAGCCTCTCCTGAGAGCTGGAGAAGCCTTGGACATGTTGTAGGATGAGACACAGGGTGCTCCCACTTGAAGAGGACCTATAGAAACTGAGTAGAATAGAAACCCCCTATCTTAAATGAGTGGAGGAACTGAGGACTGGCTCTAATTCAGTGTGATAGCAAGTGTGATAGCAAGGACATGTCCACCTAAAGCTTTTAAAGGGTCCTCATATTTAGTCCTCATACAAAATCCATGCAAACCTCTATGGTACATTGTGGCAAACTTTACTTCACATGGCCTAGAAGACTAACTCCTGCCTCTGTTACTGTTTTATTTCCAACTGGCTTTTAGCAACACTGTTAAAAATGTAGGGAAAGGAGCCCCTTTGATCACTAGCAAGGGAAAAAGCATGGGCAGTGGAGGCTGCAGTGAGGGGAGGGTATCAAAACAGGTTGATAGAAAATCTAGTTTGATTTAATCCCTTGTAAAAAATCAGGAATAGGACTGTCAAAATCATGTTTATATTAAACATTGCAGTCCATGAGGAGCCCAGAAACTGGAGTATATATTTTTCCCTGCTAACATAGTTATACAGTATACAGATTCTCAAATGAATACAACCTCACTTCCTCTACATAAAGAAGATACAAAGGATGGTGCAGCTTGTCATTTCCAGTTGCACCTCCTCCCTCTCCTTCCTGACCAGTTTGATGGGACGCTGATCTCCGACCTGGATGCCATTCAGTGGGGGAGGTACCATTCCAGGTGTATGCAGCAGTTCCTGCACCCTTATAATATCTGATCACATGCAAGGTGGAGAAGTCCCTGTTGGTGCCAGCTGCAGTAAAAGGGGTCTTGCTCAAGACAAAGATTGTCAAACAGAGGAAGTCCTTCTACCTCTGCTCAGCTGGAATGTGTTCCGCAGGTTAGGAAAGGCAGCGCCCAGTCCAAAAGAAAGCCACCATGGTTAACAAGGGACGTTGAGGAAATTATTAGGAAAAAAAAGATGTCTTTTAGAAAATGGAAGTCCAACTTAACTGATAAAGAATACCAGAGAGAACACAAATGGTGGCAAAAGAGAAGCAAGTTAGCTGTAAGGGAGGCAAAAAAGGATTATGAGGAACGCATGGCTGTGAACATCAAAACCAACAACAAACAGTCTCTTCAAGTAATTCAAAGAAGCAGGAAGCCAGCAAAGGAAGCTGGGTAGGCCCGTTAGATGACAAAAGGAACAAAGGGTGTGTGCTAAAGATATTGACAGGGTGATTACCCAGAAAAGCTGAATGAATTCTTTTGCATCTGTCTTCACCCAAGGGAGAGTAAGAGGAAAATTCCTGCACCTGAACCAAGAAGCTTCTTAGGAGGAAGATCCGAAGTTCTAACTTGAGATAGTGGTGGTGATACAAAGGAAAATACATTGATAAATCTAAATGCTACCAAACCTCCTGGCCCAGATTGCATTCACCCAAAGGTTCTTAAAGAGCTTCAAACATGAAAGTGCTAGGTGTTCTACATGATGTATACAACTTGTCCATGAAATCAGGCTCCATCCCTGAAGACTGGAAGATGGGCCAATGTCACAACCAATCTTTAAGAAAGGAGCTAGGGGGGACCCGGGGAAATTACAGGCCAGTCAGTTTGACATCTGTTCCTGGTAAAATTAGTAGAATCTGTCATTAAAGATAAAATTATAAAACATGTAGAAAAGCAAGACCTGCTGAGAAAGAGTCAGCATGGCTTTCGTGAGAGGCAAATCCTGTCTTACAAACTTACTTTAGAGTTCTTTTGGGGATGTGGCAGAGGCATGTATGGATAAGGGGAACCAGTGGACATTGTCTACTTGGATTTAAAAGGCTTTGACAAAGTTCCTCACCAGAGACTATTAGAGAAAACTCCAGCTAATGGAAGGAATAAGAGGGGGAAGTCCTCCTATGGATTAAAAAAAACTGGTTGAGAAACAGGAAGCTAAAGAGTGGGTGTAAAAATGGGAAATTCTCTGATAATGGAGAGATGTATGAGAGTGGTGTCCCCCCAAGCGATCACGTGATTGGGGACCAGTGCGCTCTTTAACCTATTCATAAATGACCTACTAGCGTAGGGGTGGGTAGTAATTTGGCCAGAGTTTGCAGATGATACCAAATTATGTAGGGTGGGTGAAAGAGAACCACCACAAAGGATTGCGAAGAGCTCCAAAGCGGACCTTGATAGAATTGGGTGAGTGGAGCTCAGAAATGGCAAATGTAGGTTCAATGTAGCAAAATGCAAAGTGATGCACATGGGGCAAAAAAATGGCTTCACACTACACTGATTCACGGGGTCAGTGCTATCAGTCACAGACCAGGAAAGGGGATTTAAATCTTAGTTGATAGTTCCATGTAGAATGTCAACTCAATGTATAACAGCTGTGAAAAAATGCAAACTCTATGCTGGGGATAAGTGGGAAAGGAATTATTATTGAATAACTACAAAGGGTGTCATCCCCTTATATAAAGCACGATGGTCTGCGACTGCATATGAGCATTACTATGTTGTTCAGTCTCTGGTCGCCATTACATCTCAAAAAAGGATATGTGTGAGAGATAGAAAAGTGCAGAGAAGGACAGCAGGGATGATTGAGGGGACTGGAGCACCTTCCTTATGAGGAAAGGCTGCAGCCGCTTTGGGACTCTTTAGTTTGGAGAGGCGAGTCTGAGGGGGGATATGATTGAAGTCTATAAAATTATATGCATGGGGTAGAAAATGTTGACAGAGAGAATTTTTTTCTCTCTCTCTCACAATACTAGAACCAGGGGGCATTCATTGAAAATGCTGGGGGGAAGAATTAGAACTAATAAAAGGAAACACTTCTTCACGCAACGTGTGATTGGTGTTTGGAATATGCTGCCACAGGAGGTGGTGATGGCCACTAACCTGGATAGCTTTAAAGGGGGCTTGGACAGATTTATGGAGGAGAAGTTGATTTATGGCTACCAATCTTGATCCTCTTTGATCACAAGTTGCAAATGTTTTAACAGGTCCAGGGTGCTGGGAGCAACTTGGCCATGAGGCCATTGCTTTCACATCCTACATGTGAACTCCCAAAGGCACCTGGTGGGCCACTGCGAGTAGCAGAGAGCTGGACTAGATGGACTCTGGTCTGATCCAGCTGGCTTGTTCTTATGTTCTTATGTTCTTACCTCCTCTTATGCAAGCAAATTATAACTGACACAAGCCTGATAGGTTGGGGCACTGTGTTGGACATGTTCCCAAGCTGGGCAGATGGTCCCTTCAGGAGCTTCTTATCAACTGCTTGAAACTTAGGACAGTTTTCTTAGCCCTACAAGTCTTCAAGGACTGAATTACAGGACATCACATGCTAGTCAGGATGGATAACATGGCCACGAAGACCTATCTTAACAAGCAAGGTTGGTCCAGGTCAGGGGCTCTTCATCAGGAAGAAGCCAAAATTATGGAATGGGTGGAGCAGCACCTTCTGTCATTGAGGCTAGAACACATCAAAGGAGACTTGAACTAGGAGGCAGACTGGCTCAGCAGGGAGCACGTCTGAAGGACAACGGTCACTGCAAAGAGAGGTCCTCCTGGAAATCACCAGGATTCTGGGAGCCCCACTGGTGGACCTGTTCACCTTGCCCCAGAACCATCAACTTCCCAAGTACTCCATTAGGTATCTCTATCACAAGGCTGAGGCAGTGGATGCCCTGACATCAAATTGGCCCAGAGGTCTGCTCTATGCCTTTCCTCCATTCCCAGTTCTTCCAGTGCTTCTCGGGAAAATCAAGGAGCAGAGAGCTACCATGATCTTAGTGGCTGGCTCTCTTCTGGCCCAGGAGGCTCTGGTTCTCTACAGTTCAATAGCTGGCAGTGGAACCTTCCTTCAAGCTGCCATCCAAACAGGATCTGTTACAGCAGAAGCCACTTCTTCATCCAAAACCAGACAAGCTACATTTAGCCACTTGGAAACTGAATGGCAATTTCAAACTGACCTGAGTCTCAATCATTAGGTGGCAGAGACTATTATAGTTGTTAAGAAGGGGTCTACGACTGGGATATATGAGTATACCTGGAAAGTATTTGTTATGTAGTGCAGATGAAAGGGAATTAGTCATATGTTGCTGTTGCTACCATCCCTCCTTCAGTTTCTTCAAGACATTGTAGAACAAAACCTTAAGTCATCCATGTTAAGAAGACAAGTGGCAGCCATTGCATCCATAATAATGTCCTTGGATGGTGTTCCACAGGCCATCCACAAGTGATACGTTTTCTCAAGGGAGCAGCTGCCAAAGAACCTGTGATAGTGCACTGATTCTTAATGTGGAAGTTCAACAAAGTTCTTACACTCACCAAGACACTGTTTGAGCTGGTCAGAGACATTCTTTTAAAGATTCTCTGAAAGACAATTTTCCTCATTGGAAAATTGGATCCATCGAAGACGTAGGATCCATCGAAGGATCCATCGAAGGATCCATTGAAGACGGAGATCCTTTGGCTTGGCCATGGGGGGGAGGTTGGGAACTTTCAGCCACCGGTGTGGGAGGGGATCTCATTGGCGCCGATCCCCTCCATTCGCAGCCTGGGGGTCCACCTGGATTCGTCTCTTTCAATGGAGACCCAGGTGGCCCATATAACCCGGGTTGCGTTCTTCCATCTTCGTCAGGCTCGGCGGCTAGCTCCCTTCCTCTCCCACGCAGATCTGGCCACTGTGATCCATGCAATGGTCACCTCCAGGTTAGACTATTGTAACTCGCTCTACGCGGGCCTTCCCTTGCGTTTGATCCGGAAACTGAAGCTGGTCCAGCATGCAGCCTGCTCAGCCTGCTCGCAAGGGGAAACTTCTATGCTGTGATCACATCCAACCTGTGCTCGCGCAGCCCTGCACTGGACTCCCAGTTGAGTTCCCAATCATCTTCAAGGGGTGACTGTTAACATTTAAGGCCTTACATGCGGCCTTAGGGACCTACTCGTATCTTCGGGACAGCATTACCCCCCATATGTACCTACCTGGGCCTCCTGCGTCTCCAGCAGAGGCCAATTTATTTCCTGGTGTAGTTCCTGGCCCCTCAATGATGCGGCTGGCTCTCCCACTTTTCGAGGCCAGGGCCTTTTCAGCCTTAGCACCCTGCCTGGTGGAGACACTCTCCCTCCAGCTGTCCGGGCTCCTATGCGGGATCTTGGTGAATTCCACAGGGCCTGTAAGACTAAGTTGTTCCACCGGGCTTTGGAGGTGCCCAAGCCGCTGGGATTAGGGTGCCCCCCCTTCTACTCTATTCCTCCGGTTTTCGAGAGTCCCCTGTCATCTAGGGGACCCACTTTGTTATTGTCTTTGTTTCCCCTTTTTTTGGGAGGGTTTAATCTGGGGTATTGCTGACGCCATTTTACTGAATTACTGCTGCATTTTAAATATTTAAACTTTTAAACTTACATTTTAATTTAATGGGGTTTTGTTTATATACTGTATGTGGAATCCATGTTGTACACCGCCCAGAGCCCTTTGGGGATTGGGCGGTATAGAAATCCCATAAATAAATAAATAAATAAATAAATAAATAAATAAATAAATAAATAAATAAATAAATAAATAAATAAATAAATAAATAAATAAAATTGCAGTAATTGCGGCACATAGCTTATCAGAACGTGGGATGTTGTTGGTGGTGAATCCCAACCTCTGCATTCTACACAAGGACAAAGTTGCACGAACCCCCTGTTTCTGTCCCAAAGTCTGGCAAAAAATCCAAACTTCACATACACGCTACAGGGGTCAGTGCTATCAGTCACAGACCAGGAAAGGGATTTGGGCGTCTTAGTTGATAGTTCCATGGGAATGTCAACTCAATGCATGGCAGCTGTGAAAAAGGCAAACTCTATGCTGGGGATAGTTAGGAAAGGAATTGAGAATAAAACTGCCCTTATATAAAGCAGTGGTGCGACCGCACTTGGAGTACTGTGTTCAGTTCTGGTGGCCACATCTCAAAAAGGATATTGAAGAGATAGAAAAAGTGCAGAAAAGGGCAACGAGGATGATTGAGGGACTGGAGCACCTTCCTTATGAGGAGAGGCTACAGCGTTTGGGACTCTTTAGTTTGGAGAGGAGACGTCTGAGGGGGGATATGATCGAAGTCTATAAAATTATGCATGGGGTAGAAAATGTGGACAGAGAGAATTTTTTCTCTCTTTCTCACAATACTAGAACCAGGGGGCATACATTGAAAATGCTGGGGGGAAGAATTAGGACTAATAAAAGGAAACACTTCTTCACGCAACGTGTGATTGGTGTTTGGAATATGCTGCCACAGGAGGTGGTGATGGCCACTAACCTGGATAGCTTTAAAAGGGGCTTGGACAGATTTATGGAGGAGAAGTCGATTTATGGCTACCAATCTTGATCCTCTTTGATCTGAGATTGCAAATGCCTTAACAGTCCAGGTGTTCGGGAGCAACAGCCGCAGAAGGCTATTGCTTTCACATCCTGCATGTGAGCTCCCAAAGGCACCTGGTGGGTCACTGCGAGTAGCAGAGAGCTGGACTAGATGGACTCTGGTCTGATCCAGCAGGCTTGTTCTTATGTTCTTATGATAAAGTCCTATATCTCAGCATTTGGATGCATTGGATTGCTATGGTGTTATAGCAGTAATCTTAGAACATTAAATAAAGCCAAAAAAGAATGTGCCATGAATGTGGCATGAAAAAAGTGGGGAAAGCACAACACTGTTTGAACTGGCCAGAGTGCTTCAGAGCACTTTAGAGACACCAATCCTTGCATCATTGTATTTGGAAATGGCCCAATGACAGATGGCATCCAGTAATCTGAAAGGGGCCTCAGTCTTGGATCTATTCACATGTGTGGATTCCCTGTTTTGCATTCTGTGACACTGCTAATGCAGAGGCATGCACATTGGCAAAGGAGCTTCTGCACAGGAGTTTTCTTCAAACTTTCCTTTATCAGCCACCATCTTCCACTTTGGCCATTTACTTAAGAACAACTGAAGACAACCTGGAGACTTGAGCCTGGACCTAACGCAAAATTTCCATTTGCACACAAACACAAGGGGAAAAAATGATCACTCTTGCTGTATCCGTACTTGTGTTTCTGCTTTCACAAGATCTTATGCAACCAATTTCTGAGTAATGTAATATGCACTGATACACTGCGGAACTGCACAAAGTCCAGTTACATATCTGCTTGCACGTTGCTGGATCTGAGCTATCATCTCTCAGCCAAAGTACTAATTTGTTAATTAGGTTGTTCTTAAAAAGACACTTCCACACACTGTTGGATCTTTATATATTCATTAGAAAATTTGTATTCACCCGAGACTTATTTGCAGTGACTCAGAAAATGAAAAAAAACATGGCAATAAAATCATAAAAACAACATAAGAATTATTCATAATAAAACAAGTCATAAAAATAGCCAGGGAATCAAAATAACGTAGAACAACATCCAGCAGCCTGAAATAATTATCATTTAACAATACTCAGGTTAGGGGGGAAACCCCATAAATGCGGCTTTACGAGATGCAACTCCTTTTTCTAAAAAAAACCTTGGGTTTGACTTCTAAAGGACAATAAGGTGAGCTTCAATCCAAAAGTGAGATGACACCATGGGAAGAACTCATCTTTGGTTGCCGAACTGATTTTAAATGATAGAAGCCCTGCACAGATGATCCTCTGCATGTTGACTGAATGTGCACACAGGGAACGTAAGTTTGAGCACACTGGCCTTGCCTCAGTCCTCATACCTTGTGACCTTGTGAGCATGGCATTTACATACAGACGCAGTATCCAGGTGTATGCTGTCTCCCTATGGCAGTAAGCATTCGGAAAGCAGCATCCCCAGAGCAGCAGGAGGGAAAAAAAGAGAGGAGAATGATACCGCTGATGTGATAGTTTCACTCCCAGTTGTATCCACCACACCAGGAATGAATTCAATTTGGATGGTCATTACGATTAAAAAAAAGATTGGGGAAATTTCTAGAATATTGCTGATGTGGTAAAGTCACTTCTGAATAAAGAAATACTGACCTTCTATATGTAGAGGGAACAGTACTGGAAAGGGCCCAAATTATATATTTGCTTTTCAGAAGATACAACACAAGCTGGTGGCCTGGGAGGAACTAAACATCTTTTGTCCCTTTCATAATCTACCATTGCAGAATTCTTTAAGTTCTCAGGAATCTGTCTCGTTTTCTGATATGTGTGTCATTCTCTTTTGGAGCCTTTTCAGCCCTCTTCTGATCAATAGTTTAGATTTTTTTTTGCCTTTGGGTCATATATTCTACAGACCTGGGAAGCCCCCTGAGCAAGCTGAGATCCATCTTTCAGTGGCCTTGTGTTTTGGCTTTTGCCACCCAGAGGACCTAGGTAGTTACTGTTAGGAGTCCTGTAAATAAAACAATTAGGTTTTGTTTCAATATACTGTGGTATGAACATCTGGTACTGTAAGGATGCTTAAATTTCAGAGGGTAAATTTGCAACAAATCTGAATGTAAAAATGGATTTTATTACCCAAGAAACTGGGAGGGGTGAGGAAGAGGAGGGAGAGAAGGGCTACTCAAGAGGAAATAGTCATCAGTGATCCCTGTCAGGCATATCCAAACCTATGAAGTTTCCTTGACTGGAGGCTGGTTATCTCACAAATCTGTGCAAAGCTCTGGTGAATAATTTATACCAGGCTTGAGGTGACAAGTTAAACACGCCCATTTTGTTGAAAATGCTATGAAGGCATCAAGATGGAACCAGGCTTCAGGGGAGTGGGGGCCAGGCTGATGGGAATCTGAGCGTGTCGAAGAGAGGGGAAGAGCGGCTGTAAAGAAAATGAAATGTAATGAGATCCTTGATCATGCATAATTCATGAGCAAGAACATGACTGCATTAAAAGGCCTGGATTTTAACAAGGCTGAGCTGCAATCATATACATTATCTTCCCAGAGGAACTTTCTATATTATTGGTCAAAAAGAAAGAGGATTCTCAATACATATACAAAATAAAAGCTGACGTATTTTCCTAGGCAGGGCTTTTTTCTTTTTACTTTCTTTTCTTTTCTTTTTTTACTTTGACACAAGATGGCCATAAAGGAAACCAGTTTGATTTGCACCTGGCAAATGAAGTTGAGCAGCCTTTTGCATTAAAGCATTTGCTTCCAAATCTTTCCTCCCTTTGAAGAAAAAAAAAGTTTGTGAAGAAAAAAGGAAAAAAGAATCTGCTTGCAAAATAAAATCCACAATCCGTAAACTGTATTTTGTAGAGTGTGGAGAACTGATGTTAAATTGTGTGTAGAAACTATCTACATCTTCCCTCCTCCCTTTCTCTTTTCAGAAGCAAAACTTTTCATGAGAAAGAATGCCCATAAAACAGCTTTACAAAAGATAAAATGTTAGCTATTGTCACCATAAAATTTGATCTGGTTGCATTTGCAACACCAAATGCTGTAATTCAACTTGCAAGCTGAATTTTAGTGGCTGCCATGAACGTATGAAATGGTATTTTAAGACTGGAGTATGTAAAAGGGGGCTTTTTTTAGTCTGAAGGATTACAAAAATGGAATGTTGATTAATGCTGGGGGATGCCTTGAATTTATTACTACAAAGCCTTAATAACAGTTTCAGCTGGAGAAACATGGTTGGCTTGTTTGTTCTCTTGAAAAGGAAATATGGAATATAGGAAGCACATGAGAACTGTACATAGAAAATCTCAGAAATGCACAAGCTCAAGGAATCTTTTAAATTATTTGTTTATATCGTACTGCACAATTTCAATATTTGTAAAGACAGTAAACGTACATGCGAACACAGAAAAGCTAGACTGCAGCCAGCTACAGTTTTATAGCACTGACAGTTAGGGTGAAGAACGCATTAAGGGTTCCAGATGATTGATGCTTCAAAGTGTTCACCTTTCATGGGATTTTTTTAAAATGCCTGAGCTGAACAGTTATAAAGCAGCAAACACAGCCCCCCTCCCCGCCCCCCAAAAAGGGCAGGTGGAATCAGTATTGTTGCTAAACAATCTATTTGAAATCAAATTATGCTATCATGAAGCCCTATTTCATAGCGCCTCCAAATTCCGTTATGTTGCGACAGCTTGGAAAATAAATAAATAAATAGGAGTCCTGTCTGGAGCCAGGCAATAATTTCATATCTTATTATGGAATTTTCATCCTTTCACAGCAATGCGGGGAGAAGAAGAACCATGTGACATGTAGTCTCCCTCCCACCCGTGGCTTTATAACTCCAGCAGTGAAATTGTGTTTTTGCCTCTGATTTCTCACTGCGCCATCTTTACATTAAAGGCTTCTCCTCTTCAGTTGCATACTGTCTGCATTTTTAAAATATTTGTCTTAATGTTATCCCCATGGAAGGCAGATGCTCTTTCCCGGGTTATTTTTTTCCAGCCAACTAGCCCAGCTTAAAAAAAATTGCAATGGTCTGCCTCACAGACAGCTAAGACCCAATCTGATTATTACTAGGTATAATCTAGGGCTGACTAGTCTCTCTTGCTTAGCCACCATGTTGCAGATGTGGGCGCTTGATCTCATCTTAGACTCTGAATAGCATACATGTGTATACGTACTCTTGGTGCATATAGTGGATTCCTTGAGTTTTAAACAGTCAGATTGCTGAGGCTGTGAAAAGGGAGGAGAAAAATCTGTAGCTAATTTCAATAAAGAAAGGAATGGAGAGAAATTAGTTCCAGGTGTTCTTGTTATTACTCCCTTAGCTTTCAGGTGAAATGTCCTCATTCATATCTCTCCCCCCACCAATCCCTTGATTCTGTATCGTTCAGCCTCATTCTGAAAGAGCTATTTCCAGGGATGCTGAAGATTTGTTTGCTTATAAGACTGTGCTCTGAGGGAATTTCTGTCAGGCACGCAAGCTGAATCGCTTACTGAATGCTTTAACATACATAAAAATGCAAAGCGCCTGGAACAGGAGTCGAATGATAACATTATTAAAATCCCCTGCAGGGGTCATGTGATAAAGCTTACCACAGTTTGCAGAATATGGTTGATTTAAGCTCACAGTCAGGGTTAGTTTTCTATCCTGCCCCTCCCAATACTAGAACGTTCCCTTGATGATTATATGATAGGTTATTGTGAGGTGTTCAGGGGAAAGACCTTTTCATTTTTTTTAAACTGAAGGTCTAGAGAGCAAAATATATTTGTTCATCAGGTCTTCTTATCAAATGATACAAATACAAGTGACTCTTGAGCTACATGTCAAAAACAGATTTGGAAATCTAGGTTCCATTTTTATGCATTGGGATATTGTTCTTAATGGCAGCCATTTTGGAAGAGATACTCAGGAAGGTATTTTTTGTGTGCTATTCACTGTATGCATGTAATATACATTTTTCCATATACATATGAATAATATATGAAGCTATATTATACTGCATCAAATTGCTGGTCATCTAGCCCACAATTGTCTATCCTGCTCTATAAAATGCTTACAGAAGAATGTTATATTAGTTTCCAAATTATAACCATACGCTACTTAATCACAAAATAAGATAGCAGTCTATTCTCCTTAATCAGCAGAAAAGTAGATCCAGTCAATCTATATTTAAATATTACCTTTTATTTGTATTCTTACAAAAGAGATGGTACAGTATTGTCCACATAAATTTGGAATCTATACCTTCTTTTCTTTTTCATTCCAGTTGGACCCAGCTAGTCAGAAATAGAAATATCTTCCTGTTGCTAGCATTGTTGTCTCTGCCACATTTTACATAGACATCCAAAGAAGACATCCAAGGACTGTTTCCTTTACACTGTGATAAACTGTGCGGACCCTTTGTGTGAATAATCATATTGACATATTTCACCTCACATACACACAGCATTTAATGTCATTAGACAGTAGAAACTCTCACTGTGTGTGTGTGTGTGTGTGTGTGTGTGTGTGTGTGTGTGTGTGTGTGTGTCCAACAAAGCAATTATCAGTATAGTATGGAAAATTTCCTGTACAGCTATGGGCATATGGTGGTTCAAATGTGCTCAAGATGGAGGAGAAGTCAATTTATGGCTACCAATCTTGGTCCTCTTTGATCTGAGATTGCAAATGCCTTAACAGACCAGGTGCTCGGGAGCAACAGCTGCAGAAGGCCATTGCTTTCACATCCTGCATGTGAGCTCCCAATGGCACCTGGTGGGCCACTGCGAGTAGCAGAGAGCTGGACTAGATGGACTCTGGTCTGATCCAGCTGGCTTGTTCTTATGTTCTTATGTTCTTATCACTGAGAAAGAGGCTATTTTTCTTCAATCAGAACAAAACTATGGGATATCTTTGCCTAATTTCATGAAGCATAGTTGTTTTTATGGTATAAAGGAAGTACATATTTGTGTAACCAATGAACATGCAGCCAGAGTAGAAATAATACACACCCTCCTGAATAACTGCTACACAAATCCCTTACACTGTTTTCTTTTGGACAGCCTTTCAAATATGTGTTTTGGGCTTCTCACCATGGGTCTATCTGTGTATTGTTCTTCACAGACATGGCAAGAAATGTGCATCATCTAACACTCAATTTGTGTTTGAGCATTCCTCCTTCACCCTTGCCACAGCTCTGGCTTTTATGGGAAAGGATTCATACCACAATGGTAGAGCACATGCTTCATGTGTATGAGGTCTCAAGTCCAATTCCCAATTTTTGCAGTTAAAATGATTTTTATATAGCAAGGCATATATTTGAAAACTTGGACAGTTGATATCAGTCATGCTAAACAATCCTAGACTAGACTGTTCATCCGGCATTCAATACAAAGGAAATCTATATGTTGTTCACATGTTTGGGGAGGGTTGTATACGGATTCACCCTGAGGACTGTGTTCATCTGACATTATATTAAAACTGGAATAATATATTCAGTTTGTAGTTCCTGGATTTATAAAAATGGCGGAAATGAAGTATAACGTTCTAGGGAGGGGGGGAGACTCTGAAAGATGATATTATACTTTATTTTTTAAGGATGATGGAGCTGCCTGAGTAATATGCCTCTAAAACTAGGCTGTATACACCAGTAGTTAAGAAAGAAAAATGGAAAGAGAGATCAGGGAGTTAAATCCCTCAAGCAAAACTTCTTTCCTTTTACAGCCTATCATAGGGACTTCAAGAAGCAGGAGAAGCTGGAATTGCATAATGAAATGTTTACTTATAAAACAGTGCACACACGCACACAGAGAACTTTAATTACAGTAATTAAATATTGTGAATTATTTAACTTTTGCAAATATCCAACATAGAACTCATGACTGCTGAAGGCTTTTTTTGCCTATTTATGCAACACTTATGAATTTCCTCACTTGAGACCTATGCATTTTTTCAAGGAGTATATACAGAGAGGCTTTCTGTAAATTTTATACCATCCACATGAGTTGCTGAAAAAACAAAATGTCCAAACAACACCGAGTGTTTCCATTCAAATCAACTGAAACCTACTTTGCTACAGCGTGTTGCAGTTGAGCGGGTCAGGTGATTTCATCTTCATTTACATCTCATGAGCACAGTGATATTGGCGCATATGCATCTCCCAGGCGTATCACACAGATAATGATCCTCAGAGGCAGTATATATTGATGTGCAGCTGTGAGTTTAACTGTGTCATGTCTAATCTTTTTGATAGATCCTCCTTGTGTGATGGGCTCTGTCATTTGGTCTTTTTTAAAAAAAAAAAAAAGACTGAGAACATTTAACCTCTCCAAGTGGAAATTTCATATTACAGGATACTGTCAGACTTTAAAGATGCATTTTTCCCCGATATGAGATGACTGTATCATATACTACACAGAGTTAACCAAATACATAAGAACATAAGAAAGAGCCTGCTGGACCAGAGTCCATCTAGTCCAGCACTCTGCTACTCGCAGTGGCCCACCAAATATCTTTTGGAGCAGAGTGTGTCACTTTTTTTTTGTAAAAATATTTTTGTGGATTTGATCCGCTTGATATTTCTATTCCAGGATTGGATCCATAAAGAAATACCATATAAAAGTTACGGGCAGATGTAACCTCAGCTTGTGGGTTCTGTGGGGCAGAACCTGGAATGAGTTTGCAACAACAGTTTTTAAAAACAAAATGGTTTACTTTCTTAACACATAACATATAACATCAACATTTAACATCACATTTCAAGGTCCTGTTCAGGTTGCAATTTCAAGTCCTTATATTTACAGTCTACTGATACTGCCAAGTCCATTTCTTCTTTGCAAGTGGGTTGGCTCCTGAAGACTCCAAGGGCTTGATGAACAGGCTTCAACATGATGAAGGTTTCCAGGAGAACTCTCACCCATTACAACCACAAAAAGAAACCCTGAAACAATAAACTCCAACATTTACAACATAGCAAAAATAAACAACTACCTTCCCAGTAGTTTCCACAACAATAGTTGCAGCTGCTTACCTTCCTTTAACAAGGTGTTAAGGGCTTATAGAAATCAAGGTCCGAGTCTGGTAAGCCTTGTTCTCCTCCAACTACATGTGAGGTCTGCTGCCTCGTGCTGCTCTGAGTCTCCACCCCTTACTGGGTCAACCCATTCTGAGCATGGGGGGTTACACAGACTTTTACGTTAAATGCTTTAAGAGGCACAGGAAGAAACTGGTAACCCTTTTTGTAAAAGAAACGCAAGATAGCATCAGTTGTACTTTTACTATTCTATTCCTGTGTGAGGACTAGCCTGCTCTATAGTGGAAATTTAAGCCCAAGTATCTAGAGATTTTAACCTGCTCAAGTGCTTCCCCATTCAGCAACTAGTTAGAAGGGCACCAAAAGTTTGCAAAAACTATGATTTTTGATTTGGAATAATTAATTTCAAGGCTGTTGTTATTACAATATTTAGCACACCTGGCTAATAGTCACTTTAATTCCACTTTGATCCATGATAACAAGATGGCATTGTCTGCATAAAGCAGAAGAGGTATCTTGAATTAGCAAGATAAGGGCTATGCACACATACCCTCTCAAAGAGGGCACTAAGTCATTTAAAAAGAGGTTGAACAGAGTCAGTGCAAGAACACAGCTCTTATTAGATATGATTTTAGGGGTCAGAGTGCCTTCTGGGTTGCACTTGGCATGTTGTATTGGAGTGAAGTGCAATGATTAAAGAGAAAAGTCTCTTCTCTATACCTAGGCATTCAAACGTCTCCACAAAAGGTTTCTTGGCACAGAATCAAAAGCTGCTCTGAGGTCAAGAAAAGCTGCATATTTACCCTGGCATACTTGGAAATTTAAGGACCAAACAATGGTCGAGGGTGGATTTACCACTCTGAAAACCAACTTGCTCTGGTTAAGTATTTTATCCTTGGTTACCCAGCAGAACAGTTTATCTAATAAGTATTTGGCATACAACTTCCCTTGGACAGATAATAAGCTAATTGGACGGTGGTTTGTAGGTAATAAGTAGTCTCTCCTTTTGAAGATTGGCACAACAATTGCCTCTGTCCAGAACGCTGGCACTTCCCCTGTTTTGTTAATGGAAGTAAATACAGAGGCGAGGACAGGGGCCCACCAATCCATAAAGGTCTTAAACAATTCAGGAAGAAGAGAATCAGGGCCTGGAGATTTATGACTTTTAAGTTGAGTTATACGTTCATTAACCTCTTGGTGAGTAACTGGGGGCCATTCAGAATACTTTCCTATTTGAGGGGCACAATCAACCACAAAACAACATTCTTCATTAAATGATATAAACATGAATCATACCCATAACCTACTGAATGATATTTTAATTAAAGAGGGATCTGTAGATTCTAGTGAATGTTAAAGCATATCTCAATGAGCTGAGCTGTTTAAAAGTGGGGACTCAGTTCAGTAGCATCACAAACTCTGCTTATCTCAGACACTCTACTTAAAATCTATGCAAAATTAGATCATATTTCTACCCAAGTTTCAAATAGAAATTTAATGAAAATGATGGAGAAAACACACAAAACTGTGAAAGGGCCCTCCTTTGTTTCTGATCCTTGTATTGGATATTTACCACTTTAAAGGAAGAACAATTAATTGGAACAACAAATGGATCATAAAGAAACATTTAGCATTCCTTTTAAACTTACACCCTGCTTCGTTGATTGAAAATATTATGAGTATTTACCTAGTAATCTTTGACCATTTAAATTAATGTCTCTTTTCTATTCCCCAAAAGTTCTGTCTTTAACCTTATCAAATCAGGATTGGCTGCACAACCATGGTTTTCTTTTGTAACTTTCTTTTAAAACCACTGCAGTTGACCCACCTTTCTTCCCAGTAAATTCCAACTGAAACTAGAGTGTTGTATACTTTCTAGGCTGTATGGCCATATTCTAGTAGCATTTTCTCCTGATGTTTCACCTGCATCTGTGGCTGGCATCTTCAGAGGATCTGATGGTAGTAAAGCAAGTGGAATATATATACCTGTGGAATGTCAAGGGTCGGAGAAAGAACCATTTGCCAGTTAACAAGTGTAAAGAATGCATGAAGATAGCATGATCAATTAGTGAGGTCATCTGCATTGTAGTAGCTTGGCCTTTTGATCCCTTTGATTGCTTACTGCCTCGAGTGGTGGGTGGTGTTCTCGGTGGTTCATCAAAATAATATAATTAAACTTGCCAACAATAAGAACAGCAATAAAACCATAGAGCCCAAGTGACAAATAATTTTTTTATTTATTTATTTATATTTATTTATTAATTCGGCTTTTATACCGCCCGATCCCCGAAGGCTTTTATACCGCCCGAATCAACCTAAAATGAAATTAGAAGAAAAGGGACCTTTCCCCACAAACAGAGGTATGGAAGGAATTATTCATTTCCTCATCATGATGCCTCACCATGTAATTTTCCAGTTCCAATTCTTCTTGAACACAAGATTCAGATACACTCTGTAAATCCAAATGTTGCCCTTTCAGCTGGTCCAACTGGAACTGGTATATCTGATAGTCAATGACAATACCCTAAGCACTATGAAAATAGTACATTGTAATCTGAATGGCTGGAAGACCAAATGCCTCCTCCCAGAAGTCAATACCTTTTTATCCACTTTTGACATTATCTTGCTACAAGTGACCTGGATAAGTAACACTATAACCTTTCCGGGCTATACTAGCTTTTCTAGGAAGGCTCAAAAGGAGAGGGGAAGTGGGATGGCCAAGAGGAGGGATAGTCGGCTTTATATCAACCTCCCTCAATATCTTCAAACTGGAAGTAGTAGCTTCATCTGAACTAATCTTGGCTATTTCGATATAGCTGTTGATTTTGCTCTCTTAGCAACATAAATTTACATTCCTCCAAATCAGTACTAACAAGTATTGACTTTTTATTGGTCTCTCCTTTCAGAAACCTATGATGATTTGATGCACCAATTTCCTAACTTTCCAATACTTCAGGTGATCTCAATGCCAGAATTCACCAATCTCCCTACTTGTATCATAGATTTTCAAAAGACAAGATAGTTAATTCCGTGGGGCTCAAATGGTTTGACTTTTCAATGCAAAGAGGATGGATCTTTCTGAATGGAAAAGGTGGTTTTGATTTTTTTGGTTATAAGGAAGTGAGCCTGATTTATCATAGCAGCAGATCATTTCAGTCTGGTGGAGAAAGTCAGGGTTGAAGAATATATAGGAGAAGATCACCTCCCAATCTCCCTCAGTCTTCATATCTCCATAGTCACCTGTGCCACAAGCGTATGGTTCTGCACAATAGTCCCATGCTATTGAAGAGGCAATGAGCAAATTGACTCTCAAGAGTTTCAGAAAATAAAAGAAAAACTCCTTTTTAGTAATTTAAAGAATTACTTCATCACTCTTCTATATTGTTTAACATATTTGAACATCTGTACATTAAGCCATTCCTAGGTATTAATGAAACTAATAGACATAATAATTGGTTTGATGCTAAGTGTAAATCCCTAAAGAAAAATATTCACCATAAACATCACAAATTTAAAAGGAATAATACATTGGGAGTCCTTAAGCAATTGTTGAACTTTAAAGTCCAATGCAGAAATAGGGTATGCAAGAAGAAAAGGGAGGAAATGCATAGGGCATAGAGCCTTTTGATTATTGCACTTGACAGTAAAGACTCCAGTCTCTTCAGGTCACTGACTTACAGTAATTTGAACAGCAGACCTTTTCTCTCTATTTTGTGTTTCTGAACTTGAATGGGTGATATTCTTTAAGAAAATATGTTCTTCTGAAAATAGTACACCATTCAAACCAACCCCCTTTGATCTCCCTATCTGGCCCATTGTTACTGAATCTCTGTGATCAAGCATCTATGGCCAGGGAAGACTCCTGGCTTAGATCTAGTCCCTAATAACTTATTCAAGGCTAATCTAGCAAGATGGTCTACAAGTTTAGCTCCAATCTTCTCTGACATCAACTGCTCAGGGAAGATCTCTCCAACTTGGAAATACTTCATCATTGTTCCAATCTTTAAGAAAGACCCGAAAACTACTGCTCCAAAGCCTTTTCTCATCGGTGGCGAAGCTCCACACTTCATATCTGTACCTCAAATTAGAGCAATGGATAACCTCCAATAATATATTTGGATGGGAACAAATAGGCTTTAGTAAGAGCTTTGTTCCTCAAAATCACTGTTTAATTCTAACCTATTTAGCCAAAAAATTATACTTTCCCACCAAAAGGTAAAAAGTATTTTGCATTTTTAGATCTTAAAACAGCTTTTGCCAGTATATATAGGAGCAGACTGTGGGGAAATCTGGAGCATACATCAATTAATAAAATACTGCTTTGGGTAATGAAAAACCTTTATTCCTCTTGTGAGGCCCAAGTATGCTGCAGAGAAACGGGAGAACTCACAAAGTGCTTTTGGCTTGATGGAGAAGTGAAGCAAGGCTGTTTCTTGGCACCCTTACTTTTCAATTTAGATTTGAATTATCTTGCAACTGCTCTCTCCTCAGTAGAATTTCACCCTCCATATTTATCCCCAAAGGCATTGACCCTTATGTTATGTTTATGTTAATGATGCCATTTGTATGTCACACTCACAGATTGGGTTAATTCTTAGGAACTTCAGATTAACTACTCAAAATCAAAGTTTATGGTCTTCTCTAAAACTAAGAAAATCAGCTCTATGGCCTGAAGAATTGGCATTCAATTCAATTAGAACAAGTTCCCAGATTTCCATATTTGGCTATGGTCTTTGACTCTAACCTTTACAGGCAACTCCATTTCAAAGTCATAAAAAACAAAATTAAACCTTTGATGGCAACAGTGAACATTTTTTCAGTTCCAAATGAGGTAAATATACTACCTCCTTTAGAACTTGGGGAGGGGGGGTGGGGGGTTATTACTATTTGTCTCTTTGTCTTTAAATATTGTATAGTAGGTTTTAATTACTGTTATATTTTAATGCTGTACATCGTCTTGAGCCCTTCGGGGGAGGGCGACTAATAAATTGATAAATAAATAAATAAATATTACAGAGGGACTGCAGGCATTCAATATGAAAATTGTTCCACAGCTCCTCAATATGGATCCTTTGTGTCAGTGAGAATTTAGACCAGCCTCTTTGTCATTTTTTGCTGCAAATTATAAGGACCCCGAGATATGTTGCTGGGTTATGTTTAAGGCAAGAAGAAGAAGAGGAGGAGGAGGAGAAGGAGGAGGAGGAGGAGGAATTGATATCCCACCTTTCTCTCCTGTAAGGAGACTCAAGGTGACCTACAAACTCCTTTTCCTTCCTCTCCCCACAAAAGACACTTTACGAGGTGGGTGGAGCTGAGAGAGTTCTGAAGAACTGTGTGTAGCCCAAGGTCACCCAGCAGGAATGTAGAAGTACAGAAACACATCTGGTTCACCAGATAAACCTCTGCCACTCAGGTGAAGGAATCAAACCCGGTTCTCCAGATTAGAATCCACCTGCTCTTAACCACTACACCATGCTGGCTAAAGAAAGAACAAAAAAGGATGGCCTGCTATATGAATTTAAATAAAGATCAGTTCTATTCCCACTGGAGCCAAAAAATAGATAAGAAATTGCTCAACCTTGGTCTAAAAAAGGCTGATGTACTAAAGCTTGGAAGAAACAAATCTCTATTAACTATTAAGAAACATATAAAAGAACTAGATTATTTTAGTTCAATTACATGAGCTCAAAGAGTATACTCTACCCAGCTCTTTAGCATTTTCCCACATTTAAACATCCCAGTTTATATAAAAAAAACCTAACAGTTTTTTTGATATTGTAGAGTATTCATGTTTGCAAGTTTGAGCATTGCACATTCGGCAATCTTATCTGGGAGATAACCAGAGGCATATCTAGGAAAAATCTCAATACAAAATCTCAATTTTTTGTGCCCCTACCCCATATAGGCAACCACCCTCCCCCACCATAACCAAACAACTTTTTTTGCACCAGGTCTTGAAGTCACTGTATGGACCTGAGGGGGAGGAGGAGGGTTTTTTGCCCCCCCAATGATCAAATGGCCACAGCCCGGGGACATTTGACCCCATATGTCCCCCTAGATGGTATGTGCCTGATCATAGCCTATCCTATTCAGATTTGAAAAAAGTTGACTCTCTATCCTATATAATTCTAGAATGCCTCCTTATAATTCTTATTGTCACCTGTTATCATAACCCCTGTTTTAACTAAGCTACCTTCTATCATAATAAAAGATAATATAGTCCCCTACTTATTGGTGGATATAAATCCAAGAATCACACTGCCAGTGACCAAGTATCTCTCCACCATATTTTCCTTAAAGAAATAAAAGCTCCCTATTTACTGCTCAAGATCTTTAGATCAAAGGAGTTTGAAAGAAGGAGAGGAAATTAAAGAAAGAATAACAAGGCTACCCATGGTGACCTGGTGAGTTTGCAGTTGAAAAGTGCTTTGAACCACTGATTTCTCAGATTTATGTTAATCTAGGTCAAGCTGTGTGGGTGATCTTTATGTTTTCTTTTCAGCCACTCCTGTGAACCGCTGCCAAAATATTTTTAAAAATTATATGTTACAATTATATGTAATTTTAGGTTGGGTCCATCCTGGCCCAGAAGGCCATGGCCCAACTCCTAATATCAGTACAGCCAGACAAGGTGTAGCCCCAGGAGGTGTAACATAATGTTTTTTAAAAATTGTGTGCAGGGCATACACTGAATCAGTTGCTTCCTGGGTACATTCCCACTGGTAGATTTATGTGTGGCTTACTTGGTATGAGCCATGTACCCACGAACTGCTCTTCCTAACAACCCCATCTGCTTAGGCTGAGTGCAGCTGCTGAGCAGGCAATGAAGAGCAAGGAGGCAATAAAGTTACTGAGGGCGACAAAGGTGGCTGAGAGCACAATTTTGTCCTCTCACCATTCTTTGATCTGTTCTTGCTACTTTAATCACATCCAAATAGTTAAACTAAGTCTCCTGTCCCTAACTGCTCTTCCCACCATCACTCAGCTGGGTATCCAGGACAAGTTCTTGTGAAAATCAGAGATGATCAGCATCATACCAAAACATCCTTGGAAGTGTTGGGTGATGCCGTAGCATTTACCCAGAATTCTGTGATTAAAACCTGACCCGATGATGTAACTTCTGAATTGTTGCAAGTGATTATCCCAGCAAAGTAGGTTAAGTGGCATTTTGCCTTGTCTGTGTGTTTGGATGTGTTGAGTGTGTGTATGTGTTAAGTGTTGTCAACTCCCTTTTGACTCATGGCAAATTGATTCATGACCTCAACCTGTGAATTAATGACCACCAAAATGTCCTAACAGCATAGCCACACACTCCCAAGCCCCACCCCCACCCCCAATGCTTATAAAATCAGCTCTCTGAGGCCGGGGACTAGTGCAAAATCTGAGTCCCGCACCGGCGGCCACTGTGATACTGGAATCCACCCCCAAACAGCATCATTTTCAATAGTGTTTAAACTAGAGAGCCCAAATTCTCCTTTTAAATCCACCTTAAAACAACATTGAAAGTGATGCTGTTTTGGGGTGGATTATCCCACACCCCAACACAGCATCACTTTCAATGTTTAAACTGGGGACCTCACATTCTCCCTTTAAATCCATGCTGAAGGGGGTGGATTTAAAAGGAGAATCTGGGGGAAATTTGGGGGGTGCCTGCTGTCAGGGGTGCAATTATTAAGCTAGCAGCACCAAACTTTCAGGGTATCTTTAAGAGACTCTCCTGATGACACCACCCATGTTTGGTGACGTTTGGGTCAGGGGGTCCAAAGTTATGGACCCTCAAAGGTGTAGCCCCATCTGCTATTTGCTCCCATTGGAAACAATGGGGTATGGGGCACCCCTTTTGGGAGTCCATAGCTTTGGACACCCTGGACCAAACCTCACCAAACTTGGGTGGTATCAGTAAGAGACCCACCTGATGATACCACCCAGGTTTGGTGAAGTTTGGGTCAAGAGGTCTAAAGTTATGGACCCTCAAAGGTGTAGCCCCCATCTTCTATTAGCTTCCATTGGAAACAATGGGGAATGGGGCACCCCCTTTGGGAGTCCATAACTTTGGACCCCCTGAATAAAACCTCACCAAACAGTATCATCAGAATGGTAGTATCATCAGAATGGTCTCCCAAACAATCCGTGAAAGTTTGGGGCTGCTAGCCTAAAAACAGTGCCCCCTGAAGGCCAAAAACCAAAAAACACTAAAAAATACAAAAAACCCACAAACGGAGGGTGGAGCTTCGGACATGCAATGCGGGGGTTGAATCCGAGAACCCCCCTTACCTACATCCTTGTACAGTAAAACTCTAACACCACATTTCAAAGGAATCAACTTTCATCCAATCAGTTTTCTTCATTGTTCAACTTTCATACCCGTACATAGTAATAGGGAATGTAATACAATGAATTAACTTGATCTTTGTTGCCAGTGACATATATTTAGATTAATGGATATTTTCTAGCTCCTTTATGGCTGCCCTTTCCAATCTCAGTCTCCTTCCAGTTCCTTGGTTGCAGCCTCCTTTTTTGGTTAATGATGGAGCCAAGGAATGGAAAATCTTGAACAATTTCAGTTTCCTCATTGTCTACCTTAAAGCTGAGTAATTCTCATTACTTTTATCTTTTTGATATTCAGCTGTAGTCCAGCTTTTGCACTTTCTGCTTAACCTTCAGACATCTATATATATCATGGTTTGTTTCTGGCTGGTCTGCCAGACATAAGTAACAATACCCAATTTGAGTGTAAGGCAGAGTTTGTCCCCTCACTACAGCAGTGAAACAAAGGACATCTTCCTATACTTCTTTGTTCACAAACAACTGTAAGGGTTGGTGTTACTTCACACAGTGTGCCTTGCGAGTTCAGATGTCAAAGCAAGTCACATTAGTACAAACTGAGGTATTCCAGGTTGGCAGCCAACAAACTCCATATTTATTTAGGATCAGAGTTGGAGTTATTCTATGCTAACTCTTCAGAGCCCCATTTGAGCCAGTTTACAGTTAAAACAATGTGACAGTATACAAACAAGTCATTAAAGAGCAAGCCATAAAAAGCCATGTCTGCATTCCGATGTCATAATTAACTGAGGTTTGAGTATCATTTTTTCCTCAGTTTTTTCCAGTGCAGAAAGTTTTTCTTTTGACTCTGATAACAAAGGAAAACTTTAAACACTGAGAAAAGCTACATATATATATATATACACACACACACACACACACACACACACACACATATATATATACACACACACACACACATACATATATGTATGTATGTATGTGTATATATATATATATATATATATATATATATATATATACATATATGTATGTATGTATGTGTATATATATATATATATACACACACAATATACATACACACACACATACATATATGTATGTATGTGTATGTATGTGTGTGTGTGTGTGTGTGTGTGTATACACATATATACACATGTATATACACATATATACATACAAAGCTATATATATAATTCTACACAGTGGAAAAGTAATGTGGTAATTGTACAAATAAGCTTTTCCCCAAGCAGATCAAGAATGACAATTTAGAGCATTTCACTTATATCATTAGTTCACATAGAATCTTAACAGACTACTAGGTTGATAACAAAGCCCCTTTTCTCTGATCAAATATTAGTGAAAATTGTGTATTCATAAATGGGGGAAGGCTGAAGTCCAGTGCAAGAACTGGTGTTTTGCAACTTCCACTAACATCTCTTCCCATCACCTTTACCTTTACTTTTTTTTCCTGGACATTTTTAAAATTTATTTTACACATGTAGCCAACACATGGGAAAAAAAGAAAACAAATCCAATCCCCTTCCCCCACTTTAGTAAAAAAAATTCAATACTACTCTCTTCCCTTGCATGCCTCCCCCTCCATCCCTTCCCTCTGCCTCTGCTGAATGTGTATGAGAGTAGGTGTGTTGTGTGGTAGTAGTGGGTAAGGCACAGAGAGTGAAAGGTACCTGCGTGTGAGGGGAGGGAACCCCACCTGACATCTCACACGGCAACGTGTGTATGTGTTTCACTTCCACTCGAGTTACTGACTATGTATTGTTTTCACTGCTCATATCTGGCCGTCTGAGTGAACATTCTAAGCAGCACGAACATTCTAAGGGTGACAGTTACACACAGGCAGCTGCATGTCCTTCACCAGGGAGCGCCAGGAAAAAGGTGTTTTGCCTGGACCAGGTGTGAAATATCAGGTGTGAAATTTCAGGTAAAAACACTCTCGCCTGGTTGACTATAGTGGCTGGGAATTTTCAGAGGAATTGGCCCAGCAATTACTGAGGTATACTGTCATTAACAAAAACACTGTTAGCTTTTTATATATATAGATTTTAGTCCAATCCACCATTTTCATTTAAATTGCAAATCCTGCCATTATTTCTCTATTTGTATTTGTTTTAGTAGGTAGTCCACAAAGGGTTTTCAGTCTTTAATGATTTTGTCCATATTCTTGTCTCTTATAAACACCATCAGTTTTGCCATCTCTGCATATTCTGTGCATTTTTTCCAAAGTTAGTGTTGGAGTGCTGGTGCAAACGGACAACTGAGTATCAAGAATTTTGGTGAAGCAGAAGGCTAGGATCATGAAGATCCTAACCTTTTCTTTTCTGGAGGATTGAGTCTCTGAGTTTGAGGGTGGGGTGTACAGATGTGTGTAATGGGTGCCGTGGGAGGCGAAAAGCCAGAGTGTGCACCGGGCGCACTCTGGCCTAGCTACGCCTCTGCAGAAAAGGCCTGGGTCTGTTAATAAGGATAGCAAAATGAATATTAACAGAAAATTCCCATGAACTAGTTACACTTCTATAAGCAATTGTTTCACTATTTAAAAAAGGTTGCTCTTCTGACATGTGCTTCATTAATCATATTCATTTTTTAAAAAGAATACCAGAGTCTCATCCTATAAGATGGGCTTCATAGAAGCTGATTTGTAGGGCAGCAGCTCTTCCTTCCCACACAATTTGTTAACAGGCAATAATTCAGGCCATGTGGGAGGAGCATAATCTGGATCCTCCCTTGCTGGTCTAGTACTTCTGTCAATTTCTTGGAAGTACTGGAAAGAGTTATGCTACAGCGCTTCCAATCGTGTCTTTAATTCAATATGGAAAAGGAGAACCAGTAGA
This sequence comes from Sphaerodactylus townsendi, assembly GCF_021028975.2. Taxonomy (NCBI): domain Eukaryota; kingdom Metazoa; phylum Chordata; class Lepidosauria; order Squamata; family Sphaerodactylidae; genus Sphaerodactylus; species Sphaerodactylus townsendi. The sequence continues at coordinate 95,251,755 of NC_059433.1, forward strand.
GATCAAAAGGTTTCCTTATAGCCGCTTTTAAAATAACTTTTATTTACTCAAAGGAAGATAGAGCCAAGTCACAAAATAACCACTTTTGAAAATTCTCTGTAATCATTTCTGCTTTAAAAGATGTGTGAGGCCCATATGGGATGGAAGGGATATTTGGTTTCTTACTGCAGCTACAGCTTTTACAAAACTAGACTCAAATTTATAAATCTGCCCATCTAGTCTGATTAAGTTCATCTAGCTGCGATCTTGTTATATTAATCCCTTGTGTTTTGCCAGGCAATCCCTACTTCAGCTGGCAACATCTATACCACAGTAACTACATGGAAGCTTTTCATAATGCAGAGTTCTGGTGTAGTAACCTATATTTAACATGTCAAGATTCATTAGATTGATGCTACAAATCCATCCCATAGTTGCTGTGCTACAGAACACATGATCTCTGGCTTTTTAAACATGCCAGTTGCCTGCAACAAAATAAGATCAAGACGCATAAAAGATGCATTGGCAGATATTTAGCATCAACATCATTAAAGTAGCTCAGATTAGTCCACTTGGTCAGTTCTGATTGTTGGCTGCATTTTTGTGATTATAATATTTTATTGAAATGACCCCATATATCAATTAAGCTAAGTTTTAGACTATCTGTCTCAGTCTTAGAGTTGGTTTAGTCCACAATTTTCCCAGAGTGCACTGGAATTTCACTTTATATGCATTATACCTGTAGTGTGAAAGTATTTCGTTCTAATCTCCAGTTGCCTAATTGGATTTCTGGCTTCATTATGAACTTGTCTTGAAACCTTTATAAATCAGTTTACTATGGACAAAAGTCAAACAAAATGTATTCTTGGAGGGATATTTAGTCATACAGTAACTAATCAAAACCTGGCCCGCACCACATTCATTCATTCTTTCATTTTTCAATTTCTAACCCGCCTTTTTCTGACCAGGTCAGGTTCAGGGTAGTGTACGTCATAAATTATCATTAAAATAATATATTACAAATGACAACACCTTACAGAGCAATATTCTGGTGGTGCTGTAAAATATACTATGCAGAGTCAGTCAAAGGAGAAAGAGTGGGAAAGGAATAACTAAATTGCCAATGAAGGGAAAGGATAATTTCAACAACTAAACAAAGGGAAGGGGAAATAATAAAAGGGAAGGAAAGGGGAGGCCAGCTGGAATGACAGCTGTTGCTGTCCTCAACCATAGGCCTGCTGGAACATTTCATACAAGCCCTGGGAATTGCAACAAATCTCACAGGTCCACGGTCCAGCAGTATACCACCACAAAGGGTGCCCCGAGTCAGCTCTGGGGACCACACCCAACCGAATTCATTTGGTGCCTGGGTCAAATGACCCACTTATCCCCTAGATATGCCACTGCCCTGGTCTCATTTGAGACAGAGTTCCACCAGGCCAGGGCCAGAGATGAAAAGACTGGCTCTGGTTGAGGACAGCCAGATAGATTTAAGGCCAGGGATCACAAGTAAGTTGTTCTCAGCTGAACATAGCATTCTCTAAATGGTGTATCAAGAGAGTGCCACAGATACGAGGATCCCAGACCATTAAGTGTTTAAAGGTTAGCACCAGAATTTTGAACCTGATTTAGCACTCCACATGGAGCCAGTTTAGCTGGCAGAGCAATGGTTAAACATGTGCCCTTCCCAGAGTCCCTGCAAGGACCCAAGCCACCACATTCTATACTAGTTGAAATTTCTGGAGCAATCTCATGATTGCTCAAGGGCAGACCTGCATAGAGTGAATTATAGTAGTCTAACATGGAGATGATTGTTGCATGGAACACCATGGTTGAATCAGGCAAAACAGGTACAACACTTGCCAGACCTGGCAGAGATGGAAGAATGCCACTCTGCAATAGGGGCTTTTTAACAGCCTTCACTGCCATCTCATAGAATTTCATAAACACCCATAAAATGCTCTTGCATTTAATGTAATTGTAGTAACTCCAATCTGACTAATCCCTAATCAACAAAACAACGATATAATCCAAATTTTCATTCATTTTAAACTATTCAAAACTGACCACTTCAGAACCCCTTATCTAGCTAACCATGCCTCCCCAAGCCCTGCCCCTGGCCTCAGTGCTTATAAAAACAGCTCTCTGAGACCAGGGACGGCAGACTCCCCTGCCCTGCCCTGCACTCCACCCCCCTGGCTGGGCTACCAGCCGGCAGTCTTTTCTGCCCTCCCCTCCGGGCAGAGGCATGGAAAATGGAGGGAAAATGGAGCCCCGTGCAAAATCTGATTCTCCCTTTAAATTCATGCCGAAGGGGGTGGATTTAAAAGGAGAATCGGGAAATTTGGGGGATGCCTGCTGTCAGGGGTACAATTGTTAAGCTAGCAGCACCAAACTTTCAGGGTATCTTTAGGAGATCCTCCTGATGATACCATCCAGGTTTGGTGACGTTTGGTTCAGGAGGTCCAAAGTTATGGACCCTCAAAGGTGTAGCCCCCATCTTCTATTAGCTCCCATTGGAAATAGTGGGGGATGGGGCACCCCCTTTAGGAGTCCATAACTTTGGACCCCCTGAACCAAACCACACCCAAACCTCACCAAACTTTTGTTTGTTTGTGCAGCAAAAAAATCCCAATAAAATCAATGAGATCTCAAAGAGAGCCAGCGTATAGAATTTATCGGTGTGGATGTTTTAGTTAATTTATAATTTGTCTCTTTTTAACATTTTATGAAACACTCATTTTATTGTTCTGTTTTAATTTTGATGTTTTATTGTTCTTATAGCACTTATTTTGTTATGGTTTCTGGCTATCAACAAATAAAATTTGACTTGGCTTCACCAATCCCTAATCTGTAATTTAATAACTGAAAATGGAAACATTTGGATAACTTGCTGTCTGCTTTCAGTTCCATGACAACCCTGGAAAGCAGTAGAAATATTTTCCTTAGAAAGCACAAGAAATATTTCTATATAAATGCTGTTCCTGTTTGCATGAACTATTCTTCTGTCAGAGGCAGTACCTGCTAGGCACAGGTGCAGCCACTTTGCTTATCCCTGCTGGCATGCAGACAGGTAGGTTTTGCAGACTGGAAGACAGAGACTGTTTCCCAAAATATGCTGCTCATGTGCACTGCAATGTCAGGCAGAATAAAAGACTAAGAAAGGGAAAGATAAAGGCATAACTAAGGCTTCCACCTACAACAATATACTACAGGAGACAGAGAAAGGTGATTTTGGAAAAAGACAGGAATTTGTTTACTTTTTTAGTTCAAGACCAAACGAGACAATCCAAATGTACAAGAGTCTGACTTTTACAGGGAAAGGGATGGGTTTGTTTTTTTTAAAAAAAAGCAGAATGCACAGATGAGAAGATCCAAAGCCTGCCCCCTTCCATGTATTAATCCTTTGCATTCAGTGTTTTTCATCATTCTGTACCTAAATGTTGCCATCAATCCAGCTGGAGATTGAAGGCTTCCACACTAGACCTCATTGAGTGAGGCATGGGAAGCATTGAAATTTAGCTCCCCTTGCCCATGCACTCCCATTTAGTTTGCAAATGAACCCATCCCTATCCTTCTCCTACTTGAAGATTCCAAGAAAGAAGACCCATTCCCAAACTAATTCATATACCCCTGTGCCCACTACATAAACAAAAATGTTAATTACCTGTAAAACAAAGGTGCTTTTTTGTATCTGCATATAATTATTTCAGGATAAGGAATATGGTCTCTTAGAATTTCATCAAATTGAGTGGCAAACCAAAAAGATATATCCAGAAATATGTTCAATGGGAACAATACAGAATAGGAACAATTCTCTCAGAAACAATAATTATAATTAAATGTTTTCAACAAATCAAAAGTACAGATCTCCACCAGTTTAGATAAGGTAGATTTGTACACATTGAACAGATGTATTTTAGGTCCAGTGTACTGAGAATGTGGAATTTGTGCTCTTTTCCCTCCCCCAAAAAACATCTTTCCTTTCTTAGAATGTTCAGAATGGCTTCTCCATGTAGGTCCCAGTTGGCTTCACTCCCTTCCAGGCACTGATCAGATCAATACCTACTTAGCTTCAGCAATGTTATAACATGAGACTGTGTCCCATACCATTAACCAGGTTTTATCATGCTCCCAGCTTGTATATCAGCTCACATTTACCACATTTGTCTGGAAAGCTGTCCAAGGCATAGGGGCACATCCTTTTGGGGAGGCACAGCTTGCACACCAGATCTCCCCTCAGTTGGGGGCTTCAGTAACAGGTCTAGGGGTAAGACGGGCTCAGTAACACAAGCCACAGAGGCTCTGCTAGGGAGCCCGCTACCCCTGGCAGGAAGGGGTGGCACCAGTGGTGGGATTCAGCAAGTTCGCACCACTTTGACAGAACTGGTTGTTAAAATGGTGCTTATAAACAACCAGTTGTTAAATTATTTGAATCTCACCACTGGGTGTCACCTAATGGGCCTGTGCTCAGGTGGCACCTAGTAACTTGCTGTTCCAATTCCCCAACACTGGGCTTGGGAACAGTGCTGGGTTCAGCAGGCTTGCTGCCTGGTGGCTTGGATATACCCCCCAGCTTCCTTTGTTATACTTAATAAACCTGGCTGCGGCCAAGTACATTCCAATGAAGCTGAGTTTGGTGTGTTATTGAATTGAATGAATCCTCTGCACATCACAACGCAAAAGGAAAAAACAACATATGTGTGGAATCGGCAGTCAAAACTACACTGAAATTGTGGACGGTTGCAATTCAAGCAGAGGGGGCAGTACAACTGTGGGGGCAGTCTTCAAATGGCGGGCAGCATGGAGAATCCTGAAGTGGCAGAAAATAGTGGGTGCAAGCTGCTCAGAAAACAGAACTGAAAGTTTTAACAGTTGGGTGGGAAGAATAAAATGTTTCCTGCTCTCTACTCAGCAAGCAGGAAAGGTTTTCAAAGCGACGTCAGGAAAAAAAGTTGCTAGTTTAGGATTTTTGAAAAAAATCAATTTTGAGAAAAAATAAAATGTTTTCCAAACATTCTGGAAACTGTGAGGAATTCCACCCCAAAACATTTTATTTGATGTCTTGAAGATGTTTTATTTGTGTTGTGTGGATTCAGGTCAAACTACACAGTGGTTTAATTTAGGTTGACATACTAGCTGGGCAATATATAAAGCAGTTATGTAGCATCATCTATGTTCCCCATATCCTACATATATGTCCTCACCTGCCATAACACACCAATTTTCCATTGCTGAGTTAGTCTCAGGTCCAGCTAAAGTGATGCTGGATACAGTTTTTCAAGATGCTGGCATTGAATCATAAACCTCAATTTTGTCTGAATTCACATCATGAATTTTAGCTACTAACTTGAGTTTGGGAAATTTCTGGAGACTTGGGGGGTGCAGCCTGATAATGGCAGGGTTTGAGGAAAGGAAAGATCTTAGTGGGGTACAGGGCCACTCTCTGAAGCAGCCATTTTCTTTGGGGGAACTGATCTCTGTAGTACGGAGATCACTTGCAATTTTAGGAGATCTTCAGGTCCTATGTGCAGGTTGGCAAACTTATCATGAATCCATGTCCTAGATGTATATCACAGTGATAATAAACTAGAGATTAAACATAATTCCAGTTGTGTGTAGCTGTGTTAGTCCAAATAAAAACAGAAGAGACCACAATAACATACAAAAGCACGGAAACCTTCAGGTTCTCCATAATTTTTAATCATAAGAACATAAGAAAGAGCCTGCTGGATCTCATCAGAGTCCATCTAGACCAGCACTCTGCTACTCGCAGTGGCACACCAGATGCCTTTGGGAGCTCACATGCAGGATGTGAAAGCAATGGTCTTCTGCTGATGCTGCTCCTGAGCACCTGGTTGATCATGCTGAATATAAAAAAAACCCGCAGAAATGTTTAGAAAAAAGAAATTGCAGACCCCAGTTTTATAGCCTCTTCTCTGCATCATGTGAAAAATCCCAGACACATTTGAACTGATAAAAAGGAAATGCTGCCAGAGCATGCAGTGATGGCCACAAGCCACAGACAGCTTTAAAAGAGGATTTGACAGATTCATGGAGGATGAGTCTATCAGTGTCTACTTGTCGTGATGACTAAAGGGAACTTCATGTTCAGAGGCATTCAATCTCTGAATCCCAGTGCCAGGAGGCAACATTAGGGAAAGGCTTCAGCCTCTGTTCCCTCTTGCTGGACCTCCAGAGGAACCAGTTGGCCTCTATATAAAACAAGATGCTGAATTAGATGGACCATTGGACTGATCCAGCAGGGCTCTTCTTACGTTTTTAGAGTTATGTTGAGAGAAGCAGGCATTAGGTTGTAATTTGGGTATTATGAAAGAAGAAAGGATGGCAGCATCCTACAAATGATTAAAAAAATGAGTATTTGATCACTTGTCTTCCTGATACCAAGTGGAACAAACAAGTCCTATAAAAGTTTAAGGGCTAAATAGTCATTATATTAACAATAACTGGAGTTTGGGTACGGTAACTTTCTGTTACATATTCAGTATATATTTTTTTAAAAAAACGTGCCTCCTCTTTAATTAAAAATTCAATCTGAAACAAATTATCTTTTCTTTGATGGCTGTTGCTGCTTTTCCTCTTTATATTTGTACATGGCAAGGACAGTTCTTTAGTATTTATTGTACAGTAAGAAGTCCCTAATGTAATCCTCTCTGTTACAAATCCCAGTGAGAACAGTTTTAATCAGCCCAAAGCTTAGCTTTTTTTCCCCCTCCCCAATTCTTCTAAAGTTGTAATTTTATATTCATTACATGAGACTGTGGTAAAGAACAAAACTTAATTAAAGTTGAATAGTACAGGCCTGATCCACAGATCCTCTGGCACAGTGGTGGGCTGTACTCATATTGCTACACATCAGGATATTGAGAAAGTGCAAGTGGGGGCATTTTACCCAGACTTTATAGACTGTGCCCACTCTGCATGCAGTCCACCTCTCTAGTTCAGGAGACTCTTTGCAAATGAGCAGATAAAGGCTACAACTTAACCCCTCTTCTGCTTTTAAACTCTGGTAGTGCCCTTTTAGTTCACTGACTTTGATATGAAATGACCAGCTGCTGTTTTCTCTAGGGAAATATTCTCTATAGAAAAATCTGGACTCCTGTAGTCAATAAAATAAATGAAAAATTGAGGGAAAGGCCTGCAGTCCTGCACCCAGTTGAGCTGCTCATGTTCTGTGGAAGCCAATGAATTTGAAGCCCTTTAAGTCTGTTCAAGAGCACAGACTTCCTGAGTAACTAGTACTGAGAATAAGAAAAAAATGGTGTTCTTTGGGGCAGTTTTTGATACTATTGGAAACACCTTGGTTTTGGATCACCTTTATTAGAGGACTGTTTGGCAGTGCAGGATTTGGTAGAATGCTGTGTCATTCAAACCAATACTTTTTTTTTAAGTTAAGGCTATGAAATCTATGAAATTTCTCTTCATAGAAATAGATCTATGAAATTTCTCTTTTGAAATATGTACCCTAAATCATTATATCAACTCCACAGTTGTAGCACAACTTAAAGTAACTATAAACAGTAATGTTTTCAACTAATAATATCCTGAATAGGCTTTTTTATCTTGTAATAGGTAAGTGCAGATCACCCCATAACCAGAGTGTAATGAAATTGTCAACATTCTCTTCATTTCTTCTTTTCCTGACAAATGGTGTGAACATATCACCTTTTTCTCCTAATGGAAAACCTAACTGGAATATATCAAAATGCTATTAGGTTTTTCATTTTCTACCACAATTTAATGCTGGGGAATGCATACAACCTTCATGTGTGCACTACTGTAAAATATTCCTTGTCCCTGATAAAATGACTGCAATGGAAAGAAAAGGGGGGAAAAAACCCAAGCAGAATCGTTCACAAATTTTGTATTGCAATTCCTTTGTTGCAGCTTCTTTGAAGCATATGAAGGAGGATTTCTCTAGCTTTTCAGCTCCACACAAGTTTTTCCTAACCCAAATATGTTTAAAATGATAGGTAAGGCTAAAAATAAGTCATCTAATTGAAGCAGGTGTCTAATTAAAGAATGTTTTGTATAAGTGCTGGTAGAATGGAAAATTCTAACATTCTAACACTAAGTATAGGTACTGAGAAGTAAGTCCAACAGAGTTTAATGGAACTGACTTGCTAGTACTCTTAGGACTGAAGCCTTAGCCATAAAGACTATGCACCATATTTTTAACACAGAGAATAAACAGAAAGAGGCTATTGCATTATGGAAGCTTTATTGCAGTATGCAGAAATAGGAGGATCAAGTCCCTGTATTCTCAAGAGAAATATATATTTCTTATTCACTCTTTAATTCATTCTGTCTTGGTTCAGACCAATAATAGGATATACAATAAATCCACACTTGCATGCATAACATATACTTATCAATGTAGGAACTAAAAAAAGATATTACTTTGCTAGTAAAGCCTTCTCTCTGCCCTCCCCCAAATCCTTCCTCTTGTCTCTGATATGACTGCACAGTGTGGTATGTGCCTAGTTTGAATTCTGTTGTGACTGCAGCATAAAGAGGAGAGTGGGTGATAGGTTTTCAGTGAATGTGTAGGATATGAGCTGGTTTAATTTGGTCGTTATTTGTTAGTCTTGAATGCTGGACAGTTCAGTGAATCTCTTGACGCTATAGCATACGGTATATTCTTTTACAAAAATCAACTGAAATGCTAATAGAAGGGAAATGCCTCTATAAACATAATCCCGTATTCATTGTCAGTTGTGGAAAACATGCTGTTGCTGTTGGTAAGAACTGGATTTGCCCATGAATCAAGTCTCTGAGAAGAAAAGACAGCTCACAGACAGCCTACGTCTGCTGGGATGACAGATTACCCCAAATAAAAATAATCAACACACATAGCCAACTTTCCAAATTGCTTGCCATTTTTTTACTAGGTAATAAACACAATTATGTCACAGAGAGTGTTTCCAAAGAAATCTGTTCTGCTTTATTTGCCAAGACACCACATTATTTGTACTTGGCAAAAACACTGCCTCTCCTTCCAATGCTCAGGCACATATAGAGGATTTGGAGGAAGGTCTGTTTTTCATATCACTTCAAACTTTGGGGTGACCCAGAAGCAACAGGGGAGATTCAAAGCCCAACACAGATAAAAATTAACCCATCTCACAAATTCTCTGTGTGCAACAGAATGCTCAGGGAAGTGGACTCTGTATCTCTCTCATGGCATGAAGATGGAGAGACTCATTCCTTACTACCAATGGGCGAGAGCAGTAGGGTTACCAGCTCTGGATTGGGAAATTCATGGAAATGTGGGGATAGAACCTTGGGAGGGCAGGGTTTGGGAGGGACCTTAGCAGGGTACAATGCCACGGAGACCAACTTCGAGTGCAACCATTTTCTCCAGGGCAATTAATCTCTGTCAGCTGGAGACCAATTGTAATTCTGGGAGATCTTCAGCCACCCCCAGCAGGTTGGCAACCCTAGAGGGCAGATGTCACTATCTCTGTCATCAAGAGGCAAGCAATCCTTAGAGAAAGATTTATGGGTGTTTCTTGCCTCATGGCAACCACATTTGTGGAACCTGAAAATTAATACCAAAGGAGTTAGAGAATGAAGATTGGACAGTCCATTAAGATGACATTATATAATACAAAAACTGCTTTGTTTGTTTGCTGCCTCTCCAGAGACTTGCTCAGTGGTTGATGGGTATTCATTCAATGGTTGCTTGGCTTTCACATCACTCCTCAACTTTTCTGTCCAGCCTACTCCTCACCTCGATTCCCAATTCACATTCATCATTTAGCCTTTGTCTCCTTCCTTCTTCTTTATGTTCTACTCTGTTGTTGAAATGTAAATTGTAAACTCTTTGTGGCTGAGTAATAGTGGCCTACTATACTGTAAAGTCTTGTATATTGGTGACATTATATTAATACTATGTAACAACAACGTGACAGCGTAAAGGTATGTATTGTTGAAGGCTTTCTCGGCCAGAATAAACAGGTTGTGGATTTGCCAAGCTGAATAGCCGTGATTTGGTAATTTTTTCTTATAATGTTTCACCTGCATCTGTGGATGGTACCTTACATGTCATTGTAAAATACATTTCTCTTACTGTGAAGATGCCACTCATAGATGTCGGCAAAACTACCAAACACGGCCACACAGCCTGGAAAACCCACAACAACCAGCATAGTGATATTTTGAGGTATGTCCTTTGGCATTCTAAAGAACTCTTCTACATATAGTATTACACATGTTCAAATCAACACATGTTGGAAGGAGTGGGCATGAGAATGCTGACTGTGCCCCTTGCCCATTCATTATTATTGTGACATCACAGGAGTATGGCAAAAGTAAATGCATTTAGTGTCCTTCCCTGGGGTTGTTCATGCTACTTTTTCAAATATTCCTGGTCACAGAAAGGGAACTCATACTAACCACTTAAAATTGGAAATTGTGAGAAAATCATTAATGTGAATGAAGAACTTGAGAAGAGTTCAGCTGGAACAGACCAGTGATCTACCTGTTCCAGCATCCTGTTGGACAAAGTGACCACCCAAGAAGACAAATGAAAAGGGCAGAGAAACCAAGGCCTTGCCCTAATGTTTCCTCTTAGCGCTGGGTTTCACAGGTGAACTGCCTCTGAATATGGAGACTCCCTTTAATAGCCAAGACTTGTAGCCATTGATGGACCTACTGTCTAAGTGTGTACAGGTACAAAGAGAAACCCTGGATGATGAGTCATCTTCTACTTTTTTTCTGTCTTCCCTACTGTTTCAGTATAGTTTCACATGAAACTAAGATATGGGTCTCCAAAGTGATGCCTGTGGGCACCATAGAGCCTGCGACATCTTTTCTGGTATAAAATAAATGGTTTTATAGAAAGTGAGCTGGGCCAGGTGGAGCTTGTGCCCAATAGTGCTTGTGATTGGTTGCAGATTAAAATGCATCCTGTTAAACAGAATTTCTGCCTTAAATGTTAAAGTGTTGCTATGAGAGTTATACATAACCTCACTCCCTGACATTTTGTAGTTGGCTTCATATTCTATGGCAACCATTTTGCGGTTGTCCCCACCCGGTGTCAGAATTGCAAATGGGGCTTCTGGCTCATGGGATGATGTCACTTCCTGGGAAAACTTGGAAGGAATGTTGGATAACTCTTGGAATCACTGGAAACTGTGCAGTTTTGCTGGTAATTCCTCGAGTCATTTGCCTTTATTCTACTTTTTCTACAGAAGTTACATTATCATAACTGCAAAACCCTATTTTCAAATTTGCCATAACCACTGATAGTTTCAGAAATGACAACTGGGAGATCAAGTCTTCCTCCAAGAAGATGTGCCTCAACTTCTTTGAAATGTATAAACAAACTGTACTATGCAGATCTAAATTTTGGCAGTAGGTAAGGCTACAGAAAAGGTATGCAGATTGGATAAAATGCTGTGCTATTGAGATTGAACAAGTAACCTCCTCATTAAAGAATACTGGGTAAACTATTTTGATTAGTACTATTTGGACACTAAGGAAGGGATGCAGCCTATTTGCACCTATTCGGTAGAGCCTGTTACAAAAATTTTCTCAGTTCGGAGAACTGGTTATTAATTATTAACTCTGCTAGGAACAAGGGGGTAATCTCTGTTCCTGGGTACAACAAATCTTGTCAAGTGGGGGATGCAAAATTGTCCCCCAGGGCCCCCTGCGGCCCCCCTGCCCCCCATGACACCCCCACGTGTGTATGAACTGTATGAAATAATATAATATATAGTAATTCTATTTTTTTGTTAATTGGTATAAAGATTGAGAGAGTATTATAGGTAAAGATTTTTCATTTTCTTTCTCCCCATGGAAATTTATATTGGAAAGAGAGGAGTTTAAACAACTCTTTTAGATTAAGGATTTTGGATCTCTCCCTCTATTAGTTTTCTTTCAAGTGGAATAGATAAAGTAGTTATAGGAATCTGAAGGGGAAGTAGAAAGTAGGGAGGGAGCGAAATATGGGAAGGGGGGAGGCAATATAGGATGTTTTAGTTGGAGGGGTTGAGAGAGAGAGAGAATTAGATATGTTTGTAATATGTTAACAATTGTAAACAGTTTTTGGTTTCTCTCCCTACTTATGTTATTATTTAAAATCAATCAATATAATTATATAAAAAAGAAATCATACACTACCTTTCGGTATATTGCTTTTTAAATACTTTAAACAGTAATTATTTGAATTTAGAGGCGGGGTGAAGGGGAACTGCACCTGGGGTGTGTGCACCCTGCGTCCTTGCCACAGCCCCGCCCAGGAATGCCCCGCCCCTGGAATGCCTGGCCACGCCCCTGTTGTCCCCCACCCAGCCCCATTGGCACTACGCCACTGTTTGAATCCCACCACCATTGGATACTGTTACTAAAAATTTTGAATCCCACCACTGCACAAAGGCTGTGTGTGCAGCACAGATTAAATAAGTCAGCTAACAGCATCCAGATCTGGTCCAGTGACTTGCTAAGGACAGGTGTTTTCCCCCTCTTCCTCATCAGTGCTGAGCAACTATTGTCTCAGCCAGGGACATCATCAGTCCCTAGGAACAGTCAAGATCAAAATGTAGAGGTCATTAACTAGCACCTTTTGGTCTAGCTGTAATAACATCCCAATTGCACACATGGCAATTTACATAACATTACCCAATGTGCTTTGTGTTGCAATTTGGCTTTTGGAGGTCACTCTAACTCAACTGTCTTAAAAAAAAAATGCCTTGTCTAAGCATCAAAACCCCAGTTTTGCATGTTCTACTGTATTCCTTATTGGCAACAAAGATATTGAATTGTACTGGGATTCATATAAATACCCCACATTTTAAAAATAATAATGCTAGTAGTAGTAATAGTAAACTAAATAAGAAAACCTAGGAGTGCCAACACAATTAACAACAGGCTATTTTAGGCTTCTAGAACATTCTTGAATATGTAAACAAGCAGCAATTGAAAACATACATTTCTGTAGATAGTGTTTATGTCTTATTTTTAATTAGAGATTTGAAATATCTTCCTCATTTATTTTCTTCAGCTTTAGCTTCTCCTAGTGGATGCTCCATCTACTAGATATCTGTCAGAAATTTGGATTGGATACCCATTACTGAGATTGATAGCCATTATCAAACCTCAAAATACGTGTGTGTTCTTTTTTAAATATTAGCTGTCACACTGTGATAAGTTGTGTTCACTTGTATGTTGCATGGCATAATGCATAAACCAGTGAGGCTCAGTTCTAAGTTTTCTATTTTAAATTCTGTGACAGAGAGCAGAAGCAGAGCACAACAGCAAAAATGAACAATATAGGGAACTGTGGAGACAGGGAAACGGCACCCTCGCAGCTTCATCTCAGTATGTTTTTCCCAAACATAATTTTGACTGAAAATATTCTACACTTTACTGAAAAACACAGATGTTCGCTCCAATTCAAGAGAACATGCACAAAGAGACTAGGGCTATAGTCTTTTATGAAAAGCTGAAATTTTGCGAATCAGTTGTCAGCATAAAACAAATTAGACAGTCACCAAAAATCAAGCATAACTAGACTAATTCTGCTATAAAAATTGGTTAACAAGAAGAGCATTAAACCAGGAAATCTTTAGTAAAGGCTGTATTATTAACCCTTTCTTGGAAAAAGTGATGCCCATTAAAGAAAAGGGTAGCTACTTCTGAGTAGACCTAAATGTGAGTTACTGTCTTTTACAGTGCAATCTGGGCTTAGAAAGATTTTTGTGTTAGTTTCAGCCCTTCATCTATAACACAAAAATAACACACTGGCTGAGATTAAAGAACTATTGTAAAGATTATTAAAATAATATGTGTATTTTTTTACCCAGCACAAATACACTTGTGTGTTTTTTTGTTAAAATGTGATTGCAGATGTGTTTGCTTTTAGCACAAAAATAATATTGGGTATGATTCAGTCCAAGTTTACACACTTTTCATTCCCACTGCTTTCAGATGAGAAGGCTCATCTCTATGTCACAAAATTCCAATAAGTGATTGTGTTCTTATGAGCACTGAATTGCAAAAATGTCATCTATGGCAGCATACATTGAAAATACCCTCTACTTAGTCTGCCCAGGGAACAGCCTAGTTAAAGTTAGCTACCGCTCAGTACTATTCCATGGCTTCCCAATGGGACCTTTTGCATGGATGCATCCCCAGTGGGAGTACAGCCTTTCCCTTCCACTTGAAACTAGTCAGAAGAGAATGGCCCAGAGAAAGCCCTCCAGGCACATGAGTGCTGAACTTATGCAGGGCCAGCCCTGGAAGCTGCCTGGAGGGAAGACCACCTGGGAACCCAAAGTAAACTGCTCTGAGGTCCTTGGAGGACAAGTCGTCATAAGTGTCATGACTGAAAATATTAAGACATTGCTAGTGAATTCTGAGGAGAACTTTTGGTAAAATGTGCAACTCTCCTTCATCCCGATGGGGTTTGTGCAGAGGTCCCTTATGGGTTGTACCTTCAATCCACAATTGTACCTGAACATTTGCACGTTACCTGTCCTTAGTGCAAACTTTGATATGCTCATCTGTGTTCAAATTGAATTAATTAGGAATTACCAACAGATTCCTCCCTCCCTGCCCCCACCCCGTTTCCTGAGAACTTCAGGGGTGCCCAAGAGCCTTGCTGTCCTATATGATAGGACAATCTTTTTTATAAAAAAAATGCAAAAGCTTTGTCAGCTTGTTTATTCACTTAGCTAGCCATTCGTTTATTTCTGTTGAGTTACCAGTAAAAAGTTGACTTCTGGAAAAAAGAAAATGTAGTGGTGTTTTAATTACATGAGGAAACGTCTTTCTTTTCTTTTCTTTTTTAAAAAAAAGCTTTTTGAAAAAAGCACAGAGGGGAATCAATTGCTTCTTTCCACTATTCTGAAAAAGGAGCAGAGTGTTAAAACAAACCTCCTGCTTTTGTTTTCAAAAGTGGAGGAGGGTTGGAAGGGAGAAGCCGACTCAGGAGCCAAATGTAATCTCTCCATTAGTATTATTAATAGCATTCAGCTTGCTACACATGCTTTAAATCAGGCTACATTGTCATGAGCATTGTATTTGCAAGCTCTGTCCGAATAACTGAAGGCTCTGGTAAAAGCACAGAAGTACCTTCATATAACTGCAAGAAGCCTTGGGGGAACAATAGGCTTACTGATAGTGTGCCCAGCTATTGGGGAAAAAGCCCAACATGTTGCTTTATTACCTTTGCTGCTTGTACACTGCTTGACCCAGCTTCATTTTTAACAAGCACTGTCACCAGTTCACTTTCAGGAGATTTTTCCCATTTCCTTTGGACTGGCTAATTTTTGTACTTGATCCAGATTTTCAGTGGGCTCTGCTACAAGTGATGGGTCTCCATCTGGAGAGAGGTCTGCTTCACTTAACTCTCACTCAGTCTCTGCCTGCATGCTTATTTTAGGTGAGAGGACTCTGTAAATTATTTAATTATCACCAATGTATACATCTGTCAAGATAATTAAGCAAAAAAAAAAGCCTTTGGCAGTAAGACAGTAACAAGAAGTAAGGCAAGAATTTGCAAACAATGGGAATGGTGTCATTAGTCCCATAAAATTCCTGAAGCTTGTCAGAATCATTCAGCATGAACAGTGTGGGACCCTATTATAAAAGCCTTCTCTAACTAGGAAGTAATTTCTGTTTGGAGTTTGCTGACTTGTTTTGTTAATTAATCTCCTCAAGGATGGTTGCCTTGTTGAATAGAAGTACATTTACCATGCTGTGCAGATGCTTTGCACCATACTGGGGAGACAGGATTCCAGTACCATTAGTTTACTTTGCTGCAAAAGATCCATGGCAAAGGGTCAACAAACAAGGCCAACTAATTACTCCATTATGGTCCCGATTTCAAATAATATATATATATTTACTTATGTCGAAGTCTTTATTATATTTCATGAGGCAATTCACCTGCTTTCTGAATGTGACCCAGTACAGGTAGTGGTTTATTTCACCATTTCATGATGCATAAAAAGAAGAAGATATATGAGAACACTGAAGTTGTAAGCTCCACTCCCAGCCCATACTCTCACAGATCTGGGTACATCTAATTAAAGTGTTAGCCTAGATGTATGGGGAACCTGGGCTCAAATCTATCAGACAGCTAGCTGAGTCAGTCAAAATCTTGAAGGCATTTCGTGGAATTTTGTTACTACAGAAAATATAGCAATTCTTGTCAGAATATTCAAAAAATTCTGATTTTGGAACAGCAATTGGGTAGTTGTACATAGGATTTAATCAGACCATCAACGAGTAAACTTACAGTGTCAGAACAGGTTCTGAGAAATTCCGGTTTAAATTCCTACTTTGCTGTGAAGCTTTCTGGGAGGTCTTTGGCCAGTCATTCTCCTTCAACCTAACCTACCTCACATTGTTGTTGTGAGGATAAGAAGGGGAAGGAAGAACCATGACTTTCAGCCAAACCTAATCTAAATCACATAATTGTTGTGAGGATAAGAAGGGGAAGGGAGAACTATGCATATTGCTATGTATATTGGTCTAAGTCAGTGGTGGCAAACCTTTGGCACTCCAGATGTTATGGACTACAATTCCCATCAGTCCCTGCCAGCATGGCCAATTGGCCATGCTTTTCAGGGGCTGATGTAAATTGTAGTCTATAACATCTGGAGTGCCAAAGGTTCGCCACCACGGCTCTAAGTGCTATGAAGGCAGGAAAAGGTAAAAATGTACTAAACAGATAAAACTCCTGCAGGGATTCAAAAGCCAAACTTAGATGTGTAGAAAAGAGATCTCTTTAGTGAATATTCTTAGATGTCTACATTTCTTCTAAAGTAGATCTCATATTGACACAAGATCATCACAAAAGAATTTTCATTTAATGTTTCTCTGGCTCTACTGTGTAACCCCAAAAATGAAGTCAAAGTTCTGAAAAGGGGACATTTTCAGATGCAGAAGTGTATATGAATATCCCCACCATACTGACTTGATTTTTTAGCAATGAGAACTGAGGCAGAAAACTGTGATAAGAAGGGAATGCTGAAAGACTGTTGTGTATCTAACAAACAATATAAAGAATCAATGAGACAAGACCCTGTTAAAATGAGTGGAAAGTTCACCTGTAAAGCCAAATTACATGTGCTCAGCTATTTTTTTTTCTGGGATCAGTCCTTGCTCTCCTAATTTCTTACTTTAAGTATGATATCAGTATTATATAGTTACATATTAAATATTTTGACTGCATTGATTATATTACTATTAAGGTGAACCTTTTAATTATCCTGGGAAAGTATCTAGTAATTTAGAGTGTCAAGATGATTTGAAATAAAGTGGAGCACTCAAACGTATATTGGTCTGCATAAGGCTCTTCTTGAGTAGACATCCCTCATGTTTATTCCCTGCAGATAGGTGCACAGGTCTGGAAATCAACCTTCTGAATATAAAATAGAAAGCAATAAATATTTTCCCCTCTCCACTATGTTACAGATTCCTCAAAGAAATTGTATTCATTTGTAACCACCTGAAAAGGCAGGAAAATTCTCTGAACATATGTCACCTGTATAATTAAGAATGTTCTTAGAATGTACAACAAAAGATTGTTCGCCCTACAGTTCTTTGGTTATGCTAGTTCCTGGTTTTCTTTTTGTTTTCTTTTTTAAGTGCCTAGTAACCAGACAGTACATTTTAAGTCCATTCACAGCTAAGGAAACTTTTCTCTGGCCGTTTCTGCACGGCGACGATCGGGGTTGGGTTGGTGTATTCCATACCGACCCAACCCCTGGAGACTTCGGTCGCGACGAATCCGGTCCCAGAAACAAGCCGGGAAGACAAAGCGCCGCTGGAGCTCCATCACCTGGAAGCTGACCTGCCAAAGATAAAGGTCTGTGGCCATCCTGACCCACGTCGCCCGAGGGCTCTGGGGACCACGCCCCCCCGCCTCCCGCGCAACAGCCCGCATCAAGCAGGAGCAGGGGGGGGCGAGTGGTCCCCAGGCCTCGGTGATGCGCCGGATGGCCACAGACATGGTAGGTGAACAGTGGAGAAGGGGGAGGGAGGGCGCCTTCGAGCCACTGCCATTCGCACGGCAGCGGCTCGAAGCCGCCGTTTTCCAAAAACCTCTCTGGGGAAGCGAGGTTGGAAAACAGCGGCTTCACGCCGCTCAGGAGGTGTGAGGGCGGCGTGGCTGCGCAGCAGCTGCGCCCTCGTGCGAACAGCTCCCTGGGGACAGCGTTTTTGCCATCCCCAGGGCGCTGTTAATGGCCCGTGCGGAAAGGGCCTCTAGCAGAGGAGTGTCAAACATGTGGCCCAGTGGCCAGAGATGGCCCTTGAGAGGGTTTATCAGGTCTGCAGCCATATACAGCAGCCCGCCTCCTTGCTTCTGGTTTGGCCATTGCAGGTTCTCCAGCCGAGGCACTGCCCCAGTGCTGTTCTAGGACCAGCCAAGGCAACCACCCTCACTCCTCCTTCTTGGCCTTACCATGTCATATCTACGTCATATCTTGTACTCATAACAAGTGCATTTAATACCCTTGCTCTAGCTGCCCATGAACTGTGTCATTAAATTTACTGTCTTTGAGAGTTTCATCTTCCATGGAAAACATTTAAGAAATCCAGAATAACAGTGTTGGCCAACTGTTTTGATTACAAATCTGAAGAAACTTAGTCTTCCATTCCTCTCCCTTCCCCCTCCCCTGCAGCCTCTGTAAAGTATAGAGCCCTTATTCTTATCACTGAAGCACTGTGGAAAGCTATATGCAACTCCTTTCCAGTCCACAACTGTACCTGGCTTGTGGGTAGCCACAGCAGCTTCAATCCTGCTGCTTCCATTTTGTATTTTCTTGAGATGACTTAATTCATCACAAACAGAAAAGTGCTTTTAAAAAAAAGGCGGGGGTGGTGGTGGTTGTGGCATGACCATAAAATGCATCTTTTATATATTCAAATTCATATCCAGTTGTAGGAAATATTCATGACTAATATTGAACTAAGCTCAGAATTAGGTGAAATGCAACAGACATATATTGAAGTGAGCATTTTATTATGTGCCATGTCAGTCAGATTAAAGAAAAGAATGCATGACATCGACAGGATATTGCATGTATATCAAGCAATCTATTTATATATGACAGCAAAGGTTTGATTTCTGGAAGGAGTGACAACTCAGTGAAATAACTTCTCACCTTCAGAATTACGATAGGACCCAAATGTATACACTTTTGAATGTGATTTTAAAATTGCAATTAACAAAATAGGGATAAATATGTTTTGGAATCAGTAGTGACATAGAGTAGAATAGGAAGAAATAATCTGTGAAGATGGAAAAGGGGGATACTGGGTACCTTTAGCACTTAAATTCTGAAAAAAAATGATCTAGAAAGCAAAGCCATTTCTGAGAAATATTCTAGGGAAGGTTAAAGGAAAACTAAGTAATTGAGAGTGTGTCACCAGCCGCATTCTTTGGGTCAGCTCTTGGACTCTTTTTGTGATATGCCCAGGGATAAAGCATGAATCTGTGCTATTAGCAACAATACAAAATGAGTCTGATTCAGAGCCGACAATGCCAGCGTTTCGCTGGCCCTACTTCCGGCTTTGTGTTTCAACAGCCCTTGCTTTGTTACATTGATATTTCTGTTTCTTCCCTGATGTAGCATTGAGTAAACAATTGAGGAAATAGAGGCTTGACAGCTACAAACCCTGAACAATTACACAACCCCCCCCCCCCCCAGCTTCTTGTTCTTTTTTCAAAGTGGCCTTTGCTGGGTGAAAATGAAATTTTTTAAAAAAGGAAAACAGAGACAAGACAGAGAGAAAGAGAGCGAGGAACTAAATCTGAACCCACTAACTTCATTACCTGCTAAGATAAAGTGCAGTGAAACAGAAATTCTTTCAGTTCACAATCATTACACTTGGATGCTTATAGAAGGCACTGGGATAAGAGGAAAGAACCATCAGTGGTCAATTGACTTTATTTCCTTCTCTAGAATGATAATTTGTATAACTCATATATGTTTCCAAGATTATCTGAGCAGAGCACACAGGGCCCATTTGACAAGCAGTCCATAAAAAATGGTAAATGAGAAATGCATAGATTCCATGCGAGGTCTGTGTTCAGGCTGCATTCTCAAAGTGGTAATGAGGATGTGTCTGCAGTCAAATATCCCCCTCTCTATTATTTTCAGGAGTGTGCAGCAGTTTCCAGGCAGTACATTTGGGGGAGCTACAGGACAGATGCAATCAAAAGTGCCTTCCTACATCAGTAATTTCCAACTGTTATTTTCTCATAACCTTTCTTTCTTTGTTCAAACGGGGACTTCTATTTTAAATTGTAATCTATGACTTTTGAAACGGATGTTAAAGCCTCTTGCTGGCAAATTCTTCTGCTTGATTTTCTTCTGCTGCTGCTGCTGTTTTGTCTTCTCACTAGCTTTCAAAAGCCATCATGGTAGCATTACAAGGAAATGAAGACGCCAAGACTTTTTAAGGTGGCAACGCCCCCCTCCCCCACCCTACCCTTTTGATGGTGTTGCAGAGAAGATTAGATATTTAAGAAATGCTAAGCTAATGTGGCAATACAATATATTAGCAGCTCAGAACCAGGAATTAGAGCTTTTGCGTGGCACACTGTTTGCACATAGACTGACTTCCAGAACTCACCCTCTTTTAAGCCTGATTACTTGTAGCTTTTGTAATGTATCTGCTAAAATCACCTTAATCCCTTGTTAACATTATGCAGTATAACAATGAGGAATGACCTAGATTCTGTAGTTGCTGTATCATAAGATCAAAAGTCTACTTGGTGACAAGGAAACAACATTATCAGGGAATGTCATACTTAAATAATACTAACAATGATAGTTTATCAAAATAAAAGTGTTCACTAATATGGCAGCAACTAAAACCAGAAATTACATTATTTCTCTGGAGTCCCAAGATTCTGCTTTTAAAAACAGACTCTGGTGGGATCAGCCTTCTTAGTAAAGTGTGAACACTGAAAACATGTGTCGTGCATTTCTCTGAGTTCCTGATTTGCTTAATCAAGAAACAATCTTAAGACAATTTTAAGAGAAATATTACCTTACCAAAAAAGAACAAAGTCCACTTTGGCTATATAACTTGTGGGAACATGAAATGTGTTCCAAATCAAAGAGGACAGGAAAGGGCTAGGAAAAGGAGGGGAATATATCATCACATCTGCTCTTTGTCTGCAACTTTACATTGATACCAATGAAGCGATTTTATTGTAAAAAGTTGTTATTCATCTTTCCGCTTATAATCAGACACATCTTTCAAGATGATTTTTGATGGCATTGTTTTCATTCCCTTTCACTTGCTAGTGGAAAGTTCAGGGATGAGTGTTCATTCGGAAGATAAACTCATCATCAGTATTTGAGGTTTGTGAAGTTTTACATGATATTTCCAAAGTACAATTTCAGAAAGAAAGGAATGTACAGCTGTGACCAACTCGGGCAATTGTATTCACAAAATATAATCACTACAGGGCAATCAAGGAGATAATATTATTCACTGCTGCAAGCCCAACCAACTTTTGGCTGCTTGTATGTAAATTTGCCAACAGAACATGCATGTTTTGACTGCATATTTGTAGACTTATCTCCAATTAATAAGTTATCTCAGGCTGTAGTGTTGGAAAAGGAATTTTCCTGTGACCATGGAGAATTGATGTCATTCTCAGTAGACAGTACTTGGCTAGAAGGACTAGAATTCCAATTCATTGTCAAGCAGCCTTACCTAACTTGACATCATCTCGGAATCATACTCAGTGATACTGATGAATTTTGAATGGTGGGGAGAGCCTTGTAACATACCACTTTCCATTCAACACTTCTTTCAGAGGGCTGGTTATGTTGAGGGGGGGTCTAATCAGGAGCTAGCTTATTATTCAAGCGAGGGGGAATCAATGAAGGTATAACCTGGTGATTGTATTCACATCAAAATTCTCTGTATCCTCCTTCCCTGGTTAATGATGCATGGACCTGTGAATGTTTGGTTATTTGGGGGACCTTCAGTGTTCAAACAGCTCTGCTTCATCTTTCCTTGAGTGCTATATTCACTCAAATGTAAGACTAGTCCCCCTCAGGCATGCTATAAAATATAACATAAAGGGGGGGGAACATCTTATATTCATAAACAAGTTACAGGGATGTCCAGTAATAATTGTAGGTATGGAGATGTGTGCACATTTTTAGAAGTGGGTCATCACATGCTCAGGGTCATCATCATTTCAAACAAACATGGTGATTCTTCCAAAATCTGAATTTGGGCAATCACCTTATATAGGGGTGAGAGTAGCACTGGGTTCCAGATGTCTGTATTTTAATCAGTTGAAATATGTCTCCTCATATGAAGAGTTAAAAACATACTTTTCATCCAAGAACTGTTATCTTGAAATAAGCAGAGCTTAAAGAATCCTTTCCTCTCTTCTAAGTTTTGCATGTTAATATAAACTTAGTCTCCCCTCTGTTCCCAGATTAATGCTTACATGCCATTCTTTTCTTTTCCTTTTTGTTTTCAAGTCCTTTTAGACACCAAGATTTTTAAGTAATCAACAAGACTAGAAAGTACAGGTGCTGCTTGTTATTATCACACAGACATATGTACGTTTCTCCTTCTTTCAATTGGGATAATCTCCTCCAACCTCCCATGGATATATCTGGGGGTTATTTCTAAACAACTAGTGCTCACTGAGAAAACCTCAGGCAACCATTTTGACTAATAAATGTTTAGCCACTATTCATAACAATATCACTACAATGGAGTTCTTAATTTGAGCTCTTAAGAGAATATCATATCAAGGGACCTCCATTTCTTTCTGTTATTTGTTTCATTTATATCCAACTTTCCCCCCAGTGGGGACCCCAAATGTCTTACATTGCTCTTCCTGGTCTCCATTTTTCTTCTCATCAATGCCATGAAATAGGTTGGTCTGAGAATGCCTAAGATCTCCCAGCAAGCTTGTATGGCAGAGTGAGGGTTCAAGCTTGGACCTCTCAGATCCTAAACCAAATTTAAAAAGTTAGAGAAAGTAATGGAATTTTCTAAAACCAACAAAAAAGAGGGTAGCAGACAGGCAGAAAGTAGGGATCTGGTAGAAATATGAAATAATTTAACTTGAACAAATGAAACCATTTTGGTTGTATTTTCTCTGTATTGCAGTTGAAAAGAAACTATTGTGGTTGTAGTAAAGGAAATGAATATAATTCCTTTTGTACCCTCAATATTAGTTGCATTCTCATGTAACTTCAAACGCCATTAAATTTATAGCTCTGCACATCTATAATTCCAATAATTCCCGACTTAACATGATGACCAAGAGAACAGGATTAGTTTTGGCATCCTATCTCACCTACACCTTCCTCCTGGTCAATAACCTTTGTCTTATGCATAAAGGTAAACTATTGTTGTTTCAGAAAGAAGGGGCCCCTATCTGGTTTTTACTGGAGAGTGCTGAGTTCATTGATTTTATTTTTTTTTCAAGTGTTGGTTTAGAGCACTCAAAAAACCCACCCAAATTTAGTGTCAGCAAAAAGATGTCCGAAAAAAGGTTTTGAGGGATGCAAGCCTGTCAGGGATTGCCCATTATTATAATAATACATAAGGTGCTTTAAGTACATTGGATTACTTTGGAGAAAGAACGTAAGGATAACATACATTAGTCCTAAGAGTGAACTGAAATATTCTAAAATCAATAACCAGCTACTGAAAAAATTGCTGCCCCCTTTAGGCAAAGGCTCCTAAGACTTTAAAAGCTTTAGGACCTGTAGAAATATAACAGCTGCAGTTTTGCCCATAGTTAAACCTCTGTGCCTGGAAAAGCTGCAGCTGTTACATTCCTGCTTGACAGGGAACTTTTAAAGAAACAAGCGGATTTAAACATGGTGCTGGCAGGACAAAAGAACTTACCTGGGCAATTTTGCACATACCTGAATTCTCATTTAAACTGGGCATGATTTGGTAGCTACATGTACAGTGCCCGCACAACACTGATTCTGGTTGGAAATCTTTTTATGAGGATCATTTTAAGATGCTAAATGTGTTGTTCTTTTTGTGCTCTGCATAGGTTTCTAATGCTTGGACTTTTAAAATAACTTTTTAAAAAAATTAATTGGTTTTTTGCCGTTTTGGGATTTTTTTCACTTTGGAAGTCACCTTCCGCAAACTCTCTGGCAAGACAGCATATATTATTTTTAAAAATAAACAAATATTTGGCACATATCTGTTTTGCACAGATAGTGTGTGTTTATAAGGTGCTGTCAAGTCACAGCTGTCTTATGGCAAGCCAGTAGAGTCTTGAAGGCAAGAGACTAGTTTGCCATTGTCTTCTAGAGTTAGTTTGCCATGTCTTCCTCTGCATACTGACCCTGGAATTCCTTGGTGGTCTCCTATGTAAATACTAGCCAGGGCCAATCCTACTTAGTTTCTGAGATCTGAGATCAGGCTCATATGGGACATCCACATGATTCTTGGTAAGTTATTCCACATAGAAGGGCTGTGGCGTAGTGGAAGAACATCTGCTTAGCATGCAGAAGGGTAAATAACATTACCTGGAGAATAACATCCCATTAATCCACTATTAAAGAGACAGAACACTTTTCTCTAAATAAGTTGGTAATTCTAGTTTCATACCTCATGTGCTCCACTAGCATTGCAGTGAAATAAGGCCAAAGGTGCTCTTCTGTATGAACTCTATGCTGGAATGAGAGGGATTGTGAATAGGCAAGTTGGGTTGCAAGCAACATGCCACCATTTTCTGGATGTGCTCCCATGATGCCAGTTAAGAGGTTTTTTTCCCCCTAACAGATAAAATGAGAGGGGAATCTTTATTCAATGCATATTAAGGGGAAATTCTGCCAGGTGCAGTTTCTGTCTAATATCCAATAAGAAAAACCACAGCAGGTAAAATTCCCTGCGAGTGGACCTCTTAGATCTGGACCCAAATATTACAATAAGGCAGCAAAGCCTAGCAGGAAATTAACATAATGATTTTAACTAAGCTGCCAGATCCATTACAGAAGAAGTAAGACAAAAACATGCCTTGGGCTGGTTTGGATATGAGCTGCTCCCAGTTGGTTTCTCCACGGTAGTACATGAAAGATCGGTATGGTCAGCAACTGTTTAGCATTCCTTCTTCTGTTAGGCAGAAGCTGTGCCCTGTGTCAGGAAAAAGTGTCCCTGTTATTGAGGTAACATGACAAGATTATAAGAAATTAGGACCTCTGTTTTTCCTTCCTTTTTCTGACTTCAATCCACAAATGTTTTCCCTAATGGAATAGATGGAACCAAAAATCATCCAGGCCCCATTTCAAGCAAAATCAGCCCATTATAGTTCAGACACTCTTATATAAACCTGAAAATAGTGGACCACAAGTAAAAAAGCTGTTGCACAGCTGTCAGATGCATACATACATATGCAGCTATTTAATGTTCCAACTTCAATCCTTTTTGGTGACCACAGGTACGTAACTCATGCTTGTTTATAAGGCAGTGAAATTTCCCTTCCTCCAAAATTGATGTCTCAAAGAAATAGAAATATTCCTCCCTCCCTGAAATTTTGCCTCATTATTTTGAAACACGTCTAGTGTGAAGTAGATTCAGACTCTAATGCTTTTATATAGGAAAGGAATTTCTACCAAGATTAGCATAAAATTAAAAGGACAGCGGTATATAAGCTCAAGAGGTCAGTTTTACAGTACACAGTATTACAGTTCTGTGGAACAGGTGCTCAGCCATGACTATGATTGCTATAAGATGTTTTGAAAGAATCTTGTAAGTTCACTGGTTTGATTCAAAGCTTGGTGGCTTGACTGGATTCTTTTTTAAGATGAGGGATAAAACTGTGCTTTCCTTGTAAGGTAAGGACAAAAACTGAGAATAATGCTTCAGTTCATAGATGAAATTGGACAGAAAAAAATAAAAATATTATATTGTTCAGGTTTGGAAGTGCGGGGGGGGGGGGTCACCCTAACCTGCACTTTGTTGGTTGTTCCAATTACTCAGACAAAGCAGCAGAGGCAGAGAAGGGATTAGTGGAAGAATTGAAACTATTTGTTTTAAAGAAAAGCACTTGCAATCAGCTTGTAATTTTTAATCTAAAAATGTGTTGCCATCTGTAAGCTCTGTTACCTTCCTACTGCATATTAATTCAACAGTTTTTGAGTCAGCTTGGGTGTCTTGGCTATGGGCTTTCATATCTACCTACTTCACAGAGTTGTTGTGAGGGTAAAACAGAGCAAGGGAAGGATGATGTTGTAAGCCATTTTGACCCTTCCCCCATGACTGTAGTATGTGACAGACTACACAGAAAAATAGAGGTTTAAAAGTGAAAGTCAGCCACTGGAACAGGGTGCTATAATGACAGAGTAAGCAAAACCTTCTAAGAACAGGAAAACACCCTGATTGGGTAAGCTGACTTGTGCTCTGATTGGTGGAGCAACGAACTGACTCAAAGAAAGAAGAGGTATCTCTCTGGCCCTTTCAGCACGGGCCATAAACGGCGCCCTGGGGACGGCAAAAACGCCGTCCCCAGGAAGCCATTCGCACAGGCGGTGCTGCGAAAATGCAGCAGCGCTGACCTAGCTCCCCTCCCCCTCCCCCAGGGCGGCGTCAGGCCGCCTCCAAAAACCTCCCTCCTGGAGGGAGGTTTTTGGAAAAACAGCGCATTCCCGGCGGCACGGTGCGAACGGCACCGCTGGGAATGCGCTGTTTTCCCCATCCCTCTCCCACTCACCTCGTCGCCGTCATCGCCCTGCTGGCCTCCTAAGACCCTCCCTTGCTGTCCTCTGACCCCTGGAGGTCGGAGGGCAGCGTGGATGGGTCTAAGGAGGCCAGCAGGGCAACGAAGGCAATGAGGTGAGTGGGAGAGGGACGGGGAAGAGGTGGCTCCGTGCGGAGCCGCCTCTCCTGCGCTGGCCTCTGCGGGGGCCGCTTGCACGCTCTCATGCGAACGGCCCCCACCCCTCCACCGGCAGAATTCCTGCCGGTGGGGAAGCGCTCTTTGGCCCGTGCGGAAAGGGCCTCTAAGAGGAAAAGTTTAGTAAACTTTTGGATTTAGATTACTGTGAGTTAACATCAGATGCCTTAACTGCATGTGTTAAATATCTACTCTGAAGGAATGTCGGTCAGAGAATTGAAATATATTGAGTTCAGTGTGTGCTGAAAGCAGACAATACACAAAGAAGAAATAGGAGTTTTATTCAGTCGTCAAAACTGAAGGTGGAATAGTAGTGAGACTTTTCTCAGGTGACAATAAATAAGAGGAAAGGGATATGTCTTCTGAGTGAAGAAGAATTCCTGAACCAGTTAGAATGGCAATTATACACACAGATGGATTCCCAGTCTGGCATATTGGTGTTCTGCTAAAGTTACCTCAGAGGGAGCCTTGTGTGAAGTGGGTAGCTAACAGCTGCTGATTCTGCACAGGCAACATGGGTTAATGGACCCCATTTCAGTTGTCTGTGCCTCAGTTTTCACAGCAGTGCAGGAGCCGGCCGGACTGCTGGCATCCCAGTGGCTGGAGGCATCCCGATTTGCACAGGAAACACAGTGTTTCCATGAGAACTGTGCAGCCGAAAATCCCCCCAACCTGAGAATCTCCCCCATCTACATGCATGGCATGGCAACCACCTATTAAAGGATCCAATCTAATGGTGGCTGCCTGGGGAATCCAATATAATGATGGATGGAAGGGGGTGGGAATTGAATGCTTCCTGCTTGCTGTAGTTCGCACAGGCAAGCAGGAAGCATTTAAAACCCGGGTTAAGGGGAAAAGTCGCTAATTAAGTGACATTCATTTTAAGTCAGGTTCTGGCAAATAGAATGAGATAAGTATTTGGAGGTGAGTTCTGTGGGAACTTCCTCCCAAACACTTTTAAAAAGGGACTCAACCTGTTCTATTTGGCCCATGCAGAATCAGCCAGTGTCAAGACTGTATGTGTACTCTTTGAAAGGATACCAGCCTGTTAGAACCCAAAGTCAATGTGAATCCATTAGCCAGTATCATCTAACTGAACCATCTTAAAGTAAAGAACCTATCATAACATCTAAGCAACGGAAGAAATTTATAAAGCGTCAATTAAGAACTGTGCCTGTGCCATAACTAATATTTGTAAATAGGTAGCTCCTGCCTGATTTCCATCTACAGAAATATCTCCTAATCCATCTAGTTTGTTCAATAACTTTTACTTGTTGTTTGATGAACTTGCTTCAGTTGTCTGGTGCCTTGAAAGGGGGATTTGCCATAGGGGAAAAAAGGCTCCTTTCACCTTTCTGGAGTTCTTATGGCTAAACAGATAAGCTTAAAACACCCCATACACTACCATCAAAACAGCTCAATCATAGGTGGGAAACCTGCCCAGCATAGTTGGAGGCTACCGGAGCCTGCCACATATAGAAAGGAGGGTGAAGGGACCTATCACATTGTGTTTCAACTACGATTGTCCACATAACTTAAAAAATTGGCTCCTGCATAGTGTTGCCCAAAAATAACAGATCTGGTCACCCTTTGGGGGACAAGAGGAGGGAGGGAGAGGGGGACCATCATCTGGTCATGGCCTACCCATCCTTTGTGGGGGAAGGGGAGGGAGGGGGGAGAGGGGGAACATCATCTGGTCATGGCCTACCCATCCTTTGTGGAAGAAGGGGAGGGAGGGAGAGGGGGACCATTATCTGGTTGTGGCCCACCCACCCTTTGTGGGCAAGGGGAGGGAGATGGAGAGGAGAAGGGAAAGTTTAAAACTTTTAAAAAATCTGTACATTTGCATAGTGCTGCTCCAGATTAACGCAACAAAATCCTTTGGTAATGCTATCTTCAAAAAGATACCACATTTTATATACATATACACATATATGACTTATGGTGACATCTGGTGGGGTTTTCAAGGCAAAAGACATTCAGCGTTGGTTCGCCTGCCTGCCTCTGCATCACTACCTTTTTTATTCTTTGGCGGTCTTCCATCGAAATACTTGCCTGGGCCAACCCTGCTTAGTGTTTGAGATCTGATGAGATAAGGCTACCCTGGGCTATCCAGGTCAGAAGGCAGTCACTTGTATTTCTGTATTGTGGGATCTAGCAAAAACCATGATTTTGATTTTCTGATAGTTAATTGTTAATTTGTTGGTGTTACAGTACTCAGAGAATTGTTTCATGAGCTGCCTTAGACCCACCCTCAAATGTGATAGCAGAACAGAGTCATCCGCGTAAAGCAGGGTTGGTAAAAAACATGAGGAAAGCTTGGGAGCGTGGAAGTTGGGACCTGTCAAAAGTGAGGGGAGGTCACTCAAATAAAGATTTAAAAGAGTGGGGGCCAATAAGCATCCCTGTTTAACTCCTTTGTTAACCTCTATGGGGTCAGTAAGAAGGCCTTCCTGAGAGTACTTAATACGACAGCTGGTGCCCGAATAGATTTGCCTTATGAGGAAGAGAAGTCTATGTATTTCTGTATTAACATAACAGCATTATGATGTTGCTATTCATTATTTTAACAGGAATGAGGAACAACACTGTATGGAAACAAATGTCAAAAAGGGGTACAACTAGAACTGCTGAAGAAGAGTCACTCTGTGGAATCAGTCCTGGATTCAAATCCTCACTGGACTACAAAGCCAGTCATTCTCATTCTTGTTAAATATAATGTTTAGACTGGAGCCTTGCAGAGTCCTGATTTGGATTTGAGCATCAATATAGAAGGGAGTTTCTGCCATGCCATTATTGAACTATTTTTGCCCCCTGGAGGAAAACTTATAACATAGGATATTGTACCTGTAGGGCAAATAACACATCAAGGAAGGTGATTCAGACTGCAAAATCATTGTAGGGAGAAAAAGGTAAACACCTTTCCCCACCATGCAGTGGCACAGGTCCATACAGGGGCCTGGCATGGCTGTAATTTAAGGTTTAAAAATAGCAGGGGAGCCATTCACAGATTTCCCATTGCTGTGTTTAGTTTGGCCCTATATATTTCTAACACTGCTGCTAGAGAATCAAAATCTAATTCTACTGGAGAAATATAGCGCACAATAAGATGAGCAGATTGCAAATCTTCTTTTAGTAGATTGTAGTTCCTCTGAAAGGTACCAGGGAGAGTGAGAGGCATGGAGATTTCATTCTAAAATTATGCAGTTTTGTATTGAAGGGGACAATTACAAACTGCAGAAACTGTTTTATTAATCAACTAAATGTGAACTTTGATTGCATTGCTGTTCCTTCTTAAACTTATTTTAGCCTGTGTTTCCATCAGGAATACCCCTTCCCCCCCTGTTACCCTTTTAATGGAAGTTTTGGACCATCTGAGACAGAAATTCAATGGCTACTTCGCTCTTTGGTGTTCCTTTTCCTATGGATAAAATGAGCCATGCTTCTTCCAGATGCTTGTATAATAAATACGGATTATTTCAATAAGTAATAGGGTTCTGTAACATATTCTTACACACACTGGACATTCTCTGAAACTTTTTCAAAACTCTTGTAGCATTCCTCAAACTTCCTCATATGATTTGCCCAAGAAGGAACCACCTAATTCCAAAAGTAACAGTATATCTTCTCTTAAAAGCAAGGTACTCATTTAATCCCCCAGAATCATAGTGTGCATGCACAGCAGCTGGGATTTGTATACATATGACCCTGTAAAATAAACTGCAATGCCAAGGAAAGAGCAGTATCCCTTATAGCTAGCTTCCTGCTCTTTCTTTTGACCAATGAATCTGCATTAGGGCAGCTTCTTTTTTATGCACTCAACTGCTGGATCGGTTATTGGATCAGCATGTTTGTTCTGATAATCTCCATCAACCAATGCATGCAGAAACCTGCTTCCTTGCACATGTGGCCTGTAACTGGAACAGAGGGTACCAGTCTAAATCTGAAGCAGTTTGCAAACTTTTAAACCTTGGATCAGATTCAATATTTACTATAGGTGCCTTTTTTTGTTAAGAATCTCATTAAACATTTTAGCTTCAAACTGACCAGTATATAATATCGCACACAGGTGGGCATATAAATCAGAATGCTGGTGTCATTTGACATGTACCCACTGGTGGATATTATTCTTTGAACATGCAGGTGCAATTTTAAGGTGCCTTGTATATTTTTCCAATGTGTGATAATGTAAATGTTGGCTGTCTGAACTGAGACTGAAATGTTAATAAGATGAGGAAAAAAGGTACCAATGTTGCTTTGTCTAATGCAACTAAACCAAAGAAATACTTTTATAGGCACACAAGTACTCGTGTAAGATGAAATTGCCACACAGTGGTACGAGGCCTACTTTTTGACTTTATTGCTGGTTGAAATTGCCTGCGATGGATTCAGTATTCAAGGAATTTCCTGTGACATGAACATGACTGGAAAAATAATTTTCAGCATTAAATTTGGTGAACTGCTGAACTTTGTTAATATTTTTTGCAGCATTCAATTCATTTCCAATAAATTGTGTAGCAATGGCAGTGGAATTAAGTCCAAAAACCTAAAGATTGAAAGTGAGAGCAGGTCAAGGGAAGGGGGGGGGGGGGACAGAGAGATGCATGGCAATGCTGAGCCTGTTAAAACACCAACTAGAAAATTAGGCAGAAAAAAACAGTTACAAAAATATCAAGAGTTTCTTTGATCAACTGGCTGAAGAGAAGTAATATGACAAACAGGAAATTGCAAAGAATAACTATTTTGACTGTAGTGGAAATAGCGACTTAGGTAGCTGCAGTTCAAACTAGATACAGAATATTTTCCTGGAACTTAAAGGAAAGGTATCCAGATGTCTAAACATTCAACTCAATGTGGCTTTTATTTTGAGGTTGGCATGCCTTCAGAATGCAAGTAGACAAGTTTAGCTGGAAGACTTTTTCCAGTGTATTTACATAATTTCATACATATTTTATGCTTCTGCATTACATTTTTTAGCAGCCGTTCTATTTAATTCTAGCATTCTCTTGAAGCATTACATATATGTACTATTTCATTGACATGCATCAAAATGTTTTGCATACTGAACAAACATTCAAACCTCTGAATAGCTAAACCCCAGGGTAAGCAGATATTTAGGGAAAGCCTAACAAATTTTGCAGCATGTATCTTTTCTTTAAAATGGAAACATACCCCCTCCCAAAAGAAAGCCAGCAATGATAATAAAGATTATACTTGTTATAGATTCCATACAAGAATTCTTTGAAAATCTCTGACTGGTGTAGTATATTATAATAGTACATCTTTCCCTATATTTACTGTGTGTATACTCTACTTATAATGTACAAGGAAAGATGGACAAAGAGGGTAGGAGGAAGAGGAGGGAACTATATTGCAAGAAATACAACTTAGGAAGTAATTAAAAATAGCAAAGGAAAAGCCAGTCTCATTTATTTGATTAATAAATATGATATGCAAGATCTCAGAAATGAATGGGTTTGCCCAGCAATGGCATGTGGCCCTAAAACCTGTGTTTCTATGGATCTCAAGCTGTGACTTATTCAGCACAAAAATATGTTTAGGATATAGTGGACATGACAATGCCGCTTCAGTAAAGGTCTAAGTGAAGTGTCTAATTGCTGGCATTATAACTCACATGGCAAGTCTATTAAACATATGCCCAGTTATTCAGTTTTTTTGGAGAGGGAACAATTACTCATATGAATTTTATATTAGAATATTAATTGATCCTTGAGGATGCTTATGTACTGTTTGCTTGTCTCCTGGAGACTAACTGATGACCAATGAAATGGGTCCTCAGTGCCATTATTGTTGCTAAAAGACACAAGTGCACGCATGCACGCATGCACGCACACATTTCACCAACAAGTCACAGCTGACTTATGCTGGCCCCATACAGATTCCAAGGCAAGAGACATGTGGAGGTGGTTTGCTATTGTTTGCCTCCACATCCCAACCAAATACTAGCCATGGTCAAGGCTGAGAGTGTGTGACTGGTCCAAGTTGGGATTTGAGCCTGGGTTTCTCAAGTCCTAGTCCAACAACTTAACCACTATACGACACTGGCTGTCTAAAAAAACGTATATTGCAACCTTGGAAATATAAATGACCACCACTAGTAATCCAATGGATTGAGGACCTTAAAAACTTATCAGTATTAAAACATATTGCATATAAACAACAACTGTGCATAAACATATTTTTCGATATATGGAAAGTTGTTATAGCTGCTTATCTGTTACTTGCTACAATTGTTATATTTTGTTATATTTTTATTTATTTCTGTTTGATGGCTTGGTTTATAATTTTAAAAATTATTTTTAAAAAAGAATGTGATAGCATGAAAAATTAAGGACAGAAAGAAAATTAATATGTGATGGACATGTAAGTGGTTCCTTTGCCATTTTCTTTCCTCCATTCTGTAATAGGAGAATATTCAGTGGCAGCAATCAATCACAATCCTGGTTTCTTGTTGTAGAAACTTGAAGCCACAGACACACTCTGCTTCCCTATGACTGATCCAAACTATTCATCTATCAAAGTCCTATTGTGTACTCAGACTTGCAGTAGCTCTCCAGGATTTTTGGTCAAGTAGGTTTTTCAAATCAGTTGTTACTGGGATAAAACCTTGGACTTTTCCCATGAACTGTTCTACTACTGATTTCAGGGGCATACCACCCAGAGGGACATATGGGGCAAATGTCCCCAAGTGATGTCCATTTAGTCATGGAAAATCACCCCACACACCTCTTTTATTTCCCCCACATTGATTTCAAGACAAGTCAGGAGCAGATGAGGCGGTGGCGGAGAAGCCAGCATGGACTGGGATACCAAGCTTTGGGTGAGCTGCTGGCATGCACTGTCTACCCCCTTTCCCTTCAGGTCCCCTGCACTACCTGGGCTGCCTACTGGCTCTGCTGCTCTCAGGGGCACGGGTAGTGGGGGTGGGGTCCTGATTTCCCCCACATACACCTGGCCACTTTTGTGGGGGAGGTGGTGCAAGGCGGGTCCCGTGGCCAGGCTTTGCAGGGTGCGAGGCTGGATTGCTGAGCCAGCTGGCAAGCCCCCCTTTCGCGCTGACCCAGAGCTGCACCTCCTTCTGCTGTGCTGCACATCCCAAGAGGCTGGGGCTGTGTTGCACAGGAAAGGCCCAGCTGGGTTGGGCAGGCGAGCAGGCAGGGGCTTCATGGGGCTTCTCCCCCATGTCCCTGAGGGTGAAAAACTCAGTTCATGCCCTGGACTCCATTTTTTGCTGATATGCTACTGCCTGAGCTATACAACCTCTCCTCTAATTAAAGATGGCAGTGGACAAAACAGCAGTTATCCCTATTCTCATGGAAGCTTGTTAGGTGACTTACTTGACCCTACAGAGTACTTGTGAGGATAAAACAGAAGAGAGAAGAATGAAGAGAACTACTAGAGAGAAGGGCAGAGTATAAATGAAGTTAAATGAATGAAAACCCCTTAACTATTTGAGTATGAGATCCCCTGTCACGAAACCTGATTTTTTTTCTTGTCCATACAGTTTATTCAAGAACTTGACCCACTACTTCTTGAAGAACTCATCTATCACACAGCATCAGGGATAATTTCAAGTTTCTCATTCCTGCTGATTCAGTCTGAAGATCCCCTTTTCAGTTCCATTTATCTTTTCAGTGTAATCCTAAATAAGTTTCACTCTAAGTTTATTGAAATCAATCAACTTAGAAGAGTGTAACTCTGTTTAGAACTGCTTTATTCATACCAATCAGATCTGTGATTCCTTATTTTTGTACCATTTTCTGTTTCCTTGCACCCATTTGCTCATGTTAATATCCAAATTTTCCAATATTATCTGTGTGACAATAAATCAATATACATATTATTTATATCAATGCTTACACTGCAAGTATAAATACTGTATAAAATTCAACAATACATGTTGACAGTACAAAAACATTGAAAAAAAGAAAAAGGAAAAAGTGTAATAAAATCTATCAACAAAGTATAAATTCAGATTTTGAAAATATAGAACACTGCTTATCCTCATGAAATATAACCAGATGCTTTTTTCCTATTGATATTATTTAATGTGCAGAAAGCTATTGTCCCTATCTGCTCCTCATAAAAGTTTTTATGTGCTTCAAGACAGAAAATGGGCTCTCAACATAAAGTTAAGCTTTTGCTTCTCCTTCTAATTCTACCTTGTGATGATATGCAAGAGACAGTCTTAGACAATAATAATTTAAATCATTCACTACAGAGAAAGGAAAATCATTACTCGGTAAGTGTGTTTCATCAGGATACTGTACTTAAGGCATAATCTTGTGCACACTTACCTGGGACTGTGCACCACTGAACACACTGGGACTTATTTCTAAGTAGACATGAATAGAATTGTGCCATTAGCCACTGGATTCATTCTTACAATGATGAAGTACAGATGTGTTTTGTGAACATAAGAAGCTTAACAATGACTGTGCATAGGGCATCTGATGTGTGATGGGGGTAAATGTCTGTCACAGCAAGATTTCTTGTATGGATTTTCTCCTCCAGCCCCACTTTCACTTTCTAGTCTCCCTGCAGCAAGGAATATTATTTCAAATATGAATTTAATTTTGTTTCACCACCAGAGCAGGTAGATTTTCCAGTGAGCACAGTTTTGTCCTGGACCTCTTCCATCTGCTCATGACCAGCCTGCTTAGCCCCACCCTTCCCACTTTTCACACTAGTGTCCATGCCTTCCCCCTCATCCCCCCCTTCTATGTTGCTGGCTCCTTTTTTCTCTAAACACTCATATCAATTTATCAATGTATTGATATAACAGAGCTGGTCTTTTCAAGGGACAGCACAAACAGGGTCTGCTTCTGGCTTCAGCCTACCTACCCCACTCTGCCTCTGCCATCCCTGATGATCGGGTGGACTTTTAAAAACTTTTTTTCCAGGCAAGCCTTTTTTTTCCAGAGAAGCCTCTTTCTCACCACAGCAACAATAGAGAAAGAATGGAGAGGAAGGGGAGGAATGGGGTGAGGGCGGGGGAGAGAATACCAGCTCTAAAGTATTGGGACAACTGAGTGTTATAAGATCTGTGCCTCTGAGAGGGGCAGAGTTAAGAGAACCAGGAAACAGAGGCTTGTTGAGACTAATTGTGGTGGAGGACTGGGCTGCCTCCTCACATGTAAGCAGAGAAATGCGTGGAGACCACATGTCAACCCCACTGCACAGCTAAAAGGCCCAAAGTAAATGTTCCATGAGTAATGGGCCCTTCAGGGGTAGAGCGGTCTATCAAATCGAATAAATAAATAAATAAATATTAATAAAATACATAAATAAAAAACATAAAACCACAGTTTGTGTGTGTAAAAGTGCTGTCAAGTCACAGTCAGCTTGTGGAAGGGTTTTCAAGGCAAGTGAGAAGCAAAGGTGGGTTTGCCGTTGCTTTCCAAATACTGACTCTGCTTAGCTTCCAAGATCTGATGAGATACTATTCCACCTTCCCTCCCAAAAATCACAGTTTAGGTAAATGCAGTCCTAAATAAAACAGTATTCAGCTGTCTCCTAAAGGCCAAAGGTGAGGGCACTAGGTGCAGCTCCCTGGGGAGATTGTTCCATAAAGGTAAGATTTAAAAGTTCCTCTTTCATGTCCCCACCAAATGATTATCTTTGATTGATGGGACAGTCACGTAGGCTTCTTCCTGTGATCTTAATGCCCAGGCAGAAACATTTAGTAGAAGAAAGTCCTTCAGATAAGCCATGTAGGGCTTTAAGGATCAAAAACTGAACTGTCTTAGGGATCGGATTGGTAGCCAGTGTTATTGCTGTAGTATTGGCATCATATGCTCGCAGTCTAGCTGCAGCTTCCAAACACTCTTCAAGAGTAGCACTAAGTAGAACACATTGCAACTGTCAAGCCTAGGTGAAACTAAGGGATGGATCAGTGTGGCTAGGTCTGACTGACACAGGAATAAATGCAGCTGATGCACTAGCAAAATGACATCACACTGCTCAAGACTTCAGGTGAAACTCTGTGGTAAAACTGTTGAATGTTAGAGTGGAGTGATGCCACTTTTATGTTCACTCCAGAAATGATGCTATGTTGTTGAGCAATGGTGATTTTTTTCTTGCATTCTCTTCCATCCGTCTGCTGAGCAGTGGCAAAGGGCAGGGAATTTCCAGTGAGAGATCTCCCACTATATCAGAAGACATGGCAACCCTAATTCCTGTACATCTGCATGCTATATATGGTTTTAGTGATAAGAGTTGTTGAATAGATGTGTGACTCTGTAATATAAATCATGTTAGGTTCCCTTTGAGACAGCTAAGAGTTGGATGTTAGGTGGATGGTTCCAAACAATCTGAACACAGAGAGTGAATATGCAGTAAATGAAGCTGTTCCAATATTAAACATTCTAAGAGACAACCTTATATGTCAGCCCAGTTAGTAGTAGAAGGAGAAAGGAGCTTATCTGTTTCCATGTTATCAGCTGTAAAGGATCAAATCTTCATGAACCACATCTAGCAATATCAAGGGTGTATCACCCTAGGGACATGAGGACACCCATGTCCCCGGACGCACACCTTTCGATCATCACCAAATGGTGTGTGCCCCAGCTGCATGCCAACAAGCCCCACCCCCCGCCTGCCAGCTTTTGAAAGCCAGCTTTTGAAACCACAGAGACTGGGGGTGAGGCTCGGGGGCCTGACCAAAAGCTGATCTGCACGGTTCCACCACTGAGCCCCACCCCCTAGTTTGCATGGAGGTTGGTGGCTTGCCCCCAAGCCCCGCCTCCAGCTTCCATGCTTTCAAAAGCTGGCTAGCATGGAGGCGGGGGCATGGGTGGGGAAGGAGTTGTCTCTGGGCGCCATTTCTCTCCAATATGCCTCTGAATAATATGAGGGAGAAAAGGTCATCTAGGAATGTATTCATTAAGGTTCCTGCTAATTTGTTTACAAGTCCAAGCCACAAGAAACAGGATCAGTGTGCTCAGCACCAGTAGGAAAAACTGGACCTCAAATGAAGAAATGAAGAATCAAATGTCAGCTTTAGTCATTTCTTCATTAGAGAAGAATTACACAGAATCAAGTGTCAGCTTTGGACTTTTCTTCATTATGCTGTGTATCATACTGGTTTTACTGGTGGGGTTCTGGGAAGCATAGCATTATATGTTGTGGTTGTAAATATTAGAGCTTTGTTAAATGCTGATGAATTGCTCCTGCCAGATGGAGTCAGACATCTATCACTCTGTACCCACACTACCATTTATTGGCACCATCTAGTTGCTGTGCTTAACAACTTCACTCCAGAAGAGACCATGGCTCAATGATAAAGCATTTGCCTGGTATGCATATGGACCCAAGTTCTATCCCATGCATATCCAGTTGAAAGCTAACATGGGAAAGATCTACTGCAACTTTACCAATTAAAGCTATTGTGCTCAGGAGATGGTGAGCTTATCTGTTGTCCTCCACATCATCACAATTCAGATACCGACTAAATAGACATGGTGGTTTTTCTAGAGGTTAAACTTAAAATATTTAAAATATAGGGAAGTTTAATAAATGAATAAAAAGATTAGACCCTTTCTGTTCAAGCATTTCAGATTGAGAACAAATGTGAATGCAGTCCCCTTTCCCTGTACTACGTACTTCCTAAATAATGTTTATAGAGTACAGGATATCTTTACTTGAATTTGCAGTGATTAATACCTTAGCATTACCTTAGCTGTTATTGTTGACTCTTTACATTATCTCTGGCTGCACAAACAAGATGGAGTCCCTAGGTCAGGGGTAGGGAACCTGCGGCTCTCCAGATGTTCAGGAACTACAATTCCCATCAGCCCCTACCAGCATGGCCAATTGGCCATGCTGACAGAGGCTGATGGGAATTGTAGTTCCTGAACATCTGGAGAGCCGCAGGTTCCCTACCCCTGCCCTAGGTAAAAGGTTAGTGTCTCAAGGCTTGTTTTCATCCAAGGAGCTAGAAGCTAACAGCAAGAGAGCTTCTTCCTCGTGTCCGGAGAACTTGTAATCTACCTTGTGGAGTCCATCCTACCTTGGGTTCTTTGGATCATCCTATCTCAAAAGGAATAGTTTACTTTCTGGACATTTGACTCTTAATTGTCTCTCTACGTTCTGGGTGTGAGGCATTGTTGTGCTTCAGCCAGTGACATTAGCATAACAAAGAGCTTGATGGCTCCTTCTCAACCTCCTTCCTTTCTGGACAAAGAACATAGTAACTGAAATATTAGAGTGAATCCTTGGATGGAGGCATTTCTCCACACTTGTATCTGCCATCCTGCTGATGAAACAAAAGAAAGGAGCAATCTTGTCTGCTCCTTCCATGTTCATAGCATCTGATTATATTCAGGGTTTTTTTCCTTATAGCAATTTCATGGTGTGAGTGGCATTAAATGCAAGAAAAGTGCCATTACAGCATATGGCTGAGGGTTACTTTAATAATTTTCCTTCTATTATACAATTTCTCTAGTCAGAAAAAATTAAAAGTGGTACTTCACCAAAACTCATAGGGCTATGGTATATAGATTACTTTTGTTTCACTTTTTAGTATGACTATAATTGTTCAGTTTGAAAATGTAATTTAATCTTGACCTTCATCCATAATTTGGGATGGGATGGTTTAGAAATGTACACAAACTAACTGAATTGCCTTGCCTGTAAGCCAGAGTATTTTGTTTATGTATGACACATGCATCAACAGAAATTGAACTCAATTAAATGGGAGAACCAAAGTGTACAAAACAAATGCAAATTAGCATTGTTTAAAAGGAACTTTTAAAGGATCCTGCTGTCCTGGAACACGTTTAGTTTATGTTTACTGGCAGTGAATATAAATACTGATTTATCTTACAAAAAGAAAAAAGTGATAAATTTTAGATTTTATTAAGTCTAATTTTTTGCTTTTATCTATTATCAGAAGTTATTGTGCCTAAAAGCTCAAAAAAGCCCACTTTATCTGTAAAAGAAATAGCTCAATTTCCCTCTCAGATCTACCAGAACTTGCAGCAGCTTCAATGGCTGTCCACAGTTTTTGCTCAAACTTTTTTGTGCCTTTTTCAGTTAACCTTGAAGACCTTCGTAGAACACGCGGTTTGTTTTGCATAGATTCTTTGAGAAGAATTCTCTTTCATTTTAATATTTTTGGAAAACTATTGATGTAAGATCAAAACTTCTTTAAATGCTTAAGACACAAATTTTGAAGTAATACAATACAGCAGTTTTGGGACAAGTACTGCATAAATCAGCCAGTGTCCCTTAAAGCACATAACAGGCTGGCAAGACCAGGCCCATTTCAAAACTGTCATAACACCAGCTTGTTTTTCATTTCTCTAACTCAAAATGTCTGGATTTCAGTAACCTTTTTTCCCTTGAGGAGACAACATAAATATTGTACCAAGAATCACTGAACGTTCTATGCATGCATATGAGTATCCAGAATGCTCCCAGTTTTCAGAATGATTGTTTC
Organism: Sphaerodactylus townsendi; assembly: GCF_021028975.2. NCBI lineage: Eukaryota > Metazoa > Chordata > Lepidosauria > Squamata > Sphaerodactylidae > Sphaerodactylus > Sphaerodactylus townsendi. The sequence continues at coordinate 95,292,089 of NC_059433.1, forward strand.
CTCATACAAAGTGTTGGTAAAGCAATCAGTGTTAACAGGGGTAAAAATCTTCCATGCTACACACACACACACACACACACACAGAGAGAGAGAGAGAGAGAGAGAGAATGAGAATAAGCAAATGCTCATTTACTTTATTTTTATATGTATTTTTGTCAGTGGGTTTAGCTTTTCATCAAACTATAGAATCACTGTAGAGTCTTTGAGCTGAATACAGCCAGATTCTCCACTCAGCCTCACCTTATTCCCTTCCTTAGTCCAGCCAGTGTTGCACATGCCTTTTGGCTATGCAAGCCCCATGATCCCAAGCATAGGATTCTTGAATGTCAAAAGGGGTGCTGCTTTACTTTTTTCACCAACAGAGAAAATGAATGGGTTTAACCCACTTTATGAGAAAACTGTGATGCAAGCAAGTAGAAAATGGCAAAAAAAGGAATCATCAGTTTGCACAAGGTAGAAGTAAAACTGAAATGGGAAATATCAGGCCAATGAGAAAGTCACTGTCACATATTGCAAAGAATGAGAAAAGAGTGCTGCAGCAGGAATAAACATTTCACTGGCATTCTCTGAAATATTTATAGTTTTTTTAAATGCCAAGAAAACCAAGTATCTCTCACCATATAAATATCCAGAGACACCTGTTTATGATTTTTCAAAAATATTAGATCCTATCTTTCCATGACCATACTCAAAGCAGCAAACAATAATCAACACCACACAGAGTGGGTACAGTACATTACTGTAAAAAGATAATCAAAGTTTTTTTAAAAAACCTCAAAGTCTGCCCCTCCATTTACTGCTGACAATTGTGCAGAATAGGTTAAAAAACTTTCTGATTCATGGGTTCTCTTGTTAATGAGGGAACACATATATCCCCACTACCACCATCATGCTGCCTGTATTCATCTCTGTACATAAGAACATAAGAACATAAGAACAAGCCAGCTGGATCAGACCAAAGTCCATCTAGTCCAGCTCTCTGCTACTCGCAGTGGCCCACCAGGTGCCTTTGGGAGCTCACATGCAGGATGTGAACGCACTGGCCTTCTGCGGCTGTTGCTCCCGATCACCTGGTCTGTTAAGGCATTTGCAATCTCAGATCAAAGAGGATCAAGATTGGTAGCCATAAAAATGGGAAATATCAGGCCAATGGGAAATATAGAAAGAAATAAGGCTAATTTTAGCTTGATATGCAATAGTCATCTCTGATAGATAAGCAAAACACATTCCATGCCTAGGTAAACATTCAGACTAGGTAGACATTCAAACACTCAACAATTACCATTAAAATTATATTAAAATTTAGATTAGGTATACATGAAATAGACTATGGGATCATTCATATAACACATCTGACGTTTCAGTATTTCTCTGAAAATGTCAACCTACCAGCTTGGTAAGCAAAAGCAAAAAACTTTGGGGCTTGGCATGAAATCTGAGAGATCTCATCAGAAAGGAGGCGGTCAAACCTTGCCTTTTGAGACTGGCCTGGGAACATTTGTAATAACAGGTGAATAAACTTGTTAAAATGCGGACAGCAAAAAAACAGACATGTTCCATTGAGCCCACTTTGTCTGACTGACACAGGTATAATCTTTCTGCATAATTAATATTTCTAAATATACCAACCAGAACTGTTGTGGGGAATGCCAGCCCCTGGCCAAAGTGAATGTTCTTCTCAGGCTATTAAACTCTGGTTTACCTGCACATGTGCATTTGTACACCACGAGTACATGGTTCTTTGTGCAAGATTCTTTGTACAAGATTATTCAAGAAAGGAAGAAAAAGAAAACTCCCCCCCCCCCCGGAACTATGGTAAAATGTGTTGTACATGGGGATGTTTGAACTCTTCCATTGGTGCAGAATAGTACAGCCAGGATGTTGACTGGAGTAGGTCACAGGGACCATATCACCCCAGTCTTGGTCCATCTGCACTTGCTCCCCATGTGTTTCCGAGCATGAATGCTGATGTTGATCTTTAAAACCATTTATGGTTTGGAACCAACATACCTAAAGGGCTGCCTACTCCCTTATGATCCTACCCAATCACTATGGTTCTTTTCCAAGGCCCTGTTTCAGGTGCCCCCACTTTCTGAGATTAGACACGTGGTAGAAAGCTTTCTGAGTCATGGCACCCAAATTCTGGAACTTTCTCCCATCTGTTGTCTTCTTCAGCCAGCTGGTGAAGACTTTTTTGTGTCATTTGGTATTCCCTCAGTAAATGCCTCCTTGCTTGTTGTTGTTAATTGTTTTCAATTTTAATTTGTACCCAGCCTATCCTTGAAGGGCTCAGGGTGGCGAACAACATGGTAAATCTGTACACAATTATAATAGAATAAACAGTAATGAAACAATAAGGAGATACATTAAAACCAAAAATAAGGATTAAAATTACAGATGGTGATTTAAACGTATCAAATCTAACAGATCGAAGATAGCCACAACAGCAACACTATAACAACATCTCAGTACATATGAATATGAAATCCATCCTAAAGCAATACATCCTGTAACAATACATCAATAAACCAATGCATTAACAATAATACAATAACAGTAACAGTATATTAACATGTTAGAAATATCAATATGTGGACAGTCAATACATTTACAGTAGATTAATACATTTAAAAAACAGTATGTTTAACAATGTATTAATACATTAACACTACATCAGTAAGACTAAAAACTACTCCACGCTAGACCATAACTGCTGCAAGACCCAATCTACTAATACTACCTATACAATCTACCCTCCTTAACAATATATACTGTATAAGAGAAGCTAAGCTAGTATGTACCTATGACCCTTTCTGCACGGGCTGAAATCAACGAAATACCATTTTGGCGGAGAACCTTTGCACAGGCGCTGCTGCCAAATCAATGCAGCAGCGCTCTCTCCCCCTCCAAAACGGTGTTTTCAAAACTCGCTTGGGGAGTGAGGTTTTTTGCAAACGCTGGCTTCCAATCGGTGCCAAGCGAATGGCACCAGGTGGAAGCTGCCGTTTCCCCCCCAGCCCCCTCAAACATCGCTTACCTCCTGTCACCTTCTGTCACGTTGTAAAGGCCAGGGGACATACCTCCTGGCCTCCAACTCCAGCGTCGTCGCTCTGGCCATGGGAGCGTGTCCCCTGGCTTCCACAATGCGATGGCAGACAGGAGGTAAGCGACGTTTGGGGATGAACTTGCCACTATAGTACACCTTGCACTCGCTGCTGCAGCAAAGACTCTGCCACCAACTCTCCCTTATGCAACTCACCAAAGGGGCCACCATTGCTGCTGCCAGCTCCTCACAGTAGCTGCACCCATCGCCATGAAGGGATCCTTGTCACTGGTCCCCTGCCATTTAATCTACCAGGGGGGCTCCTGCCACCAGCCCCCTGCCGACTGGGTCCCTGAAACCAGGCTCTGCTCAAGCCAGAATTGATGTCCACCATTGGCTTCAAACTCTGGCATCCTCCAGCAGCCGCACAGCAACAGCCCAGCAAAAAGGGAGCCAGAGACATATTGGTCTTATGGCATTGCAAACATCATCACACAAATATCACCACAAGAATTAGAATGCTCTAAGGTAGTTCTTCCAGTTTAACAAAGTTTACTGTTAAAAAGTTTTATGTATATATAAATTTATTAGCTTCTTTGGTGGGCTTTATGAGGACATAATGTCAGGGTATAAATTCTGTAAAAGAAAGAAAGAAAGAAAGAAAGAAAGAAAGAAAGAAAGAAAGAAAGAAAGAAAGAAAGAAAGAAAGAAAGAAAGAAAGAAAGAAAGAAAGAAAGAAAGAAAGAAAGAAAGAAAGAAAGAAAGAAAGAAAGACATATACCAAGATCTTTTGGCACATTTACACAGAAAACAAACCAATCTTATAAAGTCCTTCTAATATAATAATGTAATATTTATTATTAATAAAATAATTAAAAGAACACAGTGAGGTTTGTTGTTGTTTAGGTTTATCTGTCTGGTACATTTTTATCCATCCTTTCATGAAGAAACTTTGATAAATGTGCATGGTTCTCTGTTCTCCAATTATATTATTACAACAGCCCTGTGAGTCAGGGAAGGTTGAGAGAGGGGGGAGGTAACTGGTTCAAGCTCATCTAATGTGTTTCATAAAGAATGGAAATTTAAACATAAGTCTACTAGATACTATTATGATAGATTAACCACTACACAACACTGGTTCTCCAGATGTTTAAATCAGTGAGTAAAATTTGATTAGTATCTTTCCAAAGATTTTCAAGTGCTGCCTAATAGTACTACCTCATAAATACATGGACACAATCTTGGTTCCTAGCCACTAGATTTATATTTGATACAGCTAAGTTAAAATGTTAGTTAAAACAGTCATGAAAATTATACATATATAATGGTTGGAACAGAACTCAACAATCTTTTCCAACAAAGCATGCAATACAGTTTTGCACCAGCATCCTCAAATAAGGACACACAGCACCAATCAGTATGCGGGCTAACTATTTTATCAGTGTCTTCATCCCTGAATTAACAATGTAAGTTGCTATTCATAAGCTGCCCAGCATGGCTAACTGCACTTTGGGCTAGCCTACCCTAGCTTCAAACTTATATTAGCTTGCTTATGCTCAACTGCATATGAAACAGGAGGTGTTAGGAATTATCCCCCACGTGTGGCTCCAGCAATTAAGGGTTTGATTGCTGTTGCCCAACCACCAGAGGTATCCCTTCCCCAGTCCATCTGGCTTGTTGAGCCAATGATGGGACAACTTGGGAACAGACTCCCATCCTTAGATAGCTAAAGGTGCTTGACAATTAGCCATACCTATACTGTTGCAACTCTCATAATTCCTGCCCAAATTAGTTATGGTCTAACCAGTCAAAAGATCATGCCTAAGGAGAGAAGATTCCACTTCCCAAGACACTATGGAGCAGGTGAGAAAAGGCCCTTTGCCTAGCCAATTGGAAACAGTCTGCGGATATTTCTGCTCAGCCCCTTAAAATGCAAACAGAAAATCCCACATTATTTACATGGAGGGCAGGTGCATCAACTCACAGCAAAAGCCTGCTGTAGACACCTCTTCAGCATGGTTCTGATTGACTGTTCCACACAAGCCAGCAAATGGTTCATCGAGATTGTGCATTATTTCAAATTGAGACTGGAACAAAGCAGTACCCCAGACATATAGCTTGGGAACTAAAATCTTACATACTTTTTCGGTTGCTGGCCTACCTGAACTAGTAGTTCATTCAGTAAGGCACAAAGTCTCCAGCACAGATGAAAATGGGCAGCTTCATATTAGAGAACTGAAGATGGAATCCATCACAGCAGATTTTATGGAATAATACTTTTATAATACTGTCTATATTTTTGAGAAAAGTATTGATCCGCTTCTTGTTGTTTTGGAAAGTTCTTTCACCTTGAAATCCAAAGAGGCCTTGATATTCATAAGCCTGAGCCCATAAAGTTGCACCAAGATTTAACCCAGAGAGCCTATCACAAACTGTTAGCACTAGAGATCTGATGTACTCATCCATGTTGGACACTCCTCATAGTACCATTTGCGGGTAGAGCAGAGCTTATATTTAAGATGGTGGTGACATTATTATTTTATCCTCCTTCAGCATGCTGCTTGACAATGGTAATAAAAATAACCAAAAAGTGATTCACATGATACAAACCTAAACACTCTTTGTACCTAAACCTGAAGCTATTCATTTAAGCTGCTTTCTAGTTCATGCTAACTGAAACCTCTTACACTATTTCCACACCAATGACATTTTGAACAGCCCTGCCATAACAAGAGCATTTGGGTTAATAGTGATCGCTACTGGTGGCTAGTAAGAAGCATCTCTGTGGGCTCCTTCAGAAAAAGGGCCTAAATGTGGGTGTATTGCGGCATCACCTAAAAGATGGTTCCTGTCTTACTCCAAATCACTTTCATTTCCAGAAAAAAGAAGGCAGCTTTTTCTAGAGGTTACCAGCATATTATTTTATTTCTGAATCATTTTGTTTCTGAATCATGACAAGACAAGGAAAAGAAGATGGGTTATTTTGTGAAATGAATCTGGTTAATGCTCATTACCTTAGGGACATGATTTTCCTCACCAGCATAATGTGCAATCATCCCCCAAAGAAGCCTCAGATTAGTGATAACTTTCCATTTATAATTAATCAAGACCAAATAAGACTTGCAGAGCATTTAATCACTTCCCATACTTTCTTTTAGAATAGTGAGCCATCTTAGTGCTCATGAAAGTCAAGGACTAAGAGTGCTTGACCTGACACAGATAGTGCAGCAAGACTTTGTGGGTGCTTTTCTTTCCTGCTCAGCTTCTCTCAGCCTCAGCTTTGACCTTCTTGGGTACTGTCGTTTCATTCCGCCATCTCTTTCAAGCACAAACTGCCAATCATGTGAAATTGTGTAGCCATTTTTCATGAGGTGTACAAATGAGAGCGAGGATGAAGCCATCAAACTCATTTTTAGTGTTGACCCAACCCAGTGAACTCCCAGTACCAACAGTAAAACGCAGACTCCTTCCTGATAAAAATAGAGGGACGATAGCAATGTCTCATATATAAAGATCACCTGAGCATTGGCACTATGATTTCCTTCAAAAAAAAAAACCTAGGCAATGTAAAATGCACATTAGTATTGAGGACCTAGCCATATTGATAATGATTAGCAGGGCCAGAAGCAACAAGAAAAGGGAAGCATAATGAAGAGATTACAATCAGGAAGCGTAACAAGGGAAGGCTTGCTTAATGAGCCTATTGGTACCAAACTACATTATTCATAGGGACTTCTGATTAGAGACAAATGTCAAATGTAACATACATTCCTGGGTGGCAAGTCTTCATTTACATTTCAAATAAACACTTACCCTTTCAGGCTTTAGCTGAGCAAACTGTAGTTTTAGCATGAAGTAACTTTGAACCACACACAAAGCCCATCTCTTGTCAGCACAGCTAGATCATGACTGAGATGTTTTGCGCAATAGCTCAGCTGGATATGGGGCAGGGTCGGGGATAATATTGCATTATCTGAAAACTTCCACTATTTATTAGACTAGAGAGTCTTTAAGCTGGAAAATGCCCAATGAATAAATAAATAATAAAAACAAAATGAATCAATGAATTCATACAATTAAATTTATTGTATACCTATAAAGCAGAATATCTTCCATTCTTTCTTTTCATTTTTTTTAATGGGGATATAACCCTGGAAATTAACTAATTAAGATATACCACAAATAATGCTCATTTAGAGATGCTGGAAATGCACCCAGAAAAACCAAATCATTACTGGTTGATTGAGTATGTAGTACAGGTATTTGTGGCAATGGCAGGATGAGGCTGTTGACAGGATGTAACAATTGTCAGAACTGATATAACTGCTGCAGCCACCCAAAGCTTTTGTGCACAGAAAAACTGGTTCCCAAATGCCGAGAAGGAACCTTTCTACAGTACTTTCTGGACAAGTAAAGGTACTTCCCTGTGCAAGCACTGTCATTTAGGGTTGAGCAATACCCACAATATTCAGTAAATTTTGGATTTGGGCTTATTCAGGCATAAAAGTATCTGTATGCTCGAATAAGCCCAAATACCATATTCAGATATCCGGATATGGGTCCATCTGAATTTTTTGTAATTTTTTGGGCCTTTTTTGTGTTTTGGCCTACAGGAAGCGCATTTTTAAAGCTAGTGGCACCAAAATTTCAGAGTATCACCCAGAGACTCTTCTGATGATACCACCAAAGCTTTGTGAAGTGTGGTTCATGGGGTCCAAAGTCATGGAGCCCCAACGAGGGTGCCCCATCCCCCATTTTTTCCAATAAGAGCTAACAGGAGATGGGGGCTACTCTTTGAGGGTCCATATCTTTTGACTCCCTGAACCAAACTTCACCATACTCAGCTGTTATCATTGGGAAAGTTTCCCTGAAATTTTGGTGCAACTACATTTAAAAATGCGCCCCTGACAGGCACCCCAAGAAATTTCCCCAGATTCTGTACTTTGAAGTGCCTTGGTTCCATTGCAGCCAATGGGGAATTTCTGAGTGTGAAAGCAGGCTGCACATTTTTCAAGGTAGAGGCAAAAAACTTTCATGGTATCTTCAGGAGAGACTCCTGATGACATCACCCAGTTTTGGTGACCTTTGCTTCTGGGGGTTCAATGTTATGGGCCCCCCAAAAGGGTAGTGCCCATTTCCAACTGCTCCCTGAAACAAAGTTCACCAAACCTGGGTGGTGTCATCAGGAGACTCTCCTGAAGATTTTCTGAAAGTTTTGTGCCTCTACCTTGAAAAATGTGCACCCCACAGACACCTCCAGAAATTCCTCATTGGCTGCAATGGAGTCACTTCACAGCACAAAATATGCCAGGCTCTTCAGCAAGTTCTATGGTGGGAAAAATTAATTGGTTTTTCCCACTATAGACTTCAATTGGGCTTGTTATTATGCCCAGCTGGCTCTGTGCTGGAGATTTTTTTGTGCGGGGGAGCTCTGGTGGGGGTTTTGTTCTGGTTATGAGCACCAAATTTCACGCAGGGCTACTGATGAGTCTTCTGAAAGGAACCAGCCAACTTTGCTGAAGTTTGCATAGCTGGGCATTCGTTCTGTGGGCATCAGGTTAATCTTCAATGGAATGCCCACAGCATTTGCCCCTCCCACTCAAACTTCAGCAAAGTTGGCTTGTTCCTTTCAGGAGACTCACCAGCAGCCCTGCGGGAAATGTGGTGCCTTCACCCTGAGCAAGACCCCCACCAGAGCATCTCGCAACTGAAATCTGTACCACAGAGCCAGCTGGGTATAACAGCAAGCCTCACCCTATCCCACCCCTCCCACTGCTTCAAATGGAGGGGGGAAAGCAGCATTTTTCCTTCCAGAAGAACACAGGTGGCACATGCTCTCCCTTTCCTTATGCCCCCCACCCCAACCTTCTCCAAACTAAAGTGGAGAGACCAACAGACCTGTCTAGGCCACAGCAAGACCTACAGGAGAAAAACTGTGGCTCACAGAGAACCCAGAGGAAATACCAAGTGAAGGCTACTTTACCTGAGCCTGGAAAAAACACACAACAACCCCACCCCACCCTCCTCTAAACTAAAGTGGAGAGACCCTGCCCAGGCCACAGCAAGACCTACAGGAAAACAAGCCTCTTCTAAAGAAAAGGTACTTTGGTTTTTTTAAAAAGCTAAAACAAACTTATTAGCAGAACCAAAGCAAGTTAGCAAGTAGCAACCTAGCCACAAAGTGAAGCGAGAAGAACAGACCCAGGGAGGGGGGGCAACAAACTGACAGTCACCTGTATAGAAATTTCACACATCCAAACTAACAGTAGAACAAGGTAAAACAATGGGGCTACCTCTCTTAAGTCTCTGGCACAGTATGGGCTGGGTGGAACCAGCAACCCTGCAATTTATATGTTTGGGCCAGGCAGGCAAGCAGGCTACCAAGATTCCATGGAATAAAAACCTTCCCTGATTGTCCAAGGAGCAGTGTAGAGCAGTTACGCTCACACTTCATTGGTCAGTTTAAACTTTTCCTCTCATGCTGTGTTCTCTGTCCTCCTGGCAACAAATTAAAAAAACACACACAATGGACTGAGACCTGAAGCCAGATCAATTGAACAAGCAGAGTTTGGAGATTCCCCCACCCCTTTCTCTCCTGTAAGGAGGAGTCTAGGGACAGAAAGAATCAAGGTGGCTTAAAGCTCCTTTCCCTTCATCCCACACCTTTCCTGCTTCAGGCTGTCCCTGAAGCACACCAGAGAGCCCCCAACACAGAGCTTCCATCACAATAGAGAGCCCCCCCAACACAGACAGCAATGCAAGGTAAGTATTGGGGGAGGGGTTTCTCAGTTTTCCCTCTCTTTTTTAGCTTTTCAAGCTGTGGTTGGGAGGAGGGAATGTCTGGATTTTTTCTTTTTTTAACTTTTACAAGCCACATGCAGTGGCTTGGGGGAGGGATTTGCAGTTTTTTCACTTTTGCAAGCATGCTCCAAAGCCTGAACATGTACAAGCCAATCCGAATATCTTGTATTCGGATTGGCTTCTATTTGGGCAGGAGGTATTCAGACTACACATGGCTCGAATATGCCTAAATAGGCCTGGATTTGTGCTGAATTGGTGATTCGGTTTATTCAAATCACCAAGCCTAACTGTCATTACTGATCCATAGGTGATGTTACATCACAACAAAGGCTATATTTATGGAGTGGTTTGCCATTGCCTTCTACACTTTATCCCCAGCAAGCTGGATACTCATTTTACCAACTTCAGAAGGATGGAAGCTGAGTCAGTCTTGAGTCGGCTACCTAAAACCATTTTATGTTGGGATCAAACTCAGGTCATGAGCAGAGCTTTCATCACAATAGTTCAGCTTACCGCTCTGTGCTTTGGGGCTCTTGTGTAAATACTTGATTACCCAGTAGTTAAAAACTGGTTATTTAAAGAGTTGTCCAGTCTTTCCTATCCATATATCAACGTTCTATTTGTGCTATCAGATCTGTGAGTCACCACTCACTATGTAATCATGATGCAGGTATGAAATAGTCATTAACATGTAGAATTTAGTTAAGTGCTTTCATGGTATTCCTTACTCATTTGAACCATGACTAATTTTGTTTTCTTCATTGTAACAAATAGATATATAATTTGTTTTTCTGTCCTGAAAAGGTAGCATATTCAGTACATCAACATACATTTGATTCTGTGCAATAATTTGGGAAATTCTGAACCACTACTGTAATTAAACATTAATAAGTATGTTAACTAGGGCTTTTGTTTTAATTGAGTAGTTCAGATGATGTCATTTGTTCCAGTTCTGATTAACTCTATTTGCTAATTGTTTGGCAACACTTTACAAGTGAGACAATCACTGTTTCTTTCATTGGTACTCATTGTTAACGCATGAATCATGCTGAATTGTTTTGGTATTCATGTGGAGGTGAAATATAATTCTTCAGAAGCCCTTTGTAATTTGCCAAGGCTTTAATTAACATTGCTATACAAATATGAACAGATCAGTTACGTATTGAGACAAAGGAGAAATCCCAATGTATTGAAACTCCTAATTATAGAATTTACAGTTGCAATTTCTACCAAAAGTGGCTATACACATGGGAGACAATATCAAATCTGTAACCCGATAGACTGAGAAGTGTCACAAATATAAACTGATTGATGCAGATTTGGTATCCTGTAAGCTCTGAAAAGTGAGAAAGGGCTACAGTTTGAACACAAAAACAATCCAAATGGTAGTTTAGATCATATTAAAAGCCAAAGTACAAATAAACAAAAAAAATATTTAAATGTATTAGTTTCACTTATGTTTTAACTATTCTCTACAGTTCAATCAGAATGCTCAGGAAGGCTTTCAGAGATAGTGAAGATAAGCATCTATAGTTTTAAAACAGAAAAATATTTTAGAAAAGAAGCAAGGTATTAATAACAATTAGAATAGTGAATTTGGCTGTTTTCCTTGCCCACTTTCTAAATACACTTGACAATGCCACAAAAGGTGTTAGAGGGTGCCAGGGCATCCAGGATTACTATGCTAGGGAGGTGGCCATTCCGTTCCCCTGCCACAAGTCTTCCTGACTTGGTCACAGGATCTCCATCCTCACTGGATTTAACTTTCAGCTGGATCTGTTTCAACCATTACACCACATCTTCCAGGCAATGGGCCAAAGTATCCATCACTGATGTAACTAAGTGTCATCAATGTACTGAATGAGAGGGTTCATATGGCTGTTAAACAGCATGGGGAGAGGATTGCCCCTTGTGGTACACCACACACTAATAATGAGTGCTGTGATGATGTCCTCTCCCCAAGCACCACTCCAAGCACCTGGAGAAAAGAGCTATGCCATGAATCCCAGCGCCAGCGGGACTGTGAGGCAGACGATCGTAATGCCCCATATTCCCAGGGGGATTGAAAGAGCAGTGGTAAGACTTCTCTTAAAGAAACCATCTTTGGATCCTTCTGATCCATCCAGCTACTGCTCAGTGTCCCACCTTTCATTTGGGGGTAAGGTAGTTGAGAGATTAGCTCTGGCACAGCTCCAGGATTTCCTGGAAAACATATCAGTACTGGATTCATTTCAATCTGTTTTCTGGCCTGGCCATGAGACTGAGACTGCTCTGGTCTCCCTCACAGATGACCTCAGGAGACAGCTGAATTAAGGCAGGCCAGTAGTGCTCTAGGGCATTGGAGCACCTTTTCTTTGAGGAAAAACTGAAGAGCCTATAACTTTTCAGTCTAGAAAAGGAAGGGTAAGAAGAGACATGGTAGAGATTTGTTAAACTTTTTTCCCCTCTCCCATAATACCAGAACTCGGGGGCACACGATGAAATTGTTGGCAAATAGGTTCAGAACAGACAAAAGGAAAGACTTTTTTTTCTCAATTAATAACTGAATTGTGGAATTCACTGCTAGTGGAGGTCGTGATGGCCAATGGCAAAGACACAAACAAATACATATTCAAAAAGGAAAGGACCATCAATGACTGCTGGTCATGGTTTCTGAAGGGAGCTTCCACCCACAAGGCAGAGGGAAACAGAACTTCCCCACCACTGCCCATCACTGTTCTACTTGGCTGGTGTCAAGATGAAGACATACTAGGCTCAGCTCATGAATGATCACAGCTGTCCCCCAATCAAAATTGCTCACAGCAAAGTTCACACATCCCTAGCTAACAGCCAGAATAGTACTAGTCTTAGATTAAGAAGATGATTTAGCTCTTTTTTCTCTGAAATGTTGTCTCTATTTATGCATGATTGCAATAGTTAAACCTGACAAGAATATGTTGAGAATTGTGTTAATTAGATATTGTTATATTTATATTGTTAAATATAGTAACCATCCGAATTCTCCAGAATTTCAGTGTTTCTGAACAACTCGGATGGTTACTATGTCAGACTACACAGGGAGGCCATTGAAATCCACAAACACCAAGACAACTTCAACAAGAAGGAAGAAACTCTGAGAATTAACAAAACTTGGTTACCAGTACTTAAAAACACCAGAATCAAAGGCCAAGGGCATGCTAGGTTCATGGACAATGAACTCCACTCAGACACAGGATTTGCATTCACTAATACTGTTACTGCTGCAGGGAATGCAAATACGAATACAAATGTAAATGGAGTGAAAACCCCACCCACAATACAATGCAGTCAACCACACCTTTGCATGGCAAGTTCCACCCAAAACACTTACTGATTGGTTCCCCACCCTGGAACATGGACAATATATACCCCACTAAACATTCCCTTCTCACTGGACACAGTGTGTAATACACTTCTCTCTGTGATACACCTCTGAAGATGCCAGCCACAGATGCAGGTGAAATGTTAGAAGCAAGATCTACCAGACCACAGTCACACAGCCCAGAAAACCCACAACAACCTATTGTTAGTATGTTTATTTGAAAGTCTTTGAATTAGGTAAGCTACAGGAGAATGTCCTTTTTGAATATTTAGTCCTACAATAAACTTTGAAAATAAATGTGAAATTAAAGTAACTGTGTAAATAGCCATTGAACATGTTAATTTTTTAAGCAGGTAGATTGAAGTCCACCCTGCCCAGGATAGCCTGATCTCATCAGGTCTCAAGAAGCTAAGAGGGTTGATCCTGGCAAGTATTTGGATGTGAGACCACCAAGGAATATCAGGGTCATTGAGACAAGCAATGGCAAACTATCTCCAAATGTCTCTTGCCTTGAAAATCCTGTAGGGTTGCCTCAAATCAACTGTGACTCACTGGCAAAGAAAAAAACACCCAAGTCCAGTAGCACTTTAGAGAACAACAAAGTTTTTGCGGTACAAGCTTTCACAAGTCAAAGCTTGTTTTGTCAGATACAAGTTGATAGGGAGATTTTTGGGTCCTTATATCTTACTCAAAAGGTGGGTGTGATCAAGAGGGAACTCAAGATGCTGAGGTACAATTCACATGGTAATCAGCTTAATTAAAGCAAAGGGGAAATGGGTGAGGCAGAAAATTAGCATCTGTAGTAAAATAAGAACCCTCTGTCCCTGAATGAGCTCAAGTTCAGCATATCCATGTTGTAATCTCCCCTTGAAGTTTCTTTGTTTGAGGACTGACATGCTTAGGTCAGTTATGGAATTACTTGGAATATTAAAATGTTCTTTCACTGGTTTTTGAGCTGTGTGGGTTTGTTATGTTGGATTTTTGTCCTTTTATTCTTTTGCTAGAGTCTGACCCATTTGCCCTATGAAGAGAGTAGAGAGCAGGCTGACATATGTTATCAAAATGTATTTGTTTCAAACCAAATGGATATGCACAGCCAGAGCAGCGGGGCTGCATCAGCATGGTTCATGCCGATGCAAGCCCTGGACCCATTCACACAAATGGCCCCACTGGCTGCACAACTGGCAGAGCAGGCTCTGCACACAGTCCCCCAAATGGCTCCTTACCTTCTCCTGGTTTCTGTTGCTCTGTGGAAGCCAGGGCACATGCCCTCATGGCCAGAGTGAAAACTGCAGGGACGGAAGCCAGGAGTCCCCTAGCACCTGGCCTCCACAGAGCAATGGAAGCCAGGAGGAGGTAAGGAGGCATTTGGGGCTGGCGCAGGGAAAACACCACTGTAGTCGACCCACGTGGTCAGCGCAAGAACGAGACGAGACGAGACGCGGAGATAACATCTGGTGGAGATCGCCAGCAGCGGGAGCGCGGAGGTCCGTGTTCCTAGCGAATCTCCCGCGTGCTGGTTCCTGGCACCTTTTATTGTGATTCTATCGGGGGCGTGTAGAAGGGAGGAACGGAGGGAGTTCCGGGAGAGCCGGAGGTCGGGAGATCATCATGTGATGCATGATCTCACCTGGCTCTACGTCACGGAGAGGAGCGTAAAGCCATCTAAGCACTAACTCCTCACCTGAGGGAGCCGCAAGACCATTGTCCCTAAGCCCGGTGACTGAGCCAGATAGTTCATGACCCGTGACTCATACGGGGTTGAGAGGAGTGGGGGGAGTGCGGTATGCGACTCATAGAAGCGTCGTAGGGGGCCGCTTTGGCGTGCTAACGTTTCTACCACCCGGTGCTGCTGGGTCCAAGCAGTGCATACCCCACCATCTCCCTCCTTTTTACATTTTAGAAAAGGGGACCGAGGAATTGGCTAAGGAGGCGATTTAGGGGACGCTTTGTCTCCTCCGCTTTCGTTTGGTCGAAGTTGACCGAGCTGCTTGTGCAACATTAGAACTTGGTTGCAGGGCAGAGGGAAAGTCGCAGGGCTTTACACATGTTACAGGCAATATTAGATATACATTGAACTAAACAAGACCCGGTTTCCATGAGGCATACAATCAAACCAATGCAGAGCTGTATGATAGCACTCAACTATCCTCCCGCAGCCAGCTCCAGAGGGCTGACCACCAATTGGGCAATACATCATACTCTAGACTGGATACAACCTTTTGCAGGGTTCAATGCGACTCTTCATATGAATCAATCTGGGAGTTATCAGGAAAGAATTAAACAACACATACATATTACGCATATCTCACAACCTTGGTGATAAATAACAACAAATAAGTAATCCAATAGCTGCACGAGCTTATCTGAGGTTAAGCAGCTTGAATTTGTTCCTGCTGCTCGGGAGGGAGCCAGAGCAATCCAGAGCAAATGGAGTGTAGAAGTTGATGGACTTACACTTGAGGGCACAGGCCAGCTTGGCCAATAGTCTTAGTAGCATTGTAAGAAGCGAGTCGGGGGGACTCCACTGAGGAAGTTAAGTAGGGAGACGGACTCCCGGCTCGAGAGGGCAACCGCGATCAGCTCCGGCAAGAAGAGGGAGTCGAGGGCAGAGGCAGCCGGGCCGGGGCGGCGCCTGGCTCGGGAGTGGAGCCTGGAGGCAGAATGCGATGGTGAGGCTAATTAAGGCAACAGAGAGTCCCGCAGAGAGCCGCAGCAGGGATGTGGGAAGAAAGTTCTCTCTCCGCAAGTCCAGGGAACCAACCCTTCCGGGAGCAAGATGTTCCCCAACACGGGAAATGTCCTCGGTGTCGCAAAGTCTGCAGAAACCTGAAGTTGGCCGCAACCGTGAATGGGTCTGGTCGTTCCACCGTCCCGCCAAGGCCGGAGAATGCGGGCGCAGGTGTTGAACTTCCTGATTTAGCGACAGTCTTGGTGACAAGGGAGAGAGTCACTGCCGGGAGGGTTTGGGCAACGACGGGTCCCCAGTCAGCTCATAGAGTACTTGATGGATGAAGCATTCGCATAGGGTACGGCCAGACTCCGCTACCAGGGAAGTCTCCTCCGGGAGCTTTGGCAAACGGGGAGCAGGCAGGAGCTTAGCAGGCTCCCCAATTCTAGGTACCTCGGCCCAGGCAGAAAAGATGAGACGCTAGCAGTGGCAGCGCAAACTGCTCCCCAGATGCTGGTCTGGTGAAAGCTTCGCTTAGGGGTGGCCATTGCCATCGGGTAGGAGGCAGCAGAGCAGGCAAAGGATGGTGGGCCGCCGAAGTTGGCGGTGATGATCGCAAAGCAGAGCTGCACAGAGGTTCTCGGTGTCGGGGTCAAAATTCGCTGGCGCAGCAGCTCTTGAAGCTTGGCTGGCGGCTACTTTGACGCTTCCCAGGTCATCCGGGTCTTTGGACCGCTTAAGGCCGGGCGGCCGGGCTGCCTCTGCTGAGCGCCGCCAAGGGATCCTTCCAGAGAGATATGTGTTCCATCTCTGGGATGGGGTTGGTTTCTTCCCATGCCATTCCATGGGCTGGCCCGCCATGGCGAAGCGTTGGAACTACTGACAGGAGCCTGTAGGAATAGGGATCGGAAACACACCCCCCCTTCCCCCAGGTTATAGGTAGGGGCGGGTCCCGCCCAGGCCTCGGGTTCTAGAGCTGGGTGGCGGGAGATCAAGATCGAAGCTTTTTGTTTGAGTTGGGCTTCTAGAGTTTAATATAAGAAGGCTTGCTCTTTGCAGCCCTGCATAGAGGTTGCTTTTAATGCAATCCTACTGGGGCCGCATTTCTACCTCTTTCTTTAAATTGTTTGACAGGGAGTGGCAGGGTAGGTAGGCGACCCTGGTGGGAATTGGCTTCAAGGAGCCATCAGGGTCTCGCGCCAAGGCGCAGGAGTCCGAGCCTCGAGGGGAGGGACTGGCCGGGTCACCTGGGGATTGTGGGTATGCATGCTTAATCAGCAACACAAAAGGCTTTTGGAGGCGCCTTTTGGGGATGGGTGCATCCGGGAATGAAGCAATCCAGGCTTAATATTAGAGGCAGATTCTCGCACACACAAAA
Source organism: Sphaerodactylus townsendi (assembly GCF_021028975.2). NCBI lineage: Eukaryota > Metazoa > Chordata > Lepidosauria > Squamata > Sphaerodactylidae > Sphaerodactylus > Sphaerodactylus townsendi. The sequence goes on from NC_059433.1 coordinate 95,309,322, forward strand.
AAAAAAAGGGGGGGGGGGTTTCTTTGCATGGGAGTTGCACTTACCGCGGACCTTGGTGGCCTACAATGCAGGGAAGGCTGGAGTGGCGCCAAATTTTGTGGATCGAACCATCTTTTGGGAGATGCCGCCACCAAACCACACTCCTTAAAGGCTGTTTCGGGCCAAAGCTGCCTTAGAAGTGATGATGGTGCTAAGGATACCATCACCACTGGAGGCTTCAAGCTGGTTAGTCGCGGCAGCCTCGCTCCTTTAAACTGGGGTCTGGCCCTGGCAGTGCTGCGGCATCAGATCGGGCTCCAGATTTACACTAATCCAGGGAGGGCCAGTCAATCAATTGGCCCCTCCCCGGCCTCTACCGGTTGAAAGACAGAGTGGAAAGGAAAGGAGAGAAAAGGGGGTAGTTTCCCCTGGGCGGAAGTCTGAAGGCAGTTCGAGGTACAATCGGGATTAGTGGATTCAGTGGCCAGTGGATTTATCCATCCCCAGACTAAGGTCGCTTTGACTCCGCGCATGAGGTCTTCCTTCCCCAGAGATTAACATGGATGTCCAAGATGATGGGACGCATCGCGGGAGTTGTCGCTCCAGTCCTGGGCTGTGGATCACCGCGAGCCGGCTGACGCCTGCCTTCGATCTGTGTTCTGTTTCCACCCCACTTCTCGTGATGGCGTAGTTTTTCCTCGGTCGGCCACTGGTCAGGCCACTCGGCTGCCCTGATGACGGTCACATCGGCGCCGGTGTCCACCGGAGGCCCTTAAACATGCATCCCTTCTGCATGGCCGAGCTCCAGGTATGGGCCGGGAGCTTCCTCGGGATGGAGTGTTTCCACCGCTTCGCGATGGTGGTGCTGGCTGCGCCATGTTGGCTGCTGGGGCCTGTCGCCTTTATTGGGTCGGCAGCGGGCAGCGCATGGGGCAGAAAGGATCAGCCAGCGCAGCTGGTTCCGATGGGCAACTCCTCATGGATGTCTGGCGTCCAGGATTTGGAGAGATGGATGGGTCCCTGGTGCGCGGAGTCGACATTCGGGAATGATGAACACTCCTTCGCTCCAGCTGCCCTGAGGCCTTAGGCAGCACCACAGCCCAATAGTCCCGGTAGGGATGGGGGTCGCCATACTGGGTTGGGGGGCTTACAAGGACCCTCGTGGGGAACTTGGAAGGAGACGGGCTGGGTGCACGCGGAGCTTGTGATGCCACGAAAGTGGGGGGGCGGTTTGGGCGGGCAGCTGGTGTCTGGGTCTGTTCTAATATTCTCCTCCTTGGTCCTGGGCTGGGGACACGCCCGGGCGCCGAAGTTTCTCATCGGGCAGTCGCTTCTCCAATGGAAGCCTCCTCTACACCGGTGGCACCGGGTCTTGGGCGGCCTTCTCACTCCTCTTGGGGGAGGACCCTCCTCCATCGGGTTGTAGCCCCCCACCGGCTGCCTACACTCCCCTTCCCGGAAGTGTCCGGGTCTGCCGCGAAAGTTAAAGTAGTGTCATCATCCTGAGGCTGCCCCTCCGATTAAGGAGAAGCGCGCGAGTGAGGCTACTTTGGTGGGCGAAGAATCCGATGAACCTGGCAAGTTTTGGCATAAATGGCTGTTCAAGGATCTTTGCCCAGGCCTGTGATTGTTCTGGCGGCGCACCGCGGAAGGCGCTCTTTAGCTGCAGAGCGATGAGGAGCCTCGCTTTACAGGCCTCTTAAGCTTGACCCACCTGCCTCTTTTGAGTCTTCCTGGAGCCTGGTTCACAAACTTCGGCGCCATATAGGGCTCTTGGGCTTTCGCCGGATGGTGGAGAAACTCTGGGTTGGCTGGTCGGTATTGGGGACTTTGGATAAAATCGCCTTATAGCGCACTCAGAAGGCTGCACCGTATGGGTGGCCCCAGGCAGGACAATCTGATCGTTGGGGTTGGCGAAAAGCATCGAAACCGTGAAAGCGTTGAGCTGGGCTAGTAGAGCGCCCTACCGAAAGCGGCTCCTGTTGATGCATTGTTGGGCGAACTTCGCTTTCCCAGATCTAGGGCAAATTGTGCAGAGGCTCCAGGAGCATCACGAAAGAGTGGTTTTCCAGTCAGTCTCGAACCATTAGGTGATTCCTCCGGCGATTACTTCCAGCATGCTCTCTCAATGAGGGGCTAGTGACTTACCGCCCCGCATGGCTTGAGCGGGCTCGGTGAGGAATATTATAGCTCAAGAGGCGGTGCACAAACAATTGAACTTAACTATGCCATCCTCCCCACGGTATTCAGTGAAGCGGACCGGGGCAATAATGCGGAGAACTATCGCATCATGCGCCTTCCGTTGAGGGTTTCTTTCTTTGCAGATGTCGTGGCTAATACGCTTCCGCGGTAGAGTTTTGAAACTCAAGCGCCATTACAGCTGGGCGCTTGACGGAGGAATCGCGGTGGCTTCGAAAATGAAGGCGGAGGAACAAGGGTAGAGGCGGCTGAGCCGGAGAAATTTGAAACGGGCTGAGGAGCAAAGGGGTGAAGGGAGTGATTGGTGGCGCCCAATTTAGCGATAGAGAAAAAATTCCGGGGCTGAAATTGAAGGTGAAAGATCGAAAGGAGAGGCGGCTCACGCAAGGGAGCCATAGGTCACCTGCAGGCTGATGGCTTAAGACATAACATTGTCTCCATCAGCCAGTAGCAGTGACATCGGCCAGCTGCTGAGGCTCTGTCATGCGTAAGAGTCGCATACGATGTTTTCCCAGTCACTTAAGATTCAATGCTCCCCCTCTGGGTACCTCATGGACATTGAGCTTCAATCCTCCCGAACCAATTTAGCATGGCTCCAGCTACTCTTCTACGGGGACCCTGCCTCATTTAAATGGGCTATTTCGCTTCGTCAGTTCAATAACGCGTTTAATATAAGCCCTGCTTTTGCAAGCTCCCATACTCACGGTGTTCCGTCGGACGAGAAGGTGTCCCAGGACGCTGGTGGTTCTGGATGCGCCGATCCAGAGGACAGGCGATGCGATACGGCAGTGGTCCCTGGATCGCCCGATCCAGCTTTGACTTGACCATTATCGCTGACCGCTTTCCAGGCGACGGTGAGCAGGGTGGAGGTTCGAGGATTCCCGGGTTCGGCACCAGCTTGTAGCTCTTCCACTCCGTGGTCGAAGCCAAGAACGAGGCGAAAGACGCCGAGATAACATCCTGGTGGAGATGCGCCAGCAGCGGAGCTTGTGGAGGTCCCGATATTTCCTAAAGCTTAGATCTCCCGCTGCGTGCTGGTTCCTGGCACCTTTTATTGTGATTCTACTCGGGCGGTAGAAGGGAGGGGGAGAGCGGAGGAGGAGTTCGGGAGGAGCTGGCGGGGAATTCGAGGAGATCATCATGTGATGCATGATCTCTCACCTGGCTACGTGCATGGAGAGAGGAGCAAGCGTCTAAGCCTAATCCTCACCTGGGGCAAGACCATCATTGTCCCCGCGCCCGATTGACTGAGCTTCAAGATAGTTCTCATGACCCGTGACTCATCCCGGCACGGGTTGAGGAGGGGGGCGCAGTCGCGACTCAGAAAGGCGTGGAATGCGTCCGTTGAAGGTCCGCTATTGTAGCCAACGTTCTACCACGGTGCTGCTGGGTCAGCAGTGCATTACTACACACCACCTTCCACCTGCTGCCGTTCAAACGGCAGCAGGTGGAAGACACCACTTTTGAAAAAACAGGGACGGTGTTATGCGGAAACAGCCACACATCTGCAGCCCCACTGTTCACTGATAATGGGAAAAGTACACGATGAGTGGCTCAACATTCCATCCAGAGAGAACAGTTGGGAGAAATACTTTCTAGGGCCTTTTGTGTGCATTTCTTTGATCCAGGAGAAAATACAATGAACGTTCAGTAAGGTTTCCTTGTATTTTTTCAAGACCTATATGTGGTCATAGGCTCAGTTTACAGAAGGCCTGCTGCCTGTACAGAGATGTTCATACAGTCTTTGGGTCAAACTTACTGATTTGGAACTTTAAGCAAGTATCTTAAATTGCCATTAACATAAAATGCTCAGACGGAATTTTTAAGGAGAAAAAGAAAAGGTCAAATGAAGAATTATCTTAAAATGACATTTTTATTATTATAACCATTTCTAATAATGGCAAATGAAGAATTATTTTTCATTTGATGCTTTTAGTGCCATGGTTAAGAGTAAAAACGTCAAAAGGCAGGTAGATCTTTAAATGATGTTTTTACAATCATGGTGCTCTTGTGCAAAACTGTCAGAGGAAGTAGTATATGCACAATGTTTTAATGAAGACTAATTTAAAATTTTTGGAGCTTTTTTTCATATTACTGCAGAAATAAAGAAATCAAATTCAAGCAGTCTTCTTTTCACATTGTTGTGATCGTATACATCTTTTTAAAAAGCAAATTATTTTCTTTTTGCACTTTGGATTTCTAAGAACCTAACATAGGTAAAATATTTTCTGTACTGAATGGCATCTATGTTTTTAAAAGAGTTTCGTAGATTCTGCCAGGCTCTAACGTAACCATGAAATGGCGGAGTTGTATAGACAGCATTTATATGTGACATTGGGATTCCAGGACTGGAACAGTTGACGTGTTTTAAATGCGTTTTAAATGCATTTGGGAGATCTGCTACTAATTGATATACAGATAAATCCAGTGCTAGTTTCTGCTGGTAGGAGTGATTTCTGTCAACTGAATGGGACTTTCCCACCTGCCTTGTCCTGCTGCAGCCCAACATTCTCTCAAAAATGCTGTTTCTGAAGAAGAGTACACATACTTCTTTGGGTGAGCACACATGCTTCCCCAGATGCAGCAGCATACTACTGTTGCTAATTCTCTCTGGTAAGAGATAGCTTTTCATTACAACAGGGTGCACAGAGGCAAAACACAGCAGCACTTACTCAGGCATATGTGTATGCTGGCAACAAAAGAAACATGGAGCCAATTTATAGTTTCCAACTAATAAGAGGAGTCGTTATTAGTGAACTCCATTCTGCATGGAAAATGTGGAGAAATAGTCTATGTATCTGGATGGCGAGGGATGCTATCTGCATCTCTCTGCACATATGGCGCAAGATGGACAGTGTGTGCAAGAATGATGGAGAATAGAGCAGAAGTAGGAAGGAAGTTCTCTGAGAATAGCAATCTACACATCAAAAGGATAGTGGCAGAGCTGTAAAAAAAAGTTGCCCGGGATCTTGCCTCCTTATAGCTGACTCACTGTTTGGACCACTTCTGTCATCGAGGCAGGAAACAGAATAAAGTCCTTCACTTCCAACAACTACCAAGGAAGCTGGGGAAGTAACAACTCATCAGGTATTCAGACAAGTACAGTGGAACCTCGGTTTTCATTGCCTTCGGTTTTCATCAGTTTCGGTTTTCATCAATTTTTTTCAGTGAAAAATTTGTCTCGGTTTTCATTGATTTGCCTCGGTTTTCATCGATTTGCAAGAAGGTGCAGGGGTTTGTGGAGAAAAATCACCTGGACAAAGCTGTTGCAGGCCATGTCTGCAACTTGTTTAATGAAAATGTCTCGCCCCATTTCAGACAAATCTTAAAGAGGTGTCAGAAACAGAACTCTTTGGACAGCTTTCTGGTGCAACATTGGTCCACTAGCTCTGAAGCAGATCCTAGTGTTATTGTTTGTTACTGTTTTCAGCATTAAGCACTATGTTTATTCGCCAAAAATGTGTTTTTGGTATGTTTTTTGGAGTGCCTAGAGTGGATTAATTGGATTTACATTTATTCCTATGGAAAAGTTTGCCTCAGTTTTCATTGGTTTCGGTTTTCATCTATTCTTTTTGGACAGATTACCAACGAAAACCGAGGTTCCACTGTATCCAGTACCTTTGCCCTGAGTGCCTGGAGCAAGCCTGTGTTAAGTAGAAGGGCAGCAGTATCTTCTGCAGAATTAGGATTTCCTTGGGGACAGGCATCGGTTCTTGCAGTGCTGGGCTGAGCACCTCCATCCTCTTCTGTCAGCAGGATTGCAGTAAGATTTGTGATTTATAGAATTATTCATAACAAGCAGGGAGCCTGAAAGGACTTAGACAGCATTTTGTTTTTCCCATTACCCCTTCTCCCACTATTTCCTTTTCCCTTCTCTGAAACTTCCACACCTTTTCTTCTATTACACACACACACACACACACACACACACACACACACAGAGAGAGAGAGAGAGACAGAGACAGAGACAGAGACAGAGACAGAGAGAGATGTAGCTTTCATTTTTTTCTGCAAACCTGGAGCTTTTCTGAGGTTTGTAGGAAGATCAGTTTTGTCTGTCCATCATCCAAATGTCTAAATTTAAGTGTCCACAGATGGGGCCGTGCCAGGCCTGCCAGCTCTGAGTTGGGAAATTTCTGGAGATTTTGGGGGTGGACCCTGGGAAGAGTGAGGTTTGGAGATGGGAGGAGCATCAGAGTGTGCAATGGCATAAAACCCACCCTCCACTTTCTCTAGGGAAACTGTTTTCTATTGCCTGGAGATCAGTTGTTATAGCAGGAGAACTCCAGACTGCTCTTGGAGGTTGGCAACCTTAAGCCATGTTGAATATTAGATATATTGATATTCACAGTGTCCTTATTTGTAATGGGGAAAAACTGCAACTACAAATGTTTTAAAATAAACATCTAGTTATAATCTATCCTTAAAACCTCTACTTCAAGTTAAATTCCTCTTTGGGATTTTTTGAAATGATCATTTGAAAAAATCCATAATCATGCCCCAAACATGTATATTTAATTTATTCCTATTTATTTCAATGAAATGTATATTTAAATATGTGTGCTTTAGATTATAGCAGAGGAAGCACCACTAGCATATGCCTTTACAACTACATCCTTCAGCCCATTCCAATGAGTGGACTTGAGTTGGGGAATGTTGTAGAAAATCATTGGCACACTAAATAGAAATGACTTTTATGGTGGACCATTATGGGAATCGCACTGTCCTTGCCTCCTTGTACCAAACTGTGGCTCATTCCGCACATGCAGAATAATGCACTTTCAAACTGCTTTCAGTGCTCTTTGAAGCTGTGTGGAATAGGAAAATCCACTTGCAAACAATTGTGAAAGTGGTTTGAAAACACATTATTTTGTGTGTGTGGAAGGGGCCTGTATTTCATTCCCTCTATTAACTTGTTAGGCTACTATAAACACAGCAAGGAATATTTTGTGTGTAGAACATAAGAACATAAGAACATAAGAACAAGCCAGCTGGATCAGACCAAAGTCCATCTAGTCCAGCTCTCTGCTACTCGCAGTGGCCCACCAGGTGCCTTTGGGAGCTCACATGCAGGATGTGAACGCAATGGCCTTCTGCGGCTGTCGCTCCCGATCACCTGGTCTGTTAAGGCATTTGCAATCTCAGATCAAAGAGGATCAAGATTGGTAGCCATAAATCGACTTCTCCTCCATAAATCTGTCCAAGCCCCTTTTTAAGCTATCCAGGTTAGTGGCCATCACCACCTCCTGTGGCAGCATATTCCAAACACCAATCACACGTTGCGTGAAGAAGTGTTTCCTTTTATTAGTCCTAATTCTTTCCCCCAGCATTTTCAATGAATGTCCCCTGGTTCTAGTATTGTGAGAAAGAGAGAAAAAATTCTCTCTGTCAACATTTTGTACCCCATGCATAATTTTGTAGACTTCAATCATATCCCCCCTCAGCCGCCTCCTCTCCAAACTAAAGAGTCCCAAACGCTGCAGCCTCTCCTCATAGGGAAGGTGCTCCAGTCCCTCAATCATCCTTGTTGCCCTTCTCTGCACTATTTCTATCTCCTCAATATCGCTTTTTTGAGATGCGGCGACCAGAACTGGACACAAGTACTCCAAGTGCGGTCGCACCACTGCTTTATATAAGGGCATGACAATCTTTGCAGTTTTATTATCAATTCCTTTTCTAATGATCCCCAGCATAGAGTTTGCCTTTTTCACAGCTGCCATGCATTGAGTTGACATTCCCATGGAACTATCAACTAAGACGCCTAAATCCCTTTCCTGGTCTGTGACTGATAGCACTGACCCCTGTCGCGTGTATGTGAAGTTTGGATTTTTTGCCCCTATGTGCATCACTTTACATTTTGCTACATTGAACTGCAGTTGCCATTTCTGAGCCCACTCACCTAATTTATCAAGGTCCGCTTGGAGCTCTTCGCAATCCTTTGTGGTTCTCACCACCCTACATAATTTGGTATCGTAAGTAGAGGCAGTTTTGGAGACCTGGATTCACTGGTTGACCTTGGGCCTGTTACTGTTTCAGTCCTTTGCAGAACTGTAATGAAGATAAAATGGATGAAAGGAGAGCCAAAGCTCTGCCTTAAGCGCCCTAGTGGAGTGGTAGAACAAGCATGATAGGGAAGATACAGTGAACATACCACACTCAAAGAAATCAATCTCCACAGCTATTATATACTTCAGAGTATATTTTCTTTCAGTTCCACTTACGATGCACATTTGTTCTGGCACCCCATTCCCATTCCTAGCATTGAGATCCTTGAACTGGAATGACACTGCTTACTTGGACGGCAAATTATTTACCTTTTAATGTCAAAGTCTGCATACAAAGCTTCCACAAACATTTGCAGGCGAAAACACACTGATAGTTGAAAGTGGGAATCTCTTCCTTGTTTGAAAATTAACATTGACACTGCTACTCTTCCTTAGAGGCAGCTCACTCTTACTAGAGAAGGAAGAGATAACGTGACCTCAAGTTACTTATAGCAGGGCCCTGCTCCTAGATGTGAAATGATGTTAAAATACAAGAATCACCATGAATTAAAGACATTCAGCTGACCCAAACCCAAGTTCTAATTCCAGAGATGGCTTAGAAAGTATATCTTAATTCACTATTTCTAGAACCATCTTTCAAAGAAAATAAAACCCTGAAGTTATACTCTTTATTTCAAATACAAGAACATTAAACATAAACTCTAACATTTAAACCAGCAAGATTATACTTACATTATATAATCTCTAGACAAAAGGGCCAATAATCACTTTGTTCAAAAGAGATAATGCTGTGTAATATAAGTGGCAGTTTCAGCAATTATCTGGCAGAACAGCTAATCATCACCCTCGGTTCACAGCCTTTTGTTTCTCACAAATACACATGTCAAATTGTAATTAAATGCATTCACACTGTTCGGTGCCGAACAAGTTGCCTGTAATGAACACTGGAGCCAAGCTGCAAAGCACAATGCGGACAAGTTTAGACACAGCTTTCTGAATGTGTCAGCATGGCATGGGGTCCTTCCTGACAAATTGGTTATGTAAGGGTGAAACTCCACAACAGTACAAAATTTTGTATAAAGAAGAATTGGATTTGGATGTATGCAGAAAACAACAGGTATCGCGGAAGTATTTATACAGATTTTGAAATAATTGCATTACCCTGTATTTCATCTACTGAAAAGAAAGATGTTGTAGAGTTAACATAGCAAGCTGGCTTTGCACATGTAGTTTTGAAAGCTCAAAGTTCATCTTTAGAACGTTTTCAAGCCAAAATACAAATATACAATGCATTTCTTGATTTGATTTTTCTCGTTTCCCTTCTTAAATAATTATACCATTCGAATGGTGCCAGATTCACCCTAGAGCTCTGCCTCCTTTTCCATTATAAGTAATATCAAGGCTGAGCTTAGTTAGATTTCTAAAAGCATGGGATTTACAAAAGTGATTTTAGAAAAGAGACATCTTAGAAAAATTACAATGTATGGTAAAATGATTGTAGTCCATGATCAACAGTAAATGCTGACTGCGGGATCTCCATTCATTTACCAGTGTAAAAGGTTGAAAGATATTGGGTACAATGCTTTGATGATTCTTGGCCCTTAAAAGATTATTTGAGGATTGCCCCCCACCACAACACAGCCGGTTTTCAATCTCTTATATACTAAATATCCCAGTCACCAGTGCAAAACCTCATGCAGCTGCAATACTTCAGTCTGGTTCCTGCAAAGACCTCTGAGTGAGACCAGTTCGCCCCAGAACTACTAGTCTGCTGCTGTGTCTTCTTTGCTGCAAACTGGCACAGCTTCCTCCAGTGTTGTTCCCAGGGCTCTGGAGACAAAGGGGATGGATGAGCTGACAGTGCCGCCCCTGGTTTGGTGTCAGAGACCGGCAAATCTTAGAGCTGGAGCCTGGCTGTAGCTCCCAGCCTCCGTGCTCTGTCTGAGCCTCTAGAGCAGGGTCTGCAGGGATTATTGAAGGTTCTACATGAGCTTCTGGGCGAGGTCCTGCAGGTATTATTTGAGGCTCAGGGGACTCTGAGACTCTGGAGCCAAACCTGTGCCTTCTCCCACACCTCAGTCCTCATCTGAAGAATTCCCAGGCATGCTGGGTTGGGTCATAACAGGGAGACTAATTCAAACTGGCCCAGCTCACCTTTACAAGCCTTTTCATGGGAAGCTACCTACACTTTTCTACAAGCAAAGTGAGATTAACCATTCATTTCTGAACCAAGCTGGGATTTTTTTAGGCTCACTGTCAAACTGGCTTAGTGAAAAACCTTCCTTTGCCTGATTTTCATTGTTCTGGCAGAGTGCAGAATTAAAAAAACAAGTATGAGTGCCAGATCTTAACTTAAGCTTTTGGCAAGGTTAGCAAGTGTTATGTGTTTGTGCTTTAAGATGCATTACTGATCACCCTGAAGCACCTGAGAATTGGAAGGAGGTATGCAAAGCAGCCAGTCATGACTGACTGGACCCAGAGGTTTGTGGAGCAAATTCCACGAGGGCTGAACACCATTTTTTGAACCATATGTTGACTGACATGGGTAGATAGTGATGATTAGAATGTCTCTTTACAGGTTTGTGTGTAGGCAAGGAAGCAAGGCATGACTCCATTCGCTAGGTCAAATTTGGAGAATTTGGGTATAGGGGCAGTGGTGGGATTCAGCAGGTTTGCACCACTTCGGCAGAACTGTTTGTTAAAATGGTGCTTGCAAACAACCAGTTGTTAAATTATTTGAATCCCATCACTATATAGGGGTGTCTATCCGGCTTTGGCAAATGCCAGGATAGTTTGAGGTAGATGAAATTTAGAGAGGATGTGACATCCAGATGATACATAGGGATCTCCCTTCATCTCCTAACATAGGGAAATTCCTAAGCATCATTCAGAGGACAGTTTCTAGCCATTTCTTCTCCTGCTCTTCAGTTTTTCAAAGGAGGAGGTTTACCTGCTACAGAAGGGCAAATAGCAAGCCTACCAAGATGAGATTGTCTATACTCTGGTAATCTGTTTAGAGTAGCTTTTTTGGTAACCCACTGCAGAAGCCAGGGGAGATTTAATAAGTTGTACATTTCAATTGTTATTTCATAAACTCTAGTTTAGCCTAATTTACTTTAGCCTACTATCTTTTTTCCAGACTGTGTGGAAGGTAGAGAGCCATGCATATATCACAGAATTCAACCAGCCATTTCTAGCACCAATATATTAAAGAGAGCTGGAGCACAAGAAGTCATTAACTTTAACTAGAGAAACAATTTATGGTTACTTTTGTGGCCTTCTTATTAAAGGTAACACTTTCCTGCATTGTCATGTACTGTCATTTTAGCAGAGTTGTGGAAAGCCAAGTCCCTGAATACCATGCTAATAATGTAGCTGTAGGTGATCAGGGACCACATGAACATTTTAAAGTGTTTATTAAATTAGCTGGAGGAAGATATTTTCATATTAAGATCTGGTATTCATTATGATAAAGTTTATTAAGACACTGGGAGCAAAAAAATTACCTCTTTACAGGAAGTTGAAATAAATAAGATCTAAAACATTAAGATCAGTTCTTTTTTTTCTGCACATTGTTCAAAATTTGATGCAATCATCTCTAATAAAACCTACAGGGAAGAAAAAGCATAGAAATTACATTATAATGTACTGTTGGATAGGGGCTGCATTTTTAGGGACACAAATAATCACATACACGAAGATCCTTGTCTTATCTTCTTACTGGCAGGCTATATGTTTGATGGAGAAAACTGTGATGGACAAAAGGTGTTATTGTTTTTCTCCTCTGAAGTCACCCCATGTTATTTCTATTGTCCTGACATAAGCACTTGTTTCATTCATTTTTTTCCTAATAGTTCCCAGGGTGGGAGGAGCGGGAAATGCATGTTTTGTAGAATTTGTACGTCGGATTTGATCTGTGCAATCTTTAACTGTATGTGTAGCATAACTGTATATGTAGCATAACTGTATCATCCAAATGTAGCATAGAAATCAAAGAAACTCTTCTTGAAAAGTTTTTTTTTAATCAAAGTATGAGTATGCAGATAGATAAAACGACCTTTTATATCAGTGGTAAAATTAATCTGCTGCTGTGAAGATTCTGATATACAGTCTTACAACATGTAACCTTAATTCATGCATTTATGGCAAGTTGTCTACAAATGATGATGGTGTGATATAATAAGTGGGACTACTCTGATTTTCACCAGCTGTTGAACTTGAATGCTATTTCATTACCCATGACTTTTGTTAAAAAAGAGATATATGGAAACAAGTTTCAGCCCAAAATTATGACATATTGGGTGCAGAAAGGTTAGCAGCTCAGGGAGCAGCAGGCCACACTGAACAATGTTGCACCGCATGTTTGTATCTTAGGATGGTGTGCTCTGGGTTAGGACATACCTGAAGATTTTGGGGCTAGAGCCTGTGGATGGGGAGGAAACACATCAGGATACAATGCCATATAGTCCACCTTACAAAGCACCCATTTTCTCCAGGGAAATTGATCCCTATTGTCTGGAGATCCGTCATAATATCAGGAAATCTTCAGGTCCTACCTGGAGGTGGCACGATTAGTATGCCTGCATGCCTTATCCTAGACCAGGGGTAGGGAACCTGCGGCTCTCCAGATGTTCAGGAACTACAATTCCCATCAGCCTCTGTCAGCATGGCCAATTGGCCATGCTGGTAGGGGCTGATGGGAATTGTAGTTCCTGAACATCTGGAGAGCCGCAGGTTCCCTACCCCTGTCCTAGACCAATCTTCATGTGGCAGGTTGTGTAAAAGATTGTGTTCTAAATATTAGTGGGTTCTGTAGCAGGCACACAGCTTCCTGCTTCCTAAGTTCTGCAGACTGGATACCATGGTTGCAATTCAAAGTTTCTATGTTCCCAGTGTTTTGCAGAATCAGGAATTCTCATTAATGCCAACATAGATTTTTGGAGGGAAGTGAAGTACTCAACGCTGAAAAGAACGAGTAGCCATTTTCATGTGCATGTCTGCTCTTTGCACTGGATCCCCTCATTTTTATTTAGGAAAAATGCGTTTTTGGCCTGTCATTAATGTCCAGGAGATATGACTAAACAGGTGTGAAACTGCACTTGAGTGGCACAATCCATGGAGCATTGCTTGTCATTTCAAAAGGAACTGCATGGAACTTTCCTCATGCTCCGCTGCAATAAATGTGCATTTTACCCATGAGCTGCAAGTAGCAAATTTTGTTTTTGTCCAGCCAGCATTTCTTCCTCTATGTCTGCCAGTCATATTTGAAGCAGTAAAGGTTAATATATTATCTCACAATTTCTCCAGCATGATATATGTTGCTATGTACCTAACAAAAATGTATATTTCATATTTTTCTCTGTGTATACATGCACTTTCAAAATTAGACATTCACAATTTTCAGGACTATTATTTTATTATCATCAAAACGTTGGTACAAACATTGCTATAATCACATTGCTATCATATTGATACTCCTCCCACATATAAAAAAAAATAAGTATGTTTCAAGTAGAGAAAGAATAATGTAATCCTAGATTGTGGTCCTTTTAGTGGATGCATAGGAGCAATTAATTTTGGATCTGTAGTCTAAGAGGCATTTTATAATTAATATCTCAGCATTTACCACATACAGGCCATCACTTTAAAGTGCTATGTCATTAACAAAACCCCGTTCCACCCTCCCCCAATAAAGAATAGGCATACTGATCTACATTTTTCCATGCTGCTTTAGCCAGAATGGACTCGAGGGATATTATCTTATTCAGAAAGAACCTTTCAAGGTTGAATAAAAGAAATGGTGCAGGGTCCCTGGGAGAGGGAAGTGATCATCATTTTCACCTTCAACTCTTCTTTGATGTGGCAGAGTCAATTTTTAATCAGCAGCCATCAGACTGGGCTTCATTTCGCCTTACAAAGTCCTATTACGCTGCCACTTTCTGGAAGGAGGTGATAAGGACAATGCTCTTCTTTTTCTCTTCATAGAGCCCTGCATATGATGAGTCCCTTTGGAGAGGCTTGATAAAAAAAAATGACAGAGTATGTAGGGGAAAAGGTCACCCTCTCTGCCAGAATTAACTCTTCAAGACAACAAAATTTGGGTTGGTACATTTGTTTTGCAACAATTGAAACACCGTGTTTGGGAGCTTCAGCAATAATGAGGAAAGGGTTAACCCACCTGCAGCTTATGTGATAAAAATGCTACTCAGAATTATTTGTCTGTCCGAGGAAGAAGGGGGGAAAAAAACCCAAGACAAGACATATAAAATAGGCAAGGTGATATCTTTTGTTTCAACCCATGTTCATTGGGGTGGGACTTTGTTACTTCGGGTGTTACACAGGATTCCTCATCAAGACAGATCTGGATTTCTGTGAAATTGGATTCCCTGTTTAAAAAAACAACAAAGCATAGCTATAGTAAAAAAAAACTGAATATACAATAGTATATATCATATGTTGTATAATTTGACGGGTAAGCTTGAAATCTTGCTTATTGCTGTTTAGTTGGTCCAAGAGACAGAATGGGTCATAATGTTGTCTTTGAAATGAACCTTGAAATACCCCTTGAAATGAACACAGCAAAAAAATCTACTGCTCTTTGTAAGCTCACTAAAAAGCTAGTAATTACAAAACAATCTATATATTTTAATTTAGTAGCCTTTGTAGTTAATCATCATTCCAAAATTAGTATCAAACCAAGAACAGTTAAAATGTTATATTTCAGAGAATGATTTCTCAAAATCATAGCACCACAGCATGGAAAAAATATGTGTATAGAAGAAGAAAAACTGGTTTCTTGTGCTCTACTAAAATGAGAAATGAGAGGGAGAGAGAGAGAGACTGGGGGGGCATAATACTAGTTTCCCCTCTGGAGGTGTTTTTATGTTAAATAAACTAAAATCATTTTTTAAACTATGCATTCATGCAGAAAAAAGCTCTGTAATCTCTTAGTATCATTTATTGTAGTCAGCAGTCTTAATTGCCTCCCTGAAATGGATCAGAGTTCTGGGAATTATATACTAAAATGATGTTAACACTCTCCAGTCTTCACATTCCTTGATATAATCTCATTAAAAATATCAAGCCTCTAGGTGAGGGAATACATATGGATGCTAAATGCATTTTAAACAGCAGCACCTAAACTGATGACCTAGTTATTACAGAACAAAGCAGCAGAAGATGAATTTTAATGCTGAAATAAAGCAGGTTTCTTTCCTGGGCAATGCTATAATTATTAACATAGTTTTGGACTGAATTTTCTTGTTACCCATAGGAAAAAAAACCCAGATAATTTTTAACCAACCAAAATAGAGATTTGTCATTTTTGGAAAAAGAGAAGCCCTTGTGTATTTTTTACCCATATATTTTTATTTTCCAGAAGACCACACAAGTTTATAAAAAGCCCCCTTTCATTAGCTATAATTACAGCAAAGAGATGGGAAAAAATGTGTGCCAAGTGTTTTTTTTTTCTTCGTTGTTGCAGAATTGCTAGCTGTGTTAAAAATATAATTCTCCGGAGAACATATACTCATCACCCAGCCAAATAAATGGGGGAAAGTCATGCTGAGTCCAACATATGAAATAATTAGATTTTTATAGAATTGGATTTCCTGTTATAAATTGCAAAGGATACTTCTGCAAAAGCTAAAGGGAGTGTATAGCGTGGAATAGATCATGTGCTGTGTGATCTGATGTGTTGCCGTAAAAATGATGTCTGGGACCAAATAGTAGGACAGAATGCTGTTTGGCCTAGAAGGCAGCAATTGTTCAAAAGTAAAACACTTCCCCATTTAATTATCAGTGATATCAAACAAAATGTAAAAAGTATGTCCTGGATCATCTTGATACTGTCAGTAAATGCTGTTTTATTTGCCTGAGGAAATGTTTTATTTTTCAGACATGACCACTGAAGTTTATGCAAAGTTAAAAATGTTCCAGTAGTTACGAAGAATCTGTCACTTACATGCACATCTATTACTTGGTACACAGCAAGTGTTCTTCACTCCATCTCCATCTTCTTCACACTTATTTGAGTGAGACTAAATATGCAATCCTGAGGGGGAGGGGTAATTGTGCCATGGCTGGGGATGGCGCAATCATGGCGCAGCCATCTGCCTCCAAAAAGACTTGCTGTGCTGCAGACAGCATGCCCAAAGTGATGCTGCCCCTTCTCCCATGAAAGTGTCCTATGCAGCTCAATGGACAGTGACACTGATTTTGCTGGCATGTTTGCATTAGCAAATGGATTCTTGGGCTGAAAGAGCTCGGAAACCTGACTAAAGGTGGCCCTGCCCCTGAAATACCCCATTTGGCACCAGCTCGTGTGCCACAGACATCACACTGCTGTGCAACTCCCTAACACCAGCCTCTGCACCAGCATTACTGTCCCTTATGCCAATACAAATGGCATTTATAGTGGGGCTTGAAGCAGTTTCCAACAAACAATATAAAACAATGTATTTTCAAAGGCTTTCGCAGCCAGATTCAACTGGTTCTGGTGGGTTTTCTGGGTTGTGTGGCCGTGGTCTGGTGGATCTTGTTCCTAACGTTTCACCTGCATCTGTGGCTGGCATCTTCAGAGGTGTATCACAGAGGGAAGTCTGTTACACACTGTGTCCAGAGAGAAGGAAATGTTTGGGGTATATATTGTCCATGTCCCAAGGTGGCGAACCAATAAGTAAGTGTTTGGGTGGAACTTGTTATGCAAAGATGCGGTTGACAGTATTGTATTGTGGATGGGGCTTATCACTCCCTGGACACATGTGCTGACACACCAGACTCTTTTGTTTGTCATGGCAGTTCCTTTGCTTCATACCTGAAGAAGGATGGAGCTGTTGAGACAGGCTATGGTTATGACAGGGAGGTGATCAGAGCAGGGTGGAAGCCAGCAGGATTCTAAGGAGGAGTCCTCATCTGTAGATAAACTTTGCTTAAAATTGAGTGTGATGATTCTGAGAGTCATTGCATGCAGATGTGTGGAGGTTCGCTCCATTGACCACTGTCACATTATTTAGTTGGAATAGGAAATCGTCCACAGCCCATTTATTGATAACTACATAGGAAGCTGGGTAAGCAAAAGGGGCGCATCCTGGCCCCCCAGGCAGCAAACCTGGCATACTAGCAGCCCAATCTGACCCCCGGGCAACTACTGCCTGGCAACATCCCCCCAAGGGGATTGGAACAGAAAGTTACCTGGTGCCACTTGAGCGCATACCCATTTAGTGGCACCCCTTCCTGCCAGGTAGCGAGCTCTCCAGCATGGCCCCAAGGCATGCACAATCGAGCCCTCCACTACCCCAGACCTCTTATTGAGGCCCCCAATGCAGGAAGGTCTGGCAAGCAAGCTCTACCTTCCCAATAAGGATGTGCTCTTATGCCCCCAAACCGCCACTGAGCTGTTACCAACAGCTCTCGCCCCAGCTTCCCAAGCCTGGAGCCACCAGCCTATTGCATGCCACTTAGCCATTGCAACAGAGCCTGACTTATGACAAGTAGCCAAATGTCTGTGTCCCTCTCAGAGAGGTGAACTCCGTCTGGCCGAAAATGTGCCTCCTGCGCCTGAGATATCTCAGACTGCGGGACAGCCTCACTGCCCATATCCCATACCAGCCGGGCTGCAGCCTTGATTATCTCACTTCCGAAGACCATAGCCGCTGCAATACTGCGTGCTTCATGGCATGTCACCACACCTCTCTGCCCAACTCAGACAAGTATTGCCTGGTAATGGGAGGTTTCAACATGCAGGATAACCTCGTTGCTTGACTCCCATACCACTTGGCTGTATCCTTGCATATCATATACCTGGCCCAGTTTAAGGTTATTGACTGAGAACCAGGGCCTCCCCCGCTTAGTGTCCCCCTAGAATCTTCCTCACAAAGCATCATTTAGTACCAGTTATTAGGCAGATATTACTTTCATCTATCACAATCCCATTCTTAAGTGACTTCATGGAAAGTAAAACCAATGATGTTTCATACTGACATTTCTAAAGCTGCCTTGTTTTAGTCCCTTATTTTCATGCCAAAAAAAGCCAAAACTATAAGCAATATACTCAATGTGTCTGGCCTGGTACAACCCATGTCTTTCTTATCCCATCTTCATTCTTTTTTTGCCAGCACACTAATATCTCTGTAGGTACATGCTGCATTGTTTTGGCAGGCCAAGGAGGTTGCCTAGTGCTGATTGTGACTTCAATACAGGATTATTATCACTGCATGAGAAAGATCAAAAAATCTCAAGTGGATTCTGCATAGTTGCAATCGTTATAAATGAATTTGTTTTCCATTTACAAAAAGGAGAAATGAGTTCATTTTTAACGATTGCAGCTCATTATAAATATACTGTGCAGAATTTCATCTAGGGTACTGATGCAGCGCAGTCATATGCCTTATGACTTCAAATCAAATGGGAACTGAAAGTGCCTCAATTAAAATGTTACACCTATCACATGAGAATCACTGGAAACACTTCTTTATGGCAATTTGTCCACATAGCTATCATAGTATTTAAAAGTCACTCACGACATGAAGTGTCTACTAGGACTTGGGTTGGGCTTTTAAATGTTATAACCTGCACAATGGTCATTGTCATTCATTAGCTTTTCAAGAGCCGTGCATAGAGCAGCCATATATTGGCTACTTGAATTGGTCCTCTGCTTCACTATTTGAGGACCCATTTCTAGACAGTTATGACTCTTGGTGCTACGGGCAGCACCAAAGAACAACAAATTAGTTGGCTAGGATATAAATTATGACAAAAGCAACAGGAATAATCTGCAAAAACAGCCAGAAGTAAATGTCCTATTTATCCAATGATTGGCCCAGCTCTGTGAAGTGTCCTTTTCCAGGCTAGGGAATAAAAACAAATTAGACATGAATTAGAACAAATTAGACATGGGCTATCACCCCAGGGATGTAGTAACAGTAAATAGCACCTGGGACAAGCAGTGAAATTGTGCCTTCCATGGCATGGCTGCTGGTGCCCTCCCCCCCCCCATGGCATGGCAGGAGTGGTGCTTACTTTCTTTCTGTGGTCTATGGGGTCCATGGCAAGGGAGCCTACTCTTGCCCCAGGAACTGCTCCAATGAAGCAGACACTAGACACTTAGGGAACTCTTGGTTCCCTGCTATTGGTACCAGGCACCATGGATGATCTGCAATGACTCTACTCATGAGCCATTTGCCAGTCAGCTGGGCCCATGGGTCAGGACCCCAGCCAGCTACTGTTTGTCCTCCTCCACCTCACACCCTTCAGCTGTTGTTAGAGCTGGGAAGGTGAGCCAATGAGCAGTTCAAGAGGGAGACTTACTGGCTGCACTGGAGTTGCCTTGTCTTTGCTTTGCAGGCAGTGCCAGGGCAGGGAGAGTGCCTTGCCAGGTTCCTGAGCCATCCACCAAGCAGCCATGCACCCTCCTCCTACTCTGCCCTAATCACCTCCTATAGATACTTAGGCCACCTTGCTGCCCTTTGAAGGGGAGGGAGGGAGGGAGCATCTGGCCAAATGCACCCCCATGTGATGCATGTTAGGGTCACCTGGGGTCCATGCCCCCCCCCTCGTGTCCCCCCTAGATCCTCATCTGCATCCCCCAGGTGGCACCTGGAGTTCTCCAGGATTTACAAGTAATCTCTAGATGACAAAGATCAGACTACAGATCTTCAGAGTACGGGGAGTGGGAAGGGAAAGAGGGAAAAGGGCCACTTAAGGATAAACTCTAATCCATTATATCTTGCTGAGGTTCTTTCCCATCCCAAATCCTACTTTCCCCAGGCTCCACACCCAAATTTCCTTAAATTTCCCAACACAGAGCTAGCAACCTTATCTGGCATATACATTCTTAGAACATTCCAACAGCTTAGAACAATAAGAATGACAAAATAAAGAACACTGAATAACTTACTAGCTAAAGAAATACTATATCAACACTAATTGGAGAATGAATTCTAAACCTGACTAATTGTAATCAAGTATTAAATCTATTTTTTTTAAAAAAATCTTTGAACAGGAACATTTACAGCATGTGTGGAAAACCAGCAGTTAGATTTAGACAAATATATGTGATAAGCTGCTTATGTAAGATGGAAGTCACTACAGAAAAGGCCCTGCAATGTGTCCTAGTCAACTTACAGTGCAATCTTACAAAAACCGAGTAGGATTCTGAGTAGACCTGTCTGTTAAGCCTGCTGAACACAGGCGATATAAAGAAAGCTTTTCCCAAAAGGGGTGAGTTCCTACAGAAAAATATTTTCCCTAAAGTATAAATATAGTCCAGTAGTTAGATCCAGTAGTGAATCCATTCCGCTTGTTAGAAGCACTTTTGCTCTGCTAGAAGAAGCCTTCCCCTCATGAAGGTGCTGAACATAATGCACCATGGGAAGGTCTTTCCTCTAGAGGAAAGAAAGCATCTCTTTTGGAAGAATATATCCAACCCATAATGTAAAAAAAATGCAGATGTTTAAAATAGGCCCCTTCCACACATGCAGACTAATGCACTTTCAATCTACTTTCAATGCACTTTGCAAGTGGATTTTAGTGTGTGGAATAGCAAGATCCACTTGCAAACAATTGTGAAAGTGGATTGAAAGTGCATTATTCTAAATGTGTGAAAGGGGCTATAGCTAATCTACTTCTTCCTGCAGATTTAAAGCCTCTTTTACTTTTACATTTACACCTAGGAGACAGATAAACATTTTGTGTTCTGTTTCTTTTTATATTTCATGCTGTTTTTATTAATAACTAGCAAGATACCCATGCTTCGCTATGGAGATTATAAAAAATGCCCCTCCTCTTCCCTCCCCTCCCTTGCATGCCTCCCTCCCCTTCCCTTGAAAGACACCCCTCACTCCTCCCCCTCCCTCTGCTAGGATGGGTGGGCCATGTCCAGATGCCGGACCCCCTTCCTTCCCCTCCCTTGCATGCCACCCCTCACTCCCTCCCCTTCCCTTGCATGGCAAAAAAACTGAAACTACTGAAAAAATACTAAAAAATATGAAATGTACCTGATAAAATTACCCTTGAAGTTTGAAATGGCATGAATTTATAAAAATATACATACTGGAAAAATACTGAAAATATAAAACGTATGGCATAGAAATACCCTTAAAGGTTGCAATTTAAGGAATTCATAAAAATAAAGATCCTTTAAAAACACTGTGAATACTAAAACATAGTGAAAATATAAAAGTTTCAAATGTAATGAATTCATAAACACTATTAACTATTTACAAATGGTAGGATGAGTTTCCTGTCACAGGATAAAACATTAAAAGGCAAATAATCACCAGCCCTAGCTTTGTGGTCTACGTAGCCATACTAATAACTTGTTCAGCATACAGTTTTCATTTCTCCCTCAGATTAAGTGCTCAAAACTTCCCTGTAAACAATATTCTTGGTTTTTCTCTCTGGTTGAAGGATGACCAAGCTGTCAGGTGAACTAACTCTGCAGCACTCTGAATGTCCCTGTCATTGTTATCATCCCTAACAAAGTATATCTGAAGAAATGACGGCTGCTGCTGGGGTCCACAGGATGAGGCTTCCTATCTTGTGGTAGACCTGTCCCTGCACTTTGAATGTTGGCATGAAATTGCTCTCTTTCACCTCTTGGGCTCCAAAAGACGTCATTTGGAAGCATCCGTTGTAGTTCTGGGAAGCAAAAAGAAAGTGTTCTGCCATTGGATGCTGATGAATGAGAAGGCTATGAAGAGGTTCAGGGTAGGGTTGAATAGCAGGGAGCTGAACTGTACCGCCACATTCCTGGGGGCTCATCCCGCCACTTCAGAGCATGACACCAAGCACAGGGTGATCGAAGTCCAAGAGCAATAACCTTGTCTCCAATAACAGTAATCAGTGTGAGAGCCATATTGAAAACCCGACAAATATTTTTTAGTCCAAGGTGATAATTTTATTTGTAATCTTTTAAAATTGTATTTGGCTGTAGCGGTCTGGTTAACGTGAGGGTTGTTAGAGGAATACTTTTTCACAGCCTGTCTGTTCACTTCGGGGTGACATTCAGCATACTTTTTCACAGCCTCTCTATGAACATCCGGGTTGTTTTTGCATATTTTGCAGCAGCTTCCCTTACTTGTCTTTTTTTAATCGAATCTGTAAATCGCTTTCTGCGTTTAATCCCTCTCCTCCCAGTTTCAACATAAGGAACAAGTTTGTATGCTTTGAGGAGGTCGGTGGTAGAATTCAGTTGGGCCACCATTGGTTCAATTGTGCTTGTTGTTTGGTGGGCATTATCAGAACTTGTCAATTCGGCAAATGAAAGTAGAGCATCAAAGTGCCCTTCATTAAAGTCTCCTGTGAAACTAATCATTTTTACTCCATGTACTGCATCCTCAAACTTGGCAAGCAGGCTTTTAACTGTCACCTTTAGAATGTTCACATAGATGACCAGAGTTCAACAGTAACGCAGATGGCCAGAGTTCAACAGTAAATGTGTAATAACTCGAGTAAAACTGAATATTTTGAAGAATTCTTTCTTAGCAAGCACCTAAACCACATAACGATCCGGTGTGCCAAATTTCAACATTGTAGGTTCGGTGGTTTTTGAGTTCTGTGCATGAGTCACACAATCACAATCACAATCACCTTTATTGGCATCAGGTATCAGACAGTGGTTATACACTATTATTAAATTATTAGATTTAAAATCATATGTTACATCTATGGATTTTGCCCTCCAACTTGACAGTTCATTAGTAAAAATATAAAATGGATTAAAAGGGTTTAGCCATTCAGTGCAAAGACAAATTTGTAAAACAGATACCATTTGACTATATTTAAGATCCAACACCAGGAAATATCTGGCACTTCCCGATTTGGTTCTATTTGCTAAAAGGACATATCCACTCCTCAGGCTCTGGAGAATTACTAATTAAAACAACAATTAAATTTTCCTAATATTAAAATAAGTAAATAAATAACATTGAGCCTATACATATGCATTTTATAATAACTCGAGGTGCCATGGCTGGAGAATATTACTCATTTATATATAGTTTATATTTGCATGATATTGATTTCATTCAACTTTGCATTCAGTATCTTTGGCTGAAATATTTTCATTTTGAATTTCAAAGCAAAAAGTTACATTCATACAGTTACACATCTCTTAGGTACATGACCTTTAACAAGTAGCTGGCTAATCTCCCAAGCATATCAGGATCATTACTATTTAGTAATTTTACCATTGATATTTTGGACGGTTTTTTACCCCTTATCGATGGTAATAGGGCTTCTCTCTGTGCGTTGTATTTTGGACAATAGTATAAAATGTGATCCAATGTTTCGACTATGGTGAGACAGAATGGACATACTCTATGTGTTAGGGGCCACTTCTCAAACCAACCTTGCAAGAGAGCAGGTGAAAAAACATTACATCTGGCTCTGGTCAGTATCCATCGTTGGTTGGGATCAGGGATTAGTAATAAGCAGCTGGCCATCTTACCAGGTTCCGGAGTTATACCAAAATACAGTGGGGAGCATGTGGTTGTTGCTTTATTAATTAAGTGTTGAAGCTCCTGATCATATAATCTGAGTTTAATTAGACTATATATTTGTTGGTGGTCCTTCATCGCCAGCTCTTCCAAAGAAAAGCCCAATTGGGTAAGTTTACCATTAATTGTGTTCCACCAATCAAAGCTTTTGACTTCAGCTAAGGCTTTATGCAGTAAACTGCCAGAATGTAACTGAAAGCATATCTTTATCCAAAACTTGAAGGTGAGAAGCCAAGCCCTGGTAATTAATAGGTGCATGCCTGCTTCTAAACATAGCACCGCATGTGGTACACAATGCGGGACTCCGAATATTTTGTATAGAAACGCAGATTGTATCTTTTCTGCCGCATTGCACCAGGCAGTTATCCAAATCGGAACCCCATAGAGGAGTTGCTGCAAAACTTTGGCTTGAAAAACTTTTAAAGCCGAAGGGATATGTTGTTGTCCTTTAGCGTAAAAAAATTACACACTGCATTTATTACGGCTGTGCATCCCTTCACTGCTGCATTTCTGTGCTGTACCCATTTGATGTTATAGTGGAGGTGGATCCCTAGATATTTAAAGGATTTAACCTGTTCAATTTCCTTTCCATCTATAAACCATTTGAATGGTTTAAATCTATTAGAAAAGACCATGGTTTTAGTTTTGGCGATATTTATGGTTAAGCTGTTAATTTTACAGTAGTCTGCACATTTTAACATAAGATGAGTCAGGCCTGCTCTAGTTCTGCATGAGTCAGTGAGTGGTATTTCGCATTTATATATATATAGAGAGAGATTTTGTTGATTCAGTTATATTATATATTTGTGTTATATGGCAGTTTTGAATGCAATTTATATGGTACCTTTACCTACTGACTTACTGATGCAGAAATAATGTCACAAAATGAGTATATTTTATGAAAAAAAATTGGTGTAAGGAAATAGAATTGTAAAAAATAAACTATCATATGTTAAATTTACTTGCAGTAGAAACAAAATGGGAATTTAGGGGGTCAAATAGAAAGGGTGAGAAATTCATCCTTTTGGGGGGATCTTCCTGCTCCTTGTACTCTGCTCCCCATTTTATTTATTTATTTATTTGTTTGCTTGTTTGTTTGTTTGTTGTTGTTGTTCTGGTTTTTTAATTTAGTCATTCACTCATTCATTTCCTGTAGAGTTATTTCCCACCCACCACCAAAGTATATTTTGTTCACCCCTATGGTTTAAAAAAGGAATAGTTGCATTTACTGCTAGACTATAAATTAATTTATGATATTTTATTGCATTTAAAATGTATTATATGGTTCTGTGAACTCAAAAACAATGAACCCAATTGGCATTACTACTGTCAACGAGTCAAGTTCTGCCTCAACAAAATACAGATGTCAGGTGGCTTGTTCCTTAGGGTATCTAGTGACCTCTATGCTACTGAGTAAAAAGTCAACAGCTGCTTCAAGTACCACTTGTAAAGATGATGGACATTGATTAAATCCTTTTGGGATTCTAGCAGCTAAAATAGGCTTGTGTAGGAAGAGGCAATCTTTGCCTAAGGAATCACAAATTGTCGGGGACTATTAACTATCAATGTTACATAGATACATTACTGCTCATTTACACTGTATAATTTGAAGAAATGGGAGGAATTAGTCATCTTCCAGTGTTCTAGGGAATTAAGAACAATCTAAAAGAAATATGCTAAAATAAAATATATTTCTGTTGTTTCAAAGTATCTTGGTAATGTGCCTGGGCTTCATTTTCTCCCTTAAAAACAGTTGTTAGAAATGCAAACAGTGACTGGAAAACCTCAGGGCAGGATACAATTAAATACTGTAGCCTGATACATGGAATGGCTACACCCTTCATTAGACCTGGCAAAGGTGAGGTAATTGCTGTGTAACTATAAAAACTTGGTCTTCATCAGGCTTTAAATACAGAAGATAGTTAAATGCCTTTAAAAATGACAGCAATAACTGTGAAAGATCAGCATAAGTGTCTTTCCTAGAGATAACACTCTGGATTTATATGCTATGGAAAGAGTGTCTGATCAATGAGTACATACATGAATGCCTAAAGGTAAAAAAAGAACTCCTTGAGACAAGGAGAAGAAAAGCTGGATCATAATTTGGACAAGATGTTACTAAAGGACCAACTACCAGCAAAATAATCAGCTGCCGGGCGGAGAACACATCAGGGGAAGAGACAGGAGGGAATTGCAACAAACAAAGTGACAATATCAGAAAAAGCCAGAGGACATTTGGAGTTGTGCTTATACAACAACACTGCAATACTGTGGACAAAGATTTTATCCATTGTACCATGTATAGAATGTAAAATAATCTGTAGAAGGTGTCATGCATTTGTCTGTGGACCTTCCTGACAGATACTTTTAAAAAATCAATATGCAAACTTTTTCATTTCATATTTGTTTTCACATGAAAAATCTTTCTGAGGGGAAGGGAGGGACCATGGCTTAATGACAGAACATCCGCTTATACATCTGGAAGGTCCCAGGTTCAATCCCTGGCATCTCTAGCTAAGATATTACATAATGCGTGGCATGAAAACCTCTACTAGAAACCATGGAGAGCCCATGGATGATACAATTGACCTATATATATATATATATGTTCCCATTTTTTTGAAATGTAAAAGATGACAATGACTGAAGTTAGTTTCAGTTTCAGGACAAAATTTGATTCCGGTAACACCTTAGAAACCAACAAAATTGTTCAGTGTATAAGCTTTCAGGAGTCAAAACTCACTTTGCCAGAAGCAAGTAAGAATGGCAATCCATCAGGCTTGTACTCAGGCCAGAAGGTGGGCATGAAAGGCTAGTTGGAGTCAGGCTTCACTGGCTTCTCCATACTGACTCTAACTGGCCCTTCTTGGTAACACCCTTCCACCTGTAACTTTGCCTTAATTCATAATCTTTTTTTTGCAAGCTTCCTGTTGTGTTTTGCCATGAAAATACTGTGTATGTTTTATTTCCATGTTTTAATGTGGAGTTTTAAATGTCTATTGGTGTGATCTAAAATTTGGCATGGAAAGTTAGGAAGAAGGGACTGGATGGGAGAGTGAATCATATTATGATTGGATGGTAGCCGTATCCTAGGAGGCAGAGTTGACAGAGTCTTTGTGTGAAAGTGAGTGCTGAGCAAAGTGTAGTAATGTGTGGAGGAAGGAGCTTAAATGAGGTGCTATAGAGTTCTGTGAAGAAAAATCTGTGTTCTGTGTGAAAGTCAGCCTGGGTGATAATTTGGGAAGTTATGCTTTGTGGAAGCTATTTTTCTAAGTAGCAATGGAGAAAATAAGCCTGTGTGACCAGGTCTGTTTAAGAAACCATCACATTGTTGTGCCTATCGAAACTGGTACAGGTATTAACTATGATATGCTGTTTTCCTTACTCCACATTTAAGAAAAACCGCTATTTATTTTAAAGGATCCCTTTTTACCTCATAGCCAATGCTCCCCCACACACTGACCATTCTGTTATTCTACCATATGGTTGTAACGCTGACTTGATTTATACATGCATACATTTTTACTAAAAGAACTTACCGTATATACTCATTTATAAGTCGACTTTTTCAGCACATTTTTGTGCTGAAAAAGCCCTGCTCAACTGATACATGAACCACCCCCCGCTGCCGCCATGCCGTTTCCCATCGTCCCCCTCACTCACTCATCTTTTCCTTTCCCTGCAGGCTCTGAGGCTCGGCTTCAGGAAAGTTGCCGCTCGGGAAGGGTGTCTCTATGATCTTCTTAAAAGGGCAATGCTCCAAAGATTGCTTAAGTTCCACTAGTTGCCATGTATACATCAGCACTTCAGGCTGCTTTATGTTATTAACAGGTGGATAAGCAGCAAGAAAACAGAATGCGCAGCCAAAAAAAAAAGCCTGAATCAAATAGTGCATTTATGCATAGGCCTGTTCATTTTCAGTGAACAGTAAACTCCCTTAGCCAGATTTCAGTCATGGTTCATGTCAGTGGAACGGCAAAATATCCCCACCTGAAGCTTGTACAGGTTCAAATGGCTTTGGGCTGTAAAATTGTCTTAGATGATTTTACAAAGTGTTTAATTAATCCTTAACTAATATATGTAAGAAAGCATGTGTGTGTGTGTTGTGTAAAACAAAATTTAATTAACCTCAGTACACATTTAGTTCTGTATCCAAACTGTAGTTACTACAAAAACAAAAAAGTTTATGTGTTTTTTTTCTCTTTAAAGCACATTAATTCAGACATCCCCAACAGGAGTTGCAAAATAGATGTACACAGTCTAATTTTTAATATGAATGACATAATCTGCATGCGTGGTCAACATAAAAGACAGTTTAGTCCTTTGTATTTATGAGAACACAGAATCACTGGCACTGGGTGACAGCTAATTTCCTCTAGTCTCTTTCTGCCCTCTGGCTATTAATGCTCACTGATCTTCAAGTATTATTGAGGGAAAATAAGCATAAACATAAAAAGAACAAAGAAAAAGCTATCAGTTTTAGACTAATTTTAAGAAGATAATTTGGAAGTCAGTACTGGAGCTAAAGCCTGTATAGATCATAATAGTGGCCTAAAATTATGTTGGAAAAATGGCCTGTTATCACACACAAAAAACTGTTATCAACTACAGATGTTCCGATTTTTACAAAACCTTCACTTTTCTCATATTTAAGCAAACCATATGGGATTCATTTTCATCATTTCAATGCTTTTTAGACATTTTTGAACAAATGCTTTAGGAGTCTGGTATGCGAATGTTAAGAAGTCTCTAATGTACTTTTATTCTTTGGTATTAAAAAGCTACAAGGCAATAATTTAGGAACTTAATACTGACTGGATTAACTAGAAACTGAAGACCAGTAAAACTGAAAGAACAAAATCTTGTTTCTTAGTTTTGTAAACATAGCCAACTTATTCCTTATTTTTTGGGCAAGGTGAACAAATTTTAGGGCCAAAGTTGAAAGAGCTCCATTTCAGATAGAACCTCATTCATTATTTCCTAGTCAAACATCTCCTGGTTTTCTGTAACTGTGCAGCAGAGTTTCCATCATGCTGCATTTGCATTAATTCATTTGCACCACATACTTTTTTCCAAGCTTTGCCGTTTCATTACACTTTCAGAGATCTTAAGCTTCCTGCCTGATTCTTGTCCAAGCCACCACTCCATTTCTTGATTGTAAAAGAGGTGAAGTGACCTTCAGAATATGGAATAATGCAGAGCAAAATATGGAACACGAGGGGAGAGGTCGAGCACAGATGTTTCCCATTTAGCCTATGCTTAGCACTCCATGTCTCCAACTACCTTTTGGATGTATCCAGCAACTTCTCCCTCCCCTGCCCCCAACTTCTTGGTTGAACCATCTGGATACATTTTACTAAAGTTGTCCTACAGGCATCTCTAGCACGGTTCATTTTATGCAGTCATGCTCTGTGCTTGTGGCACCTATAATTTTAATGATATGGGATAATCTGTAAGGATTATTTGGAACAGCAGCTCCTGCCTCAGCCATAGACATTATGCTTAAAAATGTAATAACCTTGCAGACTCACTGTGCTACGATGAGCTTCTCTGTTGTGCCAACATAATACCCTACTAAGGTCCACAGAGGACTGTGTTTGATCTTTGAATATCAAAATATCCAGAAAGAAGAATGAACAGTGTCTCTGTTCATGAAGATTCTAACACCATTAAAAATGCCAATTTAAGCAGAGTTAAACCATTCTAAGTCCATTGAGGACCAGGGGGTTTGAAAAGTGTAATTTGGTTTAGGGTGACAGTGTGCATTTCCAAAATAAGAGAATCACACACCTTTGCAGAAGCAGCCGAAAATATTTTAAGAATAAGGGAATTGGCTTTCAACTTATTCAGGAGCACAATTAGGGGACTGGATCAGAGACCTTTTTCAAAACTGCAGTTTGAAAACATTCACAAGTTCATGTTGCTGGCTTTAAAATATCATTTCATGCCCACTAAATAGATGAGATTAGCCCATTAATTTTGATATAGGGTTCAAATTAGGAACAAGTAGATTTTCCCTCCTACTTTAGTCACGTTTCTAAATTTCTAAAATTAATTCTGGAACAGGATCCTGCAGTTTTCTGCAGCTTTCAGTTTCTTCTGTTCATTTGCAGCTTTGTATTCCCCCTACAATAATGATTATTATGTTCTCATTGATAAAACACTACCCCAAAAGTGATCTTAATGATTCTACACTCAACTATATCAACATTCATATTGCAAAGTGTTTTACTTGTGGATACACACGTTTTGGTGTATTGGTAAAACACTATACACAAACAAAATTATGAGATTATATTAACTTTTTTGTAGTGTTTTAGCAGTCTATGCAACTACACATGTGCCTGAGAAAAACACTGAAACAAAATGATCTTGATGTAATTATAGGCATGGTCATGATATTGGTGACTTGGCAGGTGATGCCACCTGAGTTATCACATTCCACTGCTGCCCCTTCACCTATCACTGCCTCTCACTGCCTGGAGAAGATAATACTTCATCCCTACTCATTATCCATGAGTCTAAATATAGCACCACATGCCATGCATGCCCAAATACTCATGATAGAAATCTTCTGAAATTTCAGGAAGCCCCATTGGGCATGCATGGCTTGCTGTGTTTAAAACTGAAGAGTGAGGGGGAAAGAGTATGAGCTGGAGGCAGAAAAGAGAAACAGGGCAAGAGGAAAGTGGTAGTGGTGATAGACCCTGTCTCTCACTTATCGAACCTGTATGCAAAATTCAGAATTTCAAAAGATTAGTGCAGGCCCAGGGTTCCCACTGTATATATTCCATTGTTGAAATAAAATCAGAAAATCTAGAACATTGTAATCCACAGGGAAATTTGAATGTGTTAAATTAAAAACGTATCCTTAACTCCAATAAGTAGTTTAGTATCTCTTCCATTTTTATGAGCTATTCTGAAGAAAAGCTCCAACCATTTTCAAAATTCATACAATTGTGTGAACAGTTAGAATGTCTCGTTTCACCAATGAAGCATCAGATAACAGTAAAGGATTAAAGTCCTGTATCATTTTAAAATGGCTTGGATCTGATGGTACACACTGATGCACAAATGATGGGAAAACATGGTATTATATGAACAAAATATGAAAAAAGGTCCCATGTTATAAAGGCAACTGATAGCTGATGTAAAAATACTGTAGAAATATAAGCTTCTCAGCAATCTTAAGATCTGCTACAAGAACAACCAGTTCTCTTTGATTGTTCTCTTTGATTGTTCTCTTAAGATCCATGAGAAGCTTATATGGTCCAATATGAATACTGTACACTGTTGAAGGCTGTTGAAACAGGGTGGAACCAGCAGCCTGTTTGTGAATTGTCTTGAATTGCTTTGAATGAAATTGCTGAACAGCTTGAACAAAATAAAGAACTATGACTGCACTACTCAGCAAAGAAAGCCTCTCATTTCTACAGTGCTTTCACAAGTCAACTATCAGTTGCCTTTATTACATATGGCTCCTTATTTGGATCTGATGGTGCCATTATTTGAAAGAACAGCTTTTCCACCTGTGGAGGAATGAAGGGAGATTTTTGCCAGTTCCTCTTCCCTGCTGCAGACTCTTAGGCCATTTCCGCATGGCCATCTGAGCAGGGGTGCATCTGCATAGTTCATGCCGATGCACCCTGGGGGCCGTTCACATGAACGCTCTGCTTGCAGCACAGCCTTTGCATGGACTGCACCACTCCCAAATGCAAACGGGACTGGGTGGAAGCTGGCATATTTCACACACCACTCCCGGATGCCTCCTACCTCCTGCTGCCTTCCGTCACTCTGTGGAGGCCAGGGGACACGGGGCAGGGGAAGAATGGGAGATGAAAGTAATCGAACAGCTGAATATGGTAATTAGGCTTCAGTAAAGTTGTGCGGCTTTGGAAATTAAGGGGTTAAATCAAAGACTGAGTGGAAGGGGTAGAAAGTATTTGAAAGACAGACAGGTAGTATCTTCCTGAATGTTCTGGAAAGGTGTTAAAGGCATAAAGAGCAGCAAGGCAAATGGATGGTGTCTTTTAAGGAAGCAGGAAACTTTTGGATACTTTTTGGACACTATTAAAATTAAGCTTTTAACGAGATTTACTTCCACTGAAATCTACCATGTGTAGAAGGGTGACAAGAGCATAAACCTGATCCAAAGTCAGAAGTTTGCCTATTTTTATTCTCTTCCATAAATTCAGAAACCAGAGGCACACCAGACGCTTGCAGAATCACAAAGCCTGCAAAAACACTGCTTGTGATTACATGGAATACACTTGTGGTTTCTGTGTCTTTGGCATTGTACCTGACTGCCAGGGGATGAAGCTATTTTGTTCACGATAAGGATATATTTAATCAAGAATGCTATATAGAAGCTCTCTGGCCACTTTTAAATACTGCAAATCCTAATATATACATAATTTAGGAGGAAATGCCACAATGTCTTTTCCCCCCACATTAAGAACAAAAAGAATGTAAAATGCCATTGAATAAACCCCAGAAGCCAGGAACCTGGATGGCTTACAAACTTAGTAATAGGATACAGAGCTTTTCACCTCCAACTCATTGGTGCAAATCCAGATCCAGTTAATCATGACCAAACGTTTTTCCTATCTAGTGGTTTTTCGTATTTTGTTTTGTATTTTTGATGGCCTATATGTTCAAATGGCTTTGTATACTGGAGCCTTGTGACTATATCATAATCAGTTACAGCTAATTTCTAGTCTAAGCAACTAGCCAATAATTGAATAGTGATCGAGGTTCTTCTCCCCTACCCCTACCCAAAGGTGCTGTAGCTGACCATAGATAAACAAGCTTTAGGACCATTTTTGAGATAAGATGTTGAAACTAACTTCTGCCTTTTAAAGTTCTTACTTGCTTAAACAGTGCTTCTGCCAGTGGTGATGTTAGCTTGGCTTATATTGCTGGCTTTAACAACGACAACTTAGCCCCTTCCATGATGTTCATATTGTAGGAATATTGAAAGAAATAACTGACTATGATGTTCACTGGAACATATTAGCACAAGTAGAACCCAAATTTTCAGAAATATAAGTACACTATACATTTATTGTATTGATACTTCTTTACTATTTATTAAAAACTATACCCTGCATTACACTATGGTTCAAGTTGCATAACAATTTCTGTAGACTTTGTTAAAAAAAGTCATGCATGCTTATCTTGAGGGAAAGTTCTGTCCCACTTGTGAAGTAAATATTAATGTGTATAATGATAAACATCAATTTTCAGTTAAAAACTACACTGATATATGGTATGAGACAGTAGTTAGTTTTCTGCAACACTTCCTCATCTGGGGTTGCACTGAGAATTCAGGAATTCTGAAACAAGTTTTATGTCTAATTCTCACTGAATGTATATATGTAAATTTTGGTTCTTTTGTTAATCTTTTATGTATCAATAATTTTTTTTGTTTGTGTTTTCATATCTGATTTTAGGCATGTGCGCGGGACAAGTTGCTTGATTTCTATTTAAAAGGTTTATTAAAGGAAGGTTCGTGTCTTTTCAATTACAGATGATGTGTAATTTTCTGCTTATTCTGCTATCCAATTACTCTAATTGTTGTTATCTCTGCTTCATTGCTCCAAAATCAGTTTCTTCTTATGTATGGACTTCTGAAACAGAAAAGAATGCTAAAGGAACTGAAGGCTCATGTTTATCCCTAGTCATTAGTCACATGCTTTGGGGTGCTGTATGGTTTCCGGGCTGTATGGCCGTGTTCTAGCAGCATTCTCTCCTGACGTTTCGCCTGCATCTGTGGCTGGCATCTTCACAGGATCTCCTCTGAAGATGCCAGCCACAGATGCAGGCGAAATGTCAGGAGAGAATGCTGCTAGAACATGGCCATACAGCCTGGAAACCACACAGCACCCCAGTGATTCCAGCCGTGAAAGCCTTCGACAATACATAGTCACATGCTTTGTTGGGTTATTCAGTTTATCAGTGTGCCTAAGCTTATTTATGCATGTGCTAATCTGACACATTTTGTAACCAAACTGGAAATGTATTAATGTTTGCATGCCTGTATCCAAGTGCAGTACCTAGGAACTATAGTGACCAAGGCTGTCTATCTGCAAATGTTTGAATCATGCCTGGTTTCAAATTGGGTCAAATTGGGGTCTCAGCTAGGGAAAAATCCTGGTGTGTTTTCCAACACATCTCCCACATCCTAGTCTGACACTCTAACCACTACACTATAGTGACTCTCAGACTCCCTCCTCTGGTAGCCCCTCCCAAAGGAAAGTCTGTCCAAGTTGAAAATGTTGTGCGGTAGCAAGTCACTCAGGTGAACTGTGTAGTGGCTATTGAAATGCCCATCCAAGTAACACAACTTCTGTGGAGGCTTCTGCTGCATCCAGGTGAGTTGTGTGACATCAAGTCATAGCCACTACCACATCTGGATGAGTTACACAAATTGCATGGTAGCAACTTGCCTCATGCTTGTGGCTTGACATGAGTCTGATAAATTCTCTCTCAAGGGTGGTGTCATGAATCAGCCCCTGGGTGCTTACCAGGACACAGAGGACTCTGAGGCAGACCCTGAGGATATAGTGCAGTCAGAGTTGGCTGCTCCTGAGGACGACCAGGCAACAGAGCCAATGCCCAGACTTCCCTGCCTGATGATATACATATGGAGGAGCCTGCAGATCATCCTAGGGAATCCAGTGATGAGCCAGCTGTGCATAGGAGGCAGACTAAGAGGGCAGAATTCTCCTAGAAGAGGCTCTGATCCCTCTTTCTTGCCTATTACCCCCAGAAAGGGTTTGAAGGCTGCCCAGCAACCACCACAATGGCCACTGAGATCACAGAAGGAATTTCTTAAAGATACAAGTGTAACATCTATTAGGATTTTGTGGGTTTTCAAGGATGTATGATGCCAGCCACAGATGCAGGTGAAACGTCAGGAGAAAATACTACTGGAACACAGCCATATAACCCAGAAAACCCACAACATCCTAGTGATTCCAGCTGTAAACGTCTTTGACAATACATTGTAACATCTATTATTTGTTGTGGGACTTTTTTGAGGTTTTTTTATTTTTTAATTTCAGATTATTCTGCAAACTTGAGGCTTTTTTCAGTTTGGTAAAAGGATCTGTCTTTTCTTTTTATGATTCCAATCTCTGGATTTAAATATCCACAGATGCAGCCACATTGAGAATTAGATACACTGATATTTGTTGCAGCTGGACAATGAAGCAATAATTATTTTCTAGGTACAGAAACCAGCAGCAATTTGGATATAGCCTAGTGCTAGTTGGATCACACAGTTCTTTTGTGAAAAACAATAAAATCAAAGAAAAATGTCAAAATGTTTGGTCTTGACTAGCAAAGCTTTCTAGAAATATCATTAAACATAGAGTCATATCATCTGGGGGATGAGGGAGAAAGAAATTTTGTCCAACACCACTCCCATCCCAGGATAACCATCAACAGCTTTGACTGTATGAAAAGGATCTTGAGACAAATATATTTCTTTTCTGCTTGGCTGGGGAGCGGGGAATAAAATCAACACAAGGAACTGGAAACTGCTGCAAATTGCAGATGTATCAGTTTTGAAGTTAATTTTTGGTATCCATGTTAGGCAAAATAAAATGCTGGCAAAGTAGCACATAATTCAGTGAATTCCCACAAAGGTAACGTGTGGACAATAGTTTGAGAGTCAGATCAAGGGAACTCCAAATCTCAAAAAATCACCAAAAAAATCATGTAGTATGACCCTTAGCTGCATGTGTATCCATGAGTACAGATGGTGGGAGAAAGGAAAAGGGCATACTGTTAGCATGCTGCAGTCTTTTGAACATAGATGCTGCACTCTCATACAGATTAGACTGGTCTTGAAGTGTACTTTACTGGAAAAACATGATTTCCCTTTAAGAACAACAGAAGTACAATAAAAGGTTTTGCTTA
Organism: Sphaerodactylus townsendi; assembly: GCF_021028975.2. Taxonomy (NCBI): domain Eukaryota; kingdom Metazoa; phylum Chordata; class Lepidosauria; order Squamata; family Sphaerodactylidae; genus Sphaerodactylus; species Sphaerodactylus townsendi. The sequence goes on from NC_059433.1 coordinate 95,344,927, forward strand.
TGTTTTCCTTCCCTTCATGTCCCCCTGCAGTATTATTGAACTATGACCTTTGAAAAGTAGTGGGAGGGGCACTTTGAAACAACCTTAGTAAAGCAGACTGCAAGAAGAGGGACTCAATGCATTCAGAAAAGGAGGAAAAGGAAGGTTGCTTCCAGACAGGGACCTTCTATCTATATAAAAAGCGAACCGTGAGTTTGTTACTCATGCCCTAACGTGGAAACGGCTGAACGAATCACCCCAAATTTGGACACGGTGTGGCTTCCCATTGCGGGCATGTTTTCGGATCTTTACCGGGCTCAGAGGTCACAATGGAGCCTGGTAAAAGGCACGTTTCCCCAAACCCGCAGCGGGCCAATGAGGGGCCGCCGTGCCGGGGTGTGTGGCTTGGCCGCCTTCGCAGCAGCGTGTGCACACTTGCCAGGTGAACCCGCCTGCCACCGGAATCCCCCAGAAACACACCGGGACAGGAAGAGGGAGCATTCCAAGCCGAGCCATTCGGAAAAGCCGGTACGCCTTTCCCCTTCCTCCTCCCTTCCCTGCCTACCTCCCCACAGTGAGCCGCAGTGAAGCCACAGACTGGTTTCCAAGGTCCAACTAGAAAAGGAAGGGAGTGAGTGGCTGCGTCCTCCCAGAGGGGAAGAGCGGTTAAGTTAAATAGGGAGGTCCGCAGTCTCTCGTTTCCCTCATAACTTCCCTACATGGACTGCCGGTGGCAACCCATCTGCGCGGAGGGGTGTTAGGAACAAACAAGCCGGCCTCTGTTGGGGAACGAGGAGGTACTCTCAGCCACACCAACGGCTCCAAAACACACAGGGAGAGGAAGGAAGAGCGTTCCCACCCAAACGGTCCGATTCGGCCATTACGCCTCTCCCCTTCCTCCTCCCTTCCTTTCAGACCTCACTACCCTCAGCCACAGTGAAGCGTGGCCAGGCCTGCTAGTTGAAAAAAAAATAGGTTAAAAGGAAGGTGGGTGAAATGGAAACAATTTTACTCTCCCTGTCCTAAGACCTGTTATCCAAAAGAATTTCAAGCCTTGTTAATGTAAAACAGAGGGACAGAAAAGTAGAGTTAATATAGCTGGAGCCAACTGAAGGAGACTCTCTTAGTTGTTCAGATAGTAAACAAGCTCAACTAACGTCTTTATGGATCATGTATCACCTGACTCAGTCTGCCTTATCAGTATGAGGAAACGTCATTATATGTGCAGTTGGTCTCCTTGAACTTCCTTCTTCATTCATAATAGAGTACTGATGGGCAGGATGAATTTTCCTCTGACTTTCCACAGTCCAGGTGAAGACCTGTTGTGGGCTTGCATCTTAAGAAGCCTATGGGTAGTGTTTACAGAATTCACCGTATAGCTAGTTAATCGTCTCAGATACTAGTCCTCATACATGATACTGAAATAGGAGAGAATACTTGTCCATTAGTATCAACCAGCTAATGAGCTACCTAAGATCATCATCTGAACGGTCTGTGTGTCTTCACTGAAGGAGGCTAAGTCACTTGTCCTGCTAAGCCAATTTTTCACTGATAGGTCCCCATTTATAGCACTGGAATTAATTGCATCCAAATATGCAGATGCTTATCTGGTAAATAACTGCAGGACAAGTCTTGGAATTGAATGGTCTGCAGCCCTTTTTATTAATAACATCCTTAAACAGAAGCTGGGCATCAAGAAGAACATATCCATTTTGCGGCCAGTCAGCACCCCTGGCTGACCCCGGAACCAACCCCAATCCCTATTGGGGAGGACAGAAAGGTATATGGCTACCGGGGCAGCCGCCCTTTGTGGCGCCTAACTGATGGGGTGTCAGGCTCAACTTGCAGATGCCTCCACAGCATGCCTATGAGCCCGCCCCGCCCCAAGCCTCTTAAGGAGGCCCCCAACCGCGAGTAGGTCCGTCATGTAAGCTTGGCCTCCCCACTAGGATGTATTTCTTGCCCAAACTACCAGGGCTGCGACGAATAAAGCAGCCTACCCAACCCTTCAAATTTAGGGAGGGTGGGTGAGTCAGTTTTGCTCCAGGCATTGAAAGAGGCCGGAGCAACCATGTGCTGCCTAATATATAGGGAGTGTGCTCCACCCTTTTCCAACTCATGCGCATCACGCGATCAGGGCCAGGTGTGGCTCAGCCGCCCAGCCAGCCCAAGGCATGCATCCTTCCCGCTCAGGAGATCTCTCTGTGCCCTGCCCCCTGCCACAATTACGGCCCACTTGATTCTAGTGCTGTTATTAATTTTATTGCTGATTCATATTGTTTTACTGATTTGTAGTTAGAAACCCTAAGGACTGACTTTTTTTCAGCAGAAGATAAATGTTACAATAAATTGGCCACTCTGCTTCTTTTCAAATAGTTTGAGTTTTCAAAAACAACATCAGTGCAAAATGATTCTCTAGATTGGAAACATATCCTTTAAAAATTTGTATGCAACCCTTACTTTTAGAAGGAGCTTCACTGGTTTGTTCACATGATAATTATATCCACAGGGTATGCATGGTTCTTTTGGAAGGTACTGGTATAGTTATCCATGGGATGAATACTTTATGTTTACAATTATTACAGCATTTAACATTATCATTAGCACTAATTATCATACCTCATGCAAACAGAGGAAACAGAATAGGATGAATCATTTCATATTTACCCACACAACAGTTTAAGCTACCAAAGAATAATGCACATATATTATAAAGTTCTTCAACCTTTTACTTGTGCTAATCTTCAATGTTTTAATCCACTTGAAAGCAATAATTTTGTTTCAACCCAGCAATTACCTAAAATAAATGTCTGCAATTTCAAACTATGTAATGTCATATTAGAAAGCACTTTGTAACATCTGTACGCAACTATGGTTGTCAGAAAGGGAAAGTAAAGTGACCACTTTTGAAATTTAAAATTATTTAATACATTTTATTCATAAATGATAAACTAAAATTGTATTGTCGAAGGCTTTCACGGCTAGATTCAACTGGTTGTGGTGGGTTTTCCAGGCTGTGTGGCCGTGGTCTGGTGAATCTTGTTCCTAACATTTCGCCTGCACTGTGGCTGGCATCTTCAGAGGTGTATCACAGAGGGAAGTCTGTTACACACTGTGTCCATCTTCAGAGGTATATCACAGAGGGAAGTCTTTTACACACTGGTGTGTAACAGACTTCCCTCTGTGATACACCCCTGAAGATGCCAGCCACAGATGCAGGCAAAACATTAGGAACAAGATCCACCAGACCATGGCCATACAGTCCGAAAAACCCACTAAAACAAGTACAATTGTATTCTCCATCACAGTTGTTATTGTATCTTTGTTGTCCTGATGGCCAAGGGTTTTTTTTAATTAAATCCTAGTACTATGTCCTCATACCAAAATATATATCTTTTTGCATTCAATTGCAATACTTCTCCTGAGGCCAAAACATTATTTTTACAAAGAATAATGCTATGCAAAGTAAGAGGAAACATACTGTGAATTACATCTTACATATGAAAATTTCAGTTTCTATTGCTGAAATATTAGCTTTAACAACCACAAAGTAATGCAAGCTTTAACAGCCACAAAGAAGAGAGTAGTTTGTGTATTATTATGAATTAGCTGAAAACTTACTTATTTTTAATAACCACATTCATATGATACACTTCCACATTTTACAATGTTTCTTAAATAATTCACCACTGTATCCCTGGTGCCTGGGGGAGGAGTGCTACAATAAGCTGTCTTCTTTGTAAACCATTTTTAGTTGTTGAGTATATTCTCAATGGTAATGACTACTCATTTGGATTCTTTCCTGCGTAGCTCTTATCTTTACAAGCAACTCCACAAACTTTTGCATTCTCATATTGTTACACTTTCAGGAAAGTATTGCTTTGAAAAAAAACTGAGGGCTTTTACACATGTTTTTTGTTGTTGCTGCTGATCTGGGCTACTTAAGTTTATTCCCTGATTTTGGCACATCTTTTTCTGCCTTTAGTTTTCACTGCAGTTCTCCCCCTCCCCCCTTTTTAATCTGGTTCTTCTGGAATCACTTTTACCCTAATCTTTTTTGGGAAGTCGATTTTGATAGAGTTGGTTTTTTTCCCTTTTCCCCATAATGTTTCTGTCAGGTTTTTTTTTTGGTCCCACCCACTTCTATCCATCTCTAGTCCATTTTTTGATGATTGGATTGTCATGGTCTAATCACTTCCTCACCTCCAGACACATCTTGAAGAGCTGTGGCTTCATTTTATTTTCTTTAAAAAACAGAATTAAAATATCAATATATAGCTTGAAGATGACACCCATAAGCATGATGACACCCAGCTTTATCTGTTGATGGACAGTCATCCGGATTTGCCCCAGCTGTGCTGGCCAACTGTTTGGAGGCCATGGTGGAATAGATGAAAGAGAGCTGACTGAAGCTAAATGCAGCTAAGATGGAGATCCTGTGACTGGGCTGGGGTGGTAAGAATGGGAGTTGCCAGTTGCTTGCTCTTGTCATTGTGCAGCTAATTCCTACATTGTCCATCAGGAGTCTTGATGCCTCCCCATCAATGGAGGCACAGGTTGCACAGGTGACCCACCTGACTTCTTGTCATCTTCACCAGGTGTACCTGACCCAGTCCAATCTTGCCATAGTGATTTATGCAATGGTCACTTTTAAGCTAGACAATGCAACACAGTCCATGCAAGGTTTCCCCTAGGCCTGCTCCAGAGAATGTAGCAGCACAGGTACTTACTGGAATCCCTCTTTCCATCCACCTTTACTTCCCAATTGAATTTTAGTTAGTATGATTTTGTAGCCATTTGATTTAGATTATGTTTTTAACCTTTTAAATTGCTCTATTGTGTTTATAAATGGGTAAGAGCCACCCTGAGCCAGCAAGGGGGAGGGCAGCATATAAAATTAATCTAGATCTATAAACGCGAAATACCACTCACTGACTCACTAACTGACTCATGCACAGAACTCAAAAACCACCAAAGCCACATACATGAAATTTGGCATACCTGTTTCTTACATACTCCAGGTGCTCACTAAGAAAGGATTTCCCAACATTTTTACTTCCACTTGATTTATTACCTTTTTACTATTTTCACTGCTCATCTCTGGCCAACTGAGCGAACATTCTAATGGCAAACCAACTGCTCAGTCCACAGACATGCTGCATGAACATTCTAAGGGTGACAGTTCAACACCACCAGCTTCATGTCCTTCACTAACTGCACTCTACCACTGCCTTCCACAACGCACGTGAACCTATTTGAAAACAAACCCATCAGTTCCCAGACAGGCTGTGAGGAAATATGCTGCATGTCACCCCAAAGTTCACAAATAGCCTGCAAAAAAGTATGCTGAATGTCACCCCGAAGTTAACAGACAGGCTGTGAAAAAGTACTCCTCTACCCACCCTCATGTTAACAACACCACTACAGCCAAATACTATCAAAACAGTTTACAAACCACACTATCACCTTGGACTACTAAACATTTGTCGGGTTTTGCATATGGACATCAGATTGCTTACTGTGGAGACAAGTTTATTGCTCTAGGCCTCCGATCACCCTGTACACCCTCCGATCACCCTGTCGTGCTCTGAAGTGGCGGGATGAGTCCCCAGGAATGTGCTGCAGTGGCAGTACAGTCCAACTCCCTGCCCTTCAACCCTACCCTGAACCTCTTCACAGCCTTCTCACTCATCAGCATCCAATGGCAGAACACTTCCTTTCTGCATCCCGAAAATACAACTGCTGCTTCCACATGATGTCTTTTGGAGCCCATCAGGTGGAAGAGAGCAATAACACATTGCATAATAAAAAGACAATTACAGGAAGCTGCTGCAAAATATGCAAAACCCATCAGCCCACAGACAGGCTGTAAGGAAATATGCTGCATGTCACCCCGAAATTCATAGAGAGCCTGTGATGAAGTATGCATAGCGAAGCACAGGTGCCCTGCTAGTAAATAATAATAATATTAAACTGACTCCACAACTGTGAAAATGCAGAAAGCAGATTTGTGGAAGACCTATGCCCAAATTGATTCCATGCTGAGGGATCAACTGCCATGCAAATCAGGTGTGATTTGAGCATGCAGAAAAGATTTGGGATTCTAGCTGAACAATTTTCTAGGTAGAAATTCTCATTTACAGTCAAATGAGACAAGACCGAGATCATGGACCGTGTAGAAGAGGTGTTTGGATTCCCCACCCCCACCCCGCTTCTGTCCTGCAAGGAGACTCAAAGGGGCTTTTCATTTATTTATACCCACCAAGCAATGTTTACCACACTGACCATTTTTCACGTCTTGCCGCTCTAGCCTGCCCACCAATCAACAGGTGCTGGGTGTTTGACAAAATTGGCACCCTCCACTCCTTGTTTAAAATCCATGTGCGTTTGAGAGAATTGCTTCCCTCCCATTTGGGGGACTTTCAAATCCACCCTCCTTTTAAAAAATGTATGTGCATTTGAGATAATCGCTTCCCTCCTGTTTGGAGTACTTTCAAAACCAGTACCCTCTATTTAAAATATCAGATATGTAGAAGTTTTAACTACTTCCCTCATGCATGCACAATATTTTGTCACTGTACCACATTTACTGAAGATAAGTACAATGCACATACTGAGTAGTACTGAGTAGCTACTTTATCTGTCTTTTATTTCTCTGGAAAAAATGGATTTCATTTGAAATGGAACTTGAAGAGAAAGCATGAACTGAAGTATTTGATCTGATCATTCACAAACCAGTGGTGAGTTGAGTAGAACCAAGGCATTTTCATAAATGATCACAACCTTGACGTGATGGGACACATTTTGAAAGCCAGGACCTATCTCAGATTGTGCACTCCTTGACAACACCATATAGGTGAACACCAACCGGGATAAATTATTACCTATTCTGTTTAATGATCACAAAGCATAGAATAGGCAGGGTCATAGCTCAGTGACAGTGCACTTGTTTTGTATGCAAAAGGTCCCAAAACGAATCCCTGGAATCTGCAGTCAAAGGATCTTAAGAGCAGCGCTGGAAAGATTTTCATGGTACCTTGGAAAGCCACTACTGAAAGCCAGATTTATTATATACTAATTTCAATCATTTATGATGCCAAACAAAACTTTTACAGTAACATGTGGAGTACGTGTTCCTACCAGTGTTACTGCAAAAGATAAAAAGATTTTGTGTGAAGAGTTCTCTATATTCATACTTAATATCATGCTATATAATAAATATATAGTACATATACTTTCATAATTGATGTTGTCCTGAGTTATTGTAATATAGACTTAACCAGTGTAATTTGTGCAACCAATTTAGAAATGTGTGAATTTAAAGTTGTTGTTTTTAAGTAAACACTTTCCAGTCCTTAACTGTAGTGATATTGTGGGTTCTTTGATCACAATCCACAGAAAGCAACCCTGTGGTTACAGTAGATAGCAATTAAGCTATTGTTGATGGTACAGTAAACATTAGCGACCTTGTTTTAATCTAGGTCTGAACATGCAGATTATGCTGGGGCAATTTAGTTCACACTTGCATGGCCATTTTCTTATCATTATCCCAAAATGTAATAAGATATTTCATTATTAGTCTGAAACTTTAGAAGAGAAGTTGCTGGAATTATCGCTAAATTTATACTTGAGTTACTAGACTCATTATTTCAAACATCTTGGAGTGATTCAATATCAGTAATGATTCATTCTTTTGATTAAGAAGTGACTCCATCTGTAGATGTCAGATAATTACTGAGATGACCTATAATGAGAACATTTCACAACTCTCTGACTTAAATTTCTTATTCCCTCAACAGCATAATGACTTCCTTCTAGATCTTTTTATAGTGCGCCTATGCTCCTGGGGTTTCTTTTCATGATCAGTCACTATCAAGGATTGCACCTATCATTCCTTTAGACAAAGAAAGATAGTAATTCCATACAACAAAAACCCTGCATTTTTGCCTGTGATAGTGTAGTATTTTTTCACCTGCATCCATTCTAAAATCCTGTTTTAAAAATACTGTTACACCAGTATTCAAATCACACATTGCCACGCAACATACTCTTTTGAATATCATACATGGGAATACAGAATTTAAAAATTAGTAAGATGAAATAACTTTTTTACAAGCTCAAATACTTAATGTTTGGCAAAATACAGAGAGGTAACCTTAAGTCATATTTTGCTATAGCTTCCTTTGATTCCTTCTCCAAACTATGCGTAAATAGAAAGACTGTAGTGACATTAGAATCTGCACTGACTTATTAAACTGAGGTTTGTTCTTTATTCAAAAACATTAATTCAATATTTGAATATAGTTCTTTCAGTGGTGCCTAAATACTAATTACAGAAGCCTTTCCTTTTGCTCTACTCCATATGTTACTCATCTATTGATTTCTACATTCAGCATGAGATTGAATGGCCTTTCATGAGATTGAATGGTCTATATGTTAGCTGCCCTTAATGCCAAAAATACTTCCCTGTTTCTGCACATTGTAAACAAATTGTATGACTACAATAAGCACTATACTCTCACAGACATGAAGCATGTTTTTAAAACACACTTTTTCAGGCAAACATCAGCAAGCAACTCCTATATTCCCTATTTGACAACTGGTTCCTCACCTCCTGTCCAAGAACAGAATTTTAGATCATTAATTACCAACACTTCATTCTTTCCCTAAAATTTACATACCTGTTATGTGAATTGGCTTCCTTAAACAGTTGGAAATAATGAAGAGAAAAATGACAGCTCATTTTTATAGGGAATACAAAGAAATTTTGTCTCATAATATTAAACCTTGAGCACAGTAGGTCAATGCCCTAGATACATTTCTGTTGCAAAACACCTTTAAAGCGGCACATTTACCACATCAAGAGATTTTGCTTTATCAGTATAAAAACTGAATAGTTATATCTTCCTGGTGTTTGTTCATATTTGAACCCTACATTTAAAATATATGAATTTAAAATATATGAGTAAGATGCTAATGAATGCTAACAAATGGTATCCAGATAAATTGAGAAAACTTGTCCCATTGAATTGGGTGACAACCACAGCTGCAGGAACAGCCTGTCTTTCAACGATTTCTCAAAAGTGGGTCTCAGTTTCTCCGAAAGCAGCAGAATAAAGTGCTGAACAAAGATGATCAGACACACTCAAATCTTCTAGAATTCAGTCACTCCACCGAAACAAAGAAAAATAGAGCATGAGTATTATCAAGGTCTTCCTCCCTTGAGGACTCATGGAGTAACTGGAAACTGTACTGCCATGTTTTCTTTGATTTGGCAAACATGTCTGAAAGATCTGGTGCCAGTGAGTGGGCTGTCACAAAATTTGGTATGCCAGATTGAGCACAGTTAAATCATTAATTCATAATAATGCACAAGGCCAATCAAAATGTTTAATGGGTGCTTCCAGGTGTCTGTCCCCTGTTGAGTTAAGTGGTCAGGGTTACAATTTTCACTCACAACACAAGGTGTTGTGGTCAGACTGTCAAAGACTGGATAGCTTAGGTTCCTTCAAGGCACTTATACTAGTTTCATTTCATATTTCTTAATACTGGGTGTAAGATTTGTTTTCATCCATTAAAATACATCTAAAAGAAAATGATTTACAGTCCAAAGAATAAAAATTCCCAAGCTCAATTGAGACTAAGACAGCTAGTGTCAGATCTCTGTAAATTCCAAATTACCAACTTCATTCAGTAGTCTCCTTTTAAATTGTTTTGGAAAAAAATATCAGAAGTGAGTACAAACTACACCTGTACCTCTCATCTGCAGGTCCATGAAGAATGGAAACTGAAGGACTTCTGCACTCCTTCCTTTGTGTATCCCTTCCTGAGGACATAAAACACAATGTTTGCTATATTTTCTTCTGTCCCCTGCAGAGTTCCTGTCATGGAGATGTCAGTCTACAAAACAGGCAAGCTACCTACCAGGGAAGCTGAAGTCTCTGTCCTCACCAAGCCATGCAGTGCTTTCTGTATTCCAATGAACACAAAGTTTTGACCTTGTATTCTGGCTCCAACTCCAGAGAAGAAAATAGCTAACAAAAATGAGACATACAGAAACAGAAGTTTCCCAAATGACTCAGTGTGGGAAAATAGGAATGCACAGAAACACTAATCTAGGTTAATTTCCCCCCCAGTGGGAATATCTACCAACTCTTTGGGTTGGATGATGACCTTGTTATATTAGGGATGTATGCATTATTTGATTCAGCATCTGTTCATCAGAGATTAGTATGTCTGTTACTTTGAGGTTTTAATACGGTAATGCCTTAATGTTATTATGTTTTCCTACAGATTGGTTTTCAAACTGCTTTCAATCTGTATTGGGGAAGGTATCCCCTCCGGGGATGGGGCGGTATAAAAATCTAATAAAATAATAATAATAATAATAATAATAATAATAATAATAATAATAATAATAATAATAATAATAATAATAATAATAATAATAATAATAAAAATATTAAAATTTTAAAAATGAAGTTAAGTGACTGCAGTAATGCACACAAACAATCCGCTTTCATCTTACTGAAACCTCAATAATCAGGAAGGTCAACAAATTACTTGTCTCCTAACAACTAATATTCTCTGAGACATATTAGCTACACATTCAGCCAGCATGATAAATATACGGTTTGCCAGCAAAGCTTCATCATTAGAAAAAAACTTCTTATACTTAATTGCAAGCTCTGAACAAGTATCAATATCTACATATTTTTGCCCGTTCAAAGAAGTCTAAAAGGATAGTAAGGCCAAAATGCATTTTGCCAAAGGCATCTAAGAAAATCAGCTGTTGTGGGATAAGAGAATTGAGGATAAAAATTGTTAAAATCAGGAAGCAGCGAAGAAGAATAAATTGGAAGTTTTCTCAGTGAAATGAAGTAAATATAGGAGGCCTTCAAGTATTCTTTACTGCAGTATTAATCAATATGTATAATTCTTAACATGGTCTTATCTATGGATACTTAAATTCAGAGAGTTTGCAAAAAAAAATCCAACAGATTTTTTAAAAAACCCAAAAAACTGGGGAGGGGGTTGGTAAACAAGAAAGTTTTAAGAAAATGATTTCCTCTGAGTCTGTTGCTGGGCAACCATTAAAGTATTGCCAGCATTCAAGACTCTGTTTCTGTCAGCACAAGGCCAGGAAGAGGCAAGGCCCTTTCTGAGGCTATTTTGAACTTTGAAGGAGGAATTATTGCAGCCAGGCCTGACAGAAACTACTGGGTGACTTGCTGTCATAACACTTGCATGACTGACCCAAGACCAACTGACCAATCACACAACAGCCTAACTTAACTCACAGGGTTGTGTGCCAGACATGGGGTTGGTTATAAACTGGTGCCATATCAGTAGGATTCAGACACAAAGTTTTATAAACTGTTACCCACCCAATGGTGGAATATAAAGATATAAATGTTCAAGAAAATTTGTGAGGTAAAGGTTTTGTGAAAATGCCTCTTGAGTAAGTAAAAGCACTTGAGGGGACTGAAGCTGAGCTTGTGGCTACAGGGAATAGTGCAGAAACTAAGGCCGTTTCCGCACAGCCCCCCAGGCGCCCCCACGCCGGCAAGAATTCTGCCGGCGTGGGGGCGGAGGCCGTTCGCACGCAAGCATGCGGGCGGCCTCAGGAGAGGCCGGCGGACGACAGGCGGCTCCGCATGGAGCCGCCTCTGCCCCCTTCCCTTTCCCACTCACCTTGTCCCCGTCGTCGGCCTGCTGGCCTCCGAAGCCCCGCCCATGCTGTCCTCCGACCTCCAGGGGTCGGAGGACAGTGGGGGAGGGGCTTCGGAGGCCAGCAGGCCTCCGACAGGGACAAGGTGAGTGGGAAAGGGAAGGAAACAGCGTGTTCCCAGCGGTGCTGTTCGCACCGCGCCACCGGGAAGACGCTGTTCCCTCAAAAACAACCCTTTAAAGGGAGGGGAAGGGCAGCCAGGTCGGCGCTGCTGCGTTTCAGCAGGCCGCCGTTTTTGGCCCATGCGGAAACGGCCTAAGAACATTATGAATATTGACCAAGTGGTGCTCTGGAAGATAAAGCAAGAAATAGAACTTAAGAAATGAAAAACAAAAAGAGAATTGCAGTTGACCAGAATGGCAAAAGAAAGGGAAGAGACAGAAGCCCAAAGAGAAGTAGAATTAAAACAAAGAGATATAGAATTAAGAGAGAGAAGGCCAAAGACAGCATGAAGTAGAATTAAATAAATTTTAAAATACAGAAGAATTACATGTAAGGGCTGTGTTGGGATACACTAGACTAGGTATTGGAGCCTTCTACACTGATCAAAATAAATTTCCAAGATTTCAAAAAAGAGACAATATAGAAGGGTTTCTTTAAAAAAAACTTTGAAGGGGCTTGTAGAGCTTTTCAAGTGTGACAGCAAAAGAGTGGCTCATTCCACACAACACAAATAACACATCTTCAGTATATTAAAAAAGCATTTTTGCTAAAAACAAACTTTTCCTGAAGTTCCTTTGAAAATTTCCTGAAGTTCCTTTGAAAATTTCCTGAAGTTCCTTTGAAAATTTCATTTTTGCTGTGTAAAGACCAGAAACCACAGAGCACCCCAAAAGAACTGTTTTCTTTTGGACATAAGAAGACAACAAGAACATAAGAACAAGCCTGCTGGATCAGACCAGAGTCTATCTAGTTCAGCACTCTGCTACTCGCAGTGGCCCACCAGGTGCCTTTGGGAGCTCACATGCAGGATGTGAAAGCAATGGCCTTCTGCTGCTGTTGCTCCCAAGCACCTGGTCTGCTAAGGCATTTGCAATCTCAGATCAAGGAGGATCAAGATTGGTAGCCAAAGGTTGACTTCTCCTCCATAAATCTGTCCAAGCCCCTTTTAAAGCTATCCAGGTTAGTGGCCATCACCACCTCCTGTGGCAACATATTCCAAACACCAATCATGCATTGTGTGAAGAAATGTTTCCTTTTATTAGTCCTTATTCTTCCCCCCAGCATTTTCAATGTACGCCCCTTGGTTTTAGTATTGTGAGAAAGAGAGAAAAATTTCTCTCTGTTGATATTTTCTATGCCATGCATAATTTTATAGACTTCAATCATATCTCCCCTACTCCAAATGTGGTCGCACCACTGTTTTATATAAGGGCATAACAATCTTTGCAGTTTTATTATCAATTCCTTTCCTAATTAATCCCAGCATAGAATTTGCCTTTTTCACAGCTGCCATGCATTGACATTCCCATGCAACTATCAACTAAGATGTCCAAATCCTTTTTTCGGTCTGTGACTGATAGCACTGACCCTGTAGCGTGTATATGAAGTTTGGATTTTTTGCCCCGATGTGCATTACTTTACATTTTGCTACATTGAACTGCATTTGCCATTTCTTAGTCCACTCACCTAATTTATTGGAGCTCTTTGCAATCCTTTGCGGTTCTCATCACCCTACATAATTTGGTATCATCTGCAAAGAATTCATTCAGCTTCTCTGCAATCTCCCTGTCATCCTTTAGTATACCTTTTGTTCCTTCGTCATCTAACAGGCTTACCACTTTCCTAGCTGGCTTCCTACTTTTGATGCATTTGAAGAACTGCTTGTTGCTGGTCTTGATGTTCGCAGCCATGCGTTCCTCATAACCCTTTTTTGCCTACCTTACAACTAATTTGCTTCTCTTTTGCCACCATTTGTGTTCCTTCTCATATTCTTCCTCTTTTTCCTGTGCTATGCGAACAAAAAAAGTCAAAATGGTTCGTTTTCAAACATCTGCAAGAAGCTTTATTTGTGTTGTGCAGAATGGGCCAATAATTTACATCCATCCAGAAATATGTGGGAAGGGGTGGTTAAATGACATCTACTCTGAAAGGAAGAATGAAGAGTCACTACCCTATGATCTTTTTAAAGAAAGAATGAGACAGAGATTTTCATTAATTGCTGAGTGTAGCAGAGCAGAAAATAATTTCAAGAACTTCAGAAAAAATCAGATGAAAACTGCTGTCAGTTGGTCTGTCATTAGGATGTTGGTTGACTGGCAGTGGGGTCAAAGCTGGATTTCAAGCAGTCAATTTAATAACACTGGAACAGTTTTAGAGGGACATACTCATAGAGAATAGATGGATTGTAGATGGGGCAAAAAGCCAGAAAACACAGCTAGAGCAGCTGAAATTATGGATTCCTGGAGGAGGATTTGGGGGGAGCCTATTTTACTTCAGCGAATCAAAAGAAATAAGCTTGGCTTCCTCAGGAAAAAAAATTGTCTTAGAAAATTAACCCTACAAAGCAGATTTTTAGATTAGGACACAATATGAGGAACTGAGGTATTTTAATTGTAGAAAAATGGGGCATACAGTTATCCCAAATTAGTAAAGAAAAGAACCCATGAGGTGTCTGAATGTAGTTACACAAGTAGAGACAGTTAAAAACACCCATGGGATGGAAAACAGCACATCCCCCTGAAGTAGAAACCTCTTATGTATCCAGTGTGTGGAAGGTGCCTGGAAATATTACAAATGAATATATGGAATTAAAGTGAGCAGCAGCAGTACTTCGGCTGAAGAGATTCAGGAGCTCAAATGATCCTAATAAAGTCAGAGCTAGAAAAGCCTGAGCAGTACTTACCTGGAAATGATATGGTTACAAAAGGACTGGAAGGGGCTCATTTTAATGTGCCCTTAGCTGATGAACAGATAACAAACATATAAGGACTGGTCAGGAGACTGGGAAATGAGGGTGTGGGGAGAAATCTTCACTTCTGATAGGCAATGATTTGGCTAGACATGTCAGATAGGTCAGTGTAATGACAAAAAGCCAAAGTAAAATGTTGAATAAAATGTCAGCAACTAGGCTTGCAGCCACAGAGAATTCATCAGAATGGAAGGGAAATTGCCACACAGAAGCTCATGAACAAGCATCGCCTAGAAAACAAGACTGGCTGGTGGAGGAGAATATTTCACCTAGTATGCTGATTGCAGAACAGCAAGCTGATGAAACTTTAAAAGACTTAATACAACTAGCCAGCAAAGGCCCACCTAAAGTGTCTGTAGAAAACCCTATCAGATTCATGTTTAAGGAAGGCAAGCTATACAGAGTCTCTCAGAAAAAAAGTTTGCAGCTGTTTGAGAGAGGTGAATCCAACTGATAGTCCCACAAAAGTATAGATTGCAGTTACTATCAAGGGCACAGGAAAGCCCATTTGCAGGTCACATGGGATTGGCTAGGACTCACACAGATTGGCCTCTTTTTTTTGGCCTGGGATAGGAAGACATGTGGCAAACTTCTGCAAAACATGTTATGTTTACCAAATCATGGGCAAGCCAAGGGCAGATCCAAAGCATAACTGCAGCCTCTTACATTATTAGTTCATTGAATAACTCTGCCAGAAGAAGACATGGACCATTTCTGGACAGATCATCTAAAATGTTTAGAAAACATTTTCAGTCTCCTCCTCTACCATCATGTTTGTCCATACTCACCCCCACGAAATGTTTCATGGCTGCCATGAGGTGTTTTCCCATTATTTAAAAAGTTCTTTGTTGAACTGAAGCTTCAGTACTTCTGTATAGCTCGTATAATCAATGCTTTGAAGATTTTACAATGCTTTGAAGATTTTTTAAAATGCACAGAAATGTTGAAAATAAACAGGTGAGGGAGAATGGAGTGAGCTCAGTGATATGATAAAATGGTGCCAAGGAGAAAGTTCAGGATGGCACAGAGGCATGGAAAATTTAGTAACTCGATCACACAACTAAACCATGTGAAAACATTTCAGGCGAAAGAATATTTTAAAAGGGGAGTCATTTAAAATGTTTTGAGGCTAGAAATAAAACATTTTTGAAATGTTGGGGGGGAAACAATGCAGAAGTCCGTGGAGGAAATGTTTTAATTTTTTGCCTCAAAACGTTTTAAAGGGTTTGTGCAGAAAGGGCCATCTTGACACTAGTTTGTTTTGCTACAAAATTTCTGAAGTGGTGACTTTGAGCAACATAAGGGCTCATGTTACAGACTGCAGTAGAAGTATGATTTTCAAAAATTGCAGTTCTGTCTGCAGTCATTGTTGTTTGCATCAGAGTGAGACATAGAAGCCTAGGAACAGGAGGGGCCACCTGATTGGCTGTGTTCTTCTGCACTCTGATTGGGCAAGGGCCAATGTGATGCAGAGTGGGAAGAAGGTTATCTCCCTTGTTAGGACAGTTTGAAGGGATTTTGGTCTGAATCCTTCATACTATTAAGACCTGTCTGTCCTAATTGAGTGAAAACTAAATGTTTCTAAGGGGATAGTTCTGTCAAAATATACATTTTGGGAACGATAGGAACTATCGTTATCAGCCTGTATGCTGGGTGAAAGCAACCAAATACACAGACAAAGTGTACTGTAGGGAAGAGTTAATAGGCTAGCCAAACAGCCCTTATAAACTAGATTAGGAATATCTTCTAGGGAGAGAAGTGTTCCAGTGTGCCAGTCGGTTTGAAGTATTGGGATTTGCTTTGGTTTACCTCAGTAGAGAGTTTATGTTTTATTTTTGTGGGTTTTACCTAACTGGGAGGGCTGTGTGAGGGTACTGAATGAATGTGACTAGCCTATGTTAGGACCATGTATGTGGGTAACCATTAGCCAGACCATCCAAACAAATGAACTGTACAAACTGAGAAACAACTTTGAAACACCTAAGCTAAACTGAACAAAGTAATCTTAAGTGCTGTGCTGAAGAAACCAAAAACTATAAGTCTCTGTGCCAGACTCTCTTTTGAATAGTGTAAATATAATCCTCTTGCCTCCTGCCTTATTTACCTCATCCAAATACATCTCCAAGTTAATATTCCTACCTTTGCCATCTCCTCTGCTTGTTAAAATAACTTTGTTACTCTGTTTAAGTTTATATCTGCCTCAGTATATTTATTTTAGTGTCCCTTTGTGAAGGGAAAAAAATAAAAGTCTGTGGAAAAAAATAAAAGTCAGCGGACATCCTTTGCCTTCTGATATCTGATAACAGGGATAAGGGAAAGTGCTTTTAAACAAATACCACCTTATTTCTGAAGCACCTCAGTTCCTGAATGGTTTACCTGCCTTGATGATATAGAACGTTGAAGGGGGTGTCTGTCACAACTCACATTGCAGCAATGCTTGGCTGTCTCTTTTATGCAAATTCTGTTTTCCATACTAATGCAGCAACTGTAGGTCATGAGTGACATTAAACACCTGATTTCCACCCCATATCCTTTATAGATGAATGGCTTAACAGAAAGGTTCAATGGAATGCTGGGGAGGTTGATCAAATAGTGAATTGCAATGTGCTGAAATGACTGGGACACACACATATAGCACCTGCTGTTTGTCTACAATGAAGTGCCACAAAAAAGCTCTGAGTTCAGCCCCTTTGAACTTTTGTATGGTCAGCCTCTGTGAAGACCCATCAACATCATCAGAGAGGCTTGGGCAGGAAAAGTCATTCCTGAACAGGAGACCATTGTTCAGTATATGAAAGACTTGCAGAACACCCTGTGTGAGATGTTGGCAGCTGCAGGCAAGAATGTTCTTCATGCCTGGCAAAAGCAAAAGGTGGTAAGAGAGATGTTTAGACCCAGGGAACAAAGTATTGGTTTCGCAACCTAAAAGGGAAAACAAATTGCAAACTGCCTGGAAAGGACTTTTTCCAGTTGTGACTTAAAGTAACTGATGTAAGCTATCTTGTGAATGTGTTCCCTGAGGGTGATAACAACAAGGTGTACCATGTTAATATGTTAAAATCCTGCTTTGAAAGAAGTCAAATGGTGCTCCTGGCTTGTAAAGGAGAAGCAGTACAAGTTCTCTAGGGATGGAGTTTAGAATGTAAACATTTACTCTGCTGTCATTGGAGAACAGCTGGTACAGGTGAAAATTGTTTTGGCTGAATATGCTAACATTTTTTCTTCTTAACCTAGAAGGACTCATTCAGTACAAGATCAGTACAGGTGAGACAGCCTCCATAGCCACAATCTTATATAGGATGACAGGGACTAATGTCACCGCCATTGCAAAAGAAACCAAATAAATGCTGGAACTTAGGATAATAGTGCCATTAAAAGGCTCGTGGTCTGCCCCAATATTCTAGTTCAGAAACCTGATCATACCATCAGATTCTGCATCTACTACAGAAAGTTAAACAAAGTCACCAGGGAAGACATCTACCTTCATGCTCCAAAAGGATGATCTGGTGGAGACTCTGGGGGCTGCACAATACATTATCAGAATGGACCTCATCAAAGGTTACTGGCTGGTGGAAAAGGTGTTAGAGAACTGAACCAAAACTTTCTTTAGCAGAAAGGCCAGTTTGTTCAAATTCACATCCCCCCTGTTTGGACTTAGAATTGTCAGAGCCATCCAAAGTTTAATGGACTAGTTGTTGGAGGGTTTGGGTGAGTTCAGTTTAGCATAAATTGATGATGTGGGGATCTTTAGCCAAGGCTGGGTGGATCACCGAAACACCTGGCCACTGTCCTACACTGGATAAGAGAAACTGGTCTTACTCTGAAGACATGAACATGTCAGGTAGCTTTACAACATGTAAAGTACCTTGGACACATTCCAAAGAGCTAAGTTGTGGTATTGGCACTTGACTTTTCAAAACCATTCATTGTAACCACAAATGCTTCTAACGTGGGTCTGGGACTACTTTTGGTTCAGTAGGGCCTTGTGTTATTCTAGAGCAGGAAGCTTCTAGCCAGGGAATGTCATTCTGCTGTTGAGAAGTGTTTGGCTATTGTATAGGGAAACTTAAGCCTGATGCATGGGGACAAAAGTGTACCCTGGGCACCAATCATTTCCCCCTATTCTGACTCTAAACACAAGGAGAGATTATAACAAACTGCTCTGATGGAGTTTGCTTTTGCAAGACCTTGATTTTGATATCATTCATGTCCATGGGCATGAAAATGTGGTCCCTGATGCTTTAGCCAGGAGAAGATAAGCTCAAATGTGTTATCTGTAGCAAAAGAAAATAATGGTTTGTGAATACAGGTAAATATGAAAAGTGTTATCCTACCACTATTTTCTTCATCAATTCCTGTGAACTATTTATATTGCTTGTCAGAATGTGCATATTTTTTTAGTTGGCATTTTTCAGGGTTTTTTAAAAATAACTTTTAATTAATTTTCACAATTTTTGACAGACAGAAAAAGATACTTCAGAACAGATAGAATAGAAAACACATCTACTCAAGACTGTATTAATATAATCATTACATAATGGATCCCAATGTGATGTTCTAATATTATCAGAGAAACCATCACAAAATCTTTAAGTCACTGTCTTCTATTCACCAGCTATAAAATGCCTTTACTGGTCAGACTCTTATATCTTAATCGTTATCAAATTATTAATCCTCAAGTTGTTTTTATTTTTACGTGATTGATTCAACTTCATGTAAAAAGTAAAGTTCCCATCTCTTATCAAATTCATGTTTGCCCGCCTGTTTACAATATTTGTCAGTTTGGTCATAATAGCATATTCTCTGATTTCATCTTCCCAAAATTCTGTGGTAAGATCTTTATTCCCAGCAGGATGCGACTGTTACTCTTGCTGTGGTTTACAAGTGCCAGCAGTATTTTTCAGGCCACATGCTTTGCCCAATGGAGCAGGCATGGCCACAGGCTCCATGGGGCAGAGGGGATGGTGGTGGCCTCAGTGCAGCCAGCCAAGCCAGCCACACCCTCTCTGCCCTACAGAGCAGGTTCAGCCGGCTGCCATATTTTTCAGCTGGCTGCTGACTGAACTATAATAAGTCCTTTTTTTAGCAGGCCCAGCCCTGCCTTGGACTGTCTTTTCAAGTTATGGTGAGCATTTCAACAACATACCCATGAGCCTTTGCTAAATATGTTGGACTGCTAAAAGGCAGGACTGCTAAAAGAAGGACCTCTATGCAGACCAGGGGCAGAGCCCTGCCCCTGAGCCCTGCCCCCTGCCTCTGGCAAGACCTGAGGAGGTCCTGTGGGGGCATGGCCCTGTGGGGGGCACAGGGGAGGGGAGTCTGGGTGCCATTTTGCCTCCCTATGCCTCTACTCTAGCATCCAGTCACTTTCAAGAAGGGGAATGAGATGCTGGAGGGAACACAGGAGAAAGAGGAGTTGAGTTCTGCCCCAGGGAGAGAGCTGTAGCAGCTAATTCTGGCTCAAGGAAAAAAGCAGACAGAGTGAACAGTAGCTGTGCCTGGTAATGTGGCAAGGCAGTTTAGCTCTATCTCTGGAAGAAAAGAGAGTGCTAAATTGTTAGGCCTGTCTGTGGTGATGAGAAGACCTTGTAGAGTTTAGTCTGACTCTGGAGAAAGGGCAGGCTGGTGGAATCCTGTGTGTAAGAGAGAGTCCTGTGTGTGAGAGAGAATCCAACATAGCAGCTAGTCAATGAAAATCTGTTTGTGCCTAAAAGCATTTTACTGGCTACCAAGGAAGTACAAAGGAAAGAAGAAAATGCATAGCAAAGATGCAGAGTTTTCCCATTTACAAATGACATAAACTCCCTGTAGGAAAACTTGTTTTGTTGTGCCACAAATACTTGAGTTGAGAAGCCATCTTGCATCATGTAACATGCACCGTAATTTACTGTGAAGGTAAACATCAACCAGAGTACAATGCCAGCACAGGAAAATCCTTTTCTCCTTGGCAAAGCCTCCTTGTAATGTTTTAAATTTTTATTCCATGGAGATATGCTTTGCATGTTATTTATTCAGAAATTCTCTCCTACTTTTCAGCATCACATGAACAGTGTCTCCCGCATTCATCATTATATAGTTCACTAATTGTTAGCAGTACTAATTAAGTTCATTTCTCTTAAGAGTCACTAATTTTGAAAGTGACCTAGATAGTACCAAGCATTTATCATTAAGAAATTTTTGCCAAAAGACAGTATGAAAACTGCAAATTAATTATGCTAATTTTTCAGTTATAGAAATATATCTATATATATTTCCTGTAATCAGTGAGATGAAACATTTTTACCCAGTATAACTATGTAATCGATCATTTCTGCATAGTAGAAGCCTAATATTTGCGTTCTAATAAACATGATTTCAAAGTTCCTGTCCTTGCTGCAGAATTAGAAGCTATTCTTTCAGGAAAATAAAAGGAAATGCATATACACTTTCCTATAAAAGTGGAGTAAAAATCCTTCTGATTCTGAATATTTTTTCCCTTGTAGGCCTCAAAGAAGGCTATTGTGATTAGATGACAGCTGCAAAAGTAATATGAAAAAAAAATTCTCCTGGGACATCTCAATAAATTTGAATTTCTTTCATGCCCAGGTCCTCAAATCGCCAGAATTGAGGTTGAGAAGAAACTTTCCACCTGGAGAAGTAGCTGACAACTCTGTGTGTGTCAATGCAAAGGAGGGAAGGAGGGAGAGGGCAAAGGTGAGAGACTGGAGAGAGGATTAGGAGGCTCTGACAAAGTGCCTCAGATACAGCCATACTGTTTATTGCTTTAACAGAATTCTTTCCTGACCAATAATTTTCTTAAAGTCTAATGACATTAATATGCTTTTATGAATTTACAGTGTTGACACCTTTCTACCAAGCTTTGAAAGATTCCCTTACTAGAGGGTGTTGGGAGAGACTGGTGGAGCTGCCAGGGTCAGGGCTGCAAAACTACAGTCACTAACACCTGTGCCCATGATGGGTTCTGCTAGGTCCTGGATCCCTGAAAGAGCCTTTCTGAGGAGGAGATGCCCATGTGACGGATTAGGCTCTTATGGCATTAATTTGCAAAGGTGCAGTTAGCCAGAGCAAAACACCACAGTAACAGACAGAGCGCAACTTGATTGGCTAGGCTGTAATGCTTTAGCTGGTAGCCACAAATAGGGTGCGCTGTCTGCTGTAAAAACAGGAAGAAGTCTGTCTTGCTTATGGGCTTTTTAGAAGGATGTCTTGCTTATGGGCTTTCTAGAAGAACCTGACTGGCAGTCATTTGGCAGTCATTTGAACAGACTGGTGGACTTGGTGGGCTTGGACTTGGTCTGATACAGCATGGCTTTTCTGTCCTTATGATCACCTTGATGGCAAGTTATATACTATAGTTGAGAACCTTGTAATCCGCAGGCTGTTCCACCATGTCATGTCCAGGTACATGATTCCTGCTTGCACAACAATGAGTTGCCAGGGATATCTGAAGACTGTTCTCCTGTGGTTGTGGGACCATGGTGACGTTCACATCAGATGTGAACCACCACACATATCTTATTTAATATTCCAGCAGTCTACAAACCACCTCCATACTCCATTAACATTGTCATTTCTCCATTGGATTTCTTCTTTGACTAGAATTCACAATATAAATTAGCTATGATGGCCAAATCCCACATCATTCTCTTATCATAGGGGCTTCTTCAGTTTTTCAATATTTAGCAAAAACTAATCTCCATGTAACAAAACATAGAATCTCTTGCTTCTTTGCTGTATGTGTGCATATACCTTCAAGTTACAAATGACTTCTGGCATCCCCATAGGATTTTCAAGGCAAAAGACATTTGGAAGTGGTTTGCCATTGCTTGCCTCCACATGGACTGAGAGAGTTCTGAGAGAACTGTGACTGGCCCAAGGTTACTGAGCAGGTTACTGTGGAGGAGTGGTGAATCAAATCCAGTTATCTAGATTACAAAACACCACTCTTAACCACTACACCACACTGACTCTTTGCTTCTTTGCTACCATCTTTTATAGATAAGTTACTAGATAAAATGTTGGGTCCAGTGTCAGATATGAATATAAAATGGAAAAGAATATTGAGTCCAATATTATTGTTACATGTTAATCTTGCACAGCAAACAAAAACAAGTCTTGGAATACATACATAGACTGAAGTTCTCTTCAGCAAATTCATGAAGGGGTGTGGCCAGTTTGCATAAGAACACACACAAACCTACAGTAATTGTAAACTGTTGGGTCAAAAGACTAGAAATGAAAAAAGAGATGTCATTTATGACATTTCTGTGCTCCCCCAATTGTTTTCTGTATGATGCTATTTGGATGTCAGATTTCAGTTCATGTATTTACTATTACACTCCTGCCAACTTTGTTCCCATATCTACTCAAGCAGAATCACTGCAGAACTGAGATCATTGTCATTATATACTCATTAATAAACATAATATATAGCCGTGGTGGCGAACCTTTGGCACTCCAGATGTTATGGACTGCAATTCCCATCATCCCCTGCCAGCATGATCAATTGGCCATGCTGGTAGGGGCTGATGGGAATTGTAGTCCATAACATCTGGAGTGCCAAAGGTTCGCCACCACTGATATATAGCATCATATGCTAACAATGTCCATCTTCTGTCTAGATAGTATAGATAAGGAAGTCTTTGAACAGAAAAACAATGGATGACAAATCAGACACGAAATATGACAATATAAGTCTCCCAGGATGCTTTGCCTCTGACCTGAACTTTATCACAATTCTGTAAAAAACTTCAGTTGCAAGTATGTAGTGAAATTGCTGCAAATGTAATTGCAAATGAACTCCACCTGGACATAGGCAAATGCACCTTAACAGCGCTCCCACCTATGAGGTGGAAAACACATATATCCCACCACACAATTACTCCACACTGTACTGCAGAGAAAAACACATCTTACCATGACATACCTCTAAAGATGCCAGCCATAGACGCAAGTGAAACATTATTAACAAAAACTGCGACATCACAGCTACACAACCTGGAAAACCCACAACAGCCTGCTGAATTAGAATTTTTCAAGATGTTTAACGGTAACAAAGATGTTTAAGAAAGGATCTAGGGGGGACCCAAGAAATTATAGGCCAGTCAGACATCTGTTTCTGGTAAATTAGTAGAATCGATCATTAAAGATAAAATTATAAAACACGTAGAAAAGCAAGACCTGCTGAGGAGGAGTCAGCATGGCTTTTGCAGAGGCAAGTCCTGCCTTACAAACTTACCAGAATTCTTTGAGGGTGTAAACAGGCATGTGGATAAGGGGGAACCAGTGAACACTTTCTACTTGGATGTCCAAAAGGCTTTTGTTCCTCACCAGAGACTATTGAGAAAACTCAGCAAATACCAAATTATGTAAGGTGGTGAGAACCACAAAGGATTGCAAAGAGCTCCAAGCAGACCTTTATAAATTAGGTGAGTGGGCTAAGAAATGGCAAATACAGTTCAGTGTAGCAAAATGTAAAGTGATGCACATTGGGGCAAAAAATCCAAACTTCACATACACGCTACAGAGGTTAGTGCTATCAGTCACAGACCGAAAAAGGAATTTGGGCATCTTAGTTGATAGTTCCATGGGAATGTCAATGCATGGCAGCTGTGAAAAAGGCAAACTCTATGCTGTGAATAATTAGGAAAGGAATTGATAATAAAACTGCAAAGACTGTCATGCCCTTATACAAAGCAGTGGTGCGACCGTACTTGGAGTACTGTGTTCAGTTCTGGTCGCCACATCTCAAAGAATATTGAATAAATAGAAAAAGTGCAGAGGGGGCAACGAGGATGATTGAGGGACTGGAGCACCTTCCTGGTGGGTCTTCAGTCTGGTCTGTGGAGAGGTGTATGGGAATGGCACTTTTGATGAGTCCATTTGGACTAAACTATTGATAAGACTCTGAATGGTTGTTGTATTTATCTGTCTTTTATGGACAATCGTTTTATTGTATTTTGGAATGCCAATAAAGGCTTGTCTGTCAAAAAAAACACCTTCCTTATGAGGAGAGGCTGCAGCGTTTGGGACTCTTTAGTTTGGAGAGGAGACGTCTGAGGGGGGATATGATTGAAGTCTATAAAATTATGCATGGCATAGAAAATGTCGACAGGGAGAAATTTTTCTCTCTTTCTCGCAATACTAGAACCAGGGGGCATACATTGAAAATGCTGGGGGGAAGAATTAGGATTAATAAAAGGAAACATTTATTCACACAACACGTGATTGGTGTTTGGAATATGCTGCCACAGGAGGTGGTGATGGCCACTAACCTGAATAGCTTTAAAAGGGGCTTGGACAGATTTATGGAAGAGAAGTCGATCTATGGCTACCAATCTTGATCCTCCTTGATCTGAGATTGCAAATGCCTTAGCAGACCAGGTGCTCAGGAGCAGCAGCAGCAGCAGCAGCAGCAGGCCATTGCTTTCACATCCTGCATGTGAGCTCTCAAAGGCATCTGGCGGCCACTGTGAGTAGCAGAGTTCTGGACTAGATAGACTCTGGTCTGATCCAGCAGGCTTGTTCTTATGTTCTTCTTATGTTCTTATGTCCAAAGGAAGACAGTTCATTTGGGGTGTTGTGTGGTTTTCGTGCTGTATGACTGTGTTCAACAGCATTTTCTCTTGACTCTGGTCTGATCCAGCAGGCTCTTTGTTACGTTCTTATGATCAACTGCAATAAGGGGTTCCTCTCCCACTACAAGTATTCAATTAATTTAGTAATGTCAAACTAAATGTGATGAAGGTTTCTATTAGACTTTTAAAGAGAAATTATGTCTGCATTTCAATTAAGGTTAGGGCAGTACAGGAAGGGAAGATGGGGGGGGAGGATTACCTTTTCCATCCTTTATGGTTTTGCTAACTGAAAGTGCCTGGCCCCTTTATTAGCCAGTCAGGCTTCATCAGAGTTGGGATGGAGTTCAGAGCAGTAGCAAGAGCCTCAGAAGCAAGAGCCCCAGTAGCAAGAGCCTCAGAATAGGGGGGTTTCTTTGCCCTGATCCCTGTCTCTCCACTCAGTTGCCTTTACCACTGTTTCTTGGGATTCTAGTCTGATAAAAAAGTTCCTGGGGATAGACTTCCAGTGAATGGATGGCATTGTAGCCAATGGCCTCTATGGCTGGGCCTTCCCTTCTCTTATCCTATCGCTTGAGGTTTTAAAAGACTGGTCTGCCTGTCTGGACAGGAACTGGAGGCTCCAGCACTGCTGGACTTGGCCTCTGGCCTATTCCAAGGTGCAGCCTGTTGCTTGAACATGCCAGACTCTGAGGCTTATGCTGCTGGGGCATTTACAGGCATGGCTTCACTCTTGATCCCTTTCCAATCACCTTTGGCTGGCCTACCTGACCCAGCAGTACTTAGGTGAGGCTACCACCTGCCAGCATCTTTTCTGAAACAGGCGAGAATGGGGGTGGGGCTGCCACTCCAAAACAAAGCCATTTATGGAGGAGACAATGGGCTGCCTTCTTTTTTCTAATGGGTATAACATCATGTGCAACCTGACTTTTATTCTAAAAACCATGTGGAAAGGGCTGAACCTTTCCCTCTTCCTCTTGATCTCTGATTTGAACTGGGTCTTCATATGGCCAAAGACCTAGTAAATCTCCCACTGTTTCATCTGCTTTAACCCTAGCAGGGCTGTGTTATCACCAATGTCTGATATTGATGGGAGTTTCACGATGCTTATTTTTTGTTCATATGATTTTCCATAGAAATTTCACAGTATATATTCTCTTGTGTTTCATTGTCTTTTCGCCTCTGAATAAAATCATTATATTACCATGTATGCACATCTGCCAAATGAGAATACAATTCATGCATCCAGTGAAGTGTACTCTATGCGATAAACGTGAATGAAATGATACATCTAGTATGTATAATATCCCTACCTGCCTCCACTCAAAGCTCCAGTTCCCCATCTGTAATGGGAAGCAGAGAGAATAAAAACGCAGGCCTGTTTTAAAGGGCTGCTGTAAGAACTGGAACGAAATGTACATGAGGTGCTACGTTTTACTGAAAATGCAATATAATTGCTAAAAATATTATTATTATAGACCCAACTCTAGAATGGCACGTATTTCTGCTTTCCCATAATTATTATACCATAGTTATGTGGAGTCTTCATAGTATAGCTGGATTGGCCATGCTGGCAGGGGCTGATGGGAATTGTAGTCCATGAACATCTGGAGAGCCGCAAGTTGCAGACCCCTGAGCTAGAGAAATCCCTTTACTCTGCACAAGATAGAAACAGAAAACTGATTTTCTATGTAAGCTTGGAATAGGCGGCAAGGCTGAACTGACCCATGATGCTTTCTTTAGAATAAATGGTGGAAGCAGGGACATTTGGATGGAAAATTATGCAAGTGTAAATTATTCTATTGCCTAAATTCTGATTTGGTTGAGGAAGCCTTTGCCTTATGCAACAAAGTCAATTCATCGTTGCAAAATCAGATTATAGATGCACTGACATCTACAGTACTCCACCTAGTGCTAACGTTTTCTGCTTTCCATCGGTTCAAATGGCTTGCATGAACCTGTGACCTAATAAATAGGGGAGGGCAGAGGCAGAGAAATCTCTTTGGTTTCTTTATCGCCAAGCGGGGGATGAATATATCTGCAATAGCGTGAGTCACTTCATTTGTGAATGGGCACAAGTGAAGTATGACTCCCATGACAAGCCTTTTGGGAAATTGGAAGAATGAAAAGTGGTGACTATGACCTTCCTATATGACAGCTTCTGACAAGTCTCTGTATAGTGGTTGAAATTCACATTCATTTTACTTTCAGTTTATTGGCAATACTGTGTTAAGCAGCACTTGCCCAGTGCCGAGCACCCTTATTTCTTGCTAATTTCTATATGACTTGGAAATCCTTAACAATATGCCATATTAGGTATAAAGTGCAGTATGAATCCATGACGGCATCATCTCTGTATTGTTGGGAATGGGGAAAGCACCTATTTTAAACTGAAAAATTTAAGTGTCTTATTTTTATCTGAGACTAGTCCCATTCCACTATCCAGAAAATAAGATCTACTTACAACAGAGATTAATCAAAAAATCGAATTGTTTTTCTTGTAAAGAATATAAAGCACAGAAATAATTCAGTGTCATCTCCTGGGCTCACCTGCATCTATGCATTTTAAAAGAATACAATATACAGATGATTAGTATGTTGAGAGCCAGTGTTGTATAAAGGTTAGAGGGGTAGGCTAAAAATTAGGAGACCCTATGAAAATCACAAGATTTGAAGCAAATCTTTTTCTTTCTGATTGATTCCGCACAGCACAAATATAATATCTTTAGGACATTAGACAAAGATTCATTTTGGGATTCTGTGTTCCCACAGCAAACCAGAACCTAAATGTTACCAACCAAAATGGATCTTTCTTCTTGTCTGCTGCAGAGAGCTCTTGTAAGTTTCACAATGGCACCAGCAATTTTGTGTGCTGCAGCAGATTCCGCATGGAGATTGTGCACAAAGGTTTCCTCTACTTGCAGCTCATCCATGTGCTATTTCACTGTAAAAAGTAAATGAATAAAGTTTGTTCAGCCTAGCAATCCTGTGCATGTGTCATTTTTCCTTTTTTTTTTAGAGGGAGATGTTTGCGAACCCACGGCAACACAAACATGCACATATAGCAACTTCTCTAATCATGTTAACTTAAATGTACAACTTAAATAATATTGCAGAACTGAAGGCAGTAGCACTCTTGGCTTTCTTGCTATTTTTTATCTCAGTCCTAAAAAGCCACATACTGCTATGACTGAAGATGTACATTTTCAGGATAATGTGAAGTCAGGGCAGGTGAGAGATGAGCTTTTCCTCCCAATTCTTCCAAGAAATAAAAAAGAAATACTGGGGGGAATGAAATATATACAAGTAGGGCCCTGTGAGAAGTCATGGGGTACCTCCTTTGCTCACTTTTGTTTTGTCCCTTCTTCTCCCACCCCTTCTTTCACATTCAGTCTTTCTGTCTCTCTCTTCCTCCCTCTCCTTTCAGGGTAATTCTGTATCTTCCCTTTCCCTTTACAGCTCCTCCCCAGAATAAGTGAGTTGGAGTAACACAATAAAGAATGAAGAGGATTGGTTGTTATGGGTACTAAAACCAAAGATGACACCTCTGATGATGCCAGCCACAGATGCAGGCAAAATGTTAGGAACAAGATCTACCAGACCATGGCCACACAGCCCGGAAAACCCACCACTACCAAAGATGACAAAGTCTGGCCGTTTCCGCATGGGCCAAAAATGGCGGCCTGGGGGAGGTAAAAACGCCGCCCCCAGGCCACCGTTCGCACAGGCGGCGCTGCTGAAATGCAGCAGCGCTGACCTGGCTGCCCTTCCCCTCCCTCAGGGCGGCGTCAGGCTGCCCTAAAAAACAACCCTTTAAAGGGTTGTTTTTGAGGGAACAGCATCTTCCCGGCGGCGCGGTGCGAACAGCACCACCGGAAACACGCTGTTTCCCTTCCCTTTCCCACTCACCTTGTCCCCGTCGGAGGCCTGCTGGCCTCCGAAGCCCCTCCTCCACTGTCCTCCGACCCCTGGAGGTCGGAGGGCAGCGTGGGCGGGGTTTTGGAGGCCAGCAGGCCGACGACGGGGACAAGGTGAGTGGGAAAGGGAAGGGGGCAGAGGCGGCTCCATGCGGAGCCGCCTGTCGTCCGCCGGCCTCTCCTGAGGCCGCCCGCATGCTTGCGTGCGAACGGCCTCCGCCTCCACGCCGGCAGAATTCTTGCCGGCGTGGGGGCGCCTGGGGAGCCGTGCGGAAACAGCCCCTGATTGTCAAATTCTGAATAGAGTTGAAAGATGCCCTCACAGGTTCTCATCGTCTTACTAAGTTAATAAAGCTGCATTCCTAAGAACAATTTCCTGGGAATAAGTCACAGTGAATAAAACAGGGCTTCTGAGTACACCAACTTACAATTACTCTATTAATTATTGATATGCCTGACCATATTCTACAAATTATGGATGTACTGTATACAGCAATCTCTTTGCTTCCTTAATTATGGTCTTAGGTAACCTTCTGTTTCCCCAACTAGTTTTTTTTTGTCAGCCCTCTCATTGAATATGGATTATTGTGTAGAAACGGAATTTGGTTTCTGACCTGTGCACATAGAACAATCTGTTCTCTCTCCCTTGTTCTTGTGCTGTCTCATTCACTCCCTCTCTCTCATGCTTTGTTGTTTGTTCTGTCCTTCACTCGCTCTTTCTGCCTGCCTATATATATATACACACACAATCACATTATAGTTATTTCTGCTACCCCAGCCTCTCAACAAGTAGCCTTGTTGGTGGGCTCTGCCACTCAGCCAAGTCATCACTGAACTTAGAAGGGTCAGGAGAGGTAGAAGCAAATCCCTCCTCTGTCAGCTGAAACGTTCCAGCAACTTCCCTTCTGACCTCAGATTTTTTGCTCCCTTTAAGGGGGCTACCCATCCCTTCAGTGGTCCCCTGGGTTGCCTTAGCTGGAAGTGAGCTTGCCCTGGGACCCTAGGATTGAGTTCTCTCCTGTCTGCCTTTGCTTTGTCTCCCTTCATATCCCTCATCCAAGTTCCAGGTAGTACTTTCTCTAAAAAACCCTCTCCAAAATCCTCTTTTCACCTATGTGAGTGCAGCTGCCAGTTTTGAGCTTTCACCTCACCCTCAATGCCCCAGCCTGGTTTCCGCTGTGCTGGCTGAAGAAAGTCTTCTTCCCTGGCTCCCTATGAGAAGCCCTCTCCTATGGTTTCCCTAGTCTGTTGCCTCCCTCTACCCTCAGCCAGCCTCCACCACCCAGCCCTGTGGTATCCTGATGAGCTCTGGTCCTATGCGCTTAGTTTGGCTCTCCTGAGGTAAGTGAGGCAGGGAGGTCCAGTCATCTATATCTATGTATATGGCACATGCTGCTCATATTACTTCCAACTCCACCCATTTTTTTCCTTGTATATTATAATTGTAATCTAAAACTGCTAAATGAACTGTTTGTTATATGGTCACCTATATTAAATTCATCTGGAATCTCTTTTCTCGTGTCTGAACCTTTTTTTGGTGATGATTCATATAATGAAAATTAAGCAGTTCATAAAAAAAGTAATTTGCCCTTTATCCAGACAAATCATTACCAATTAATGTAATGTGAATGCTAAAATTAATATCTAAAAGCCTTCTCCAAAATATTAAGGCAGGAATTTCATACTGGCCTTGTTAACTTGTGATTGAACCAACCAGCACTCTTCTTCCAGGATGCTTTTACTTTGAATGTCTTGAATGCAAAGGCAGGTTCCTAGGTGTTTAAGAGCACACAGCTTTTGAAGTGTCTATTGTTCATTTGGTACAATTTATGGGAAAAAGCAGTATTTCACTATTACTGTTGATGTTAGTTTAACTCTACATTTCTGATGTTACTTGATTATGCTAATGCTGTATTCAAAATTAAGCCTTTTAATTGTTTCTGCAGTTTGGTTTAATTCTATGTAAATGTATTTTATTAAATTCCCCCGCTGATGAATTTTTGTAAGTTTAACCTTAAAAAACAAACACCCAGGAGCCATGTTTTAATGGGAATCCCCCCTTTTAAGCTTCCTCTGGGTGAAAAGGATCAATTTTATCTTTAAAAGCTTATTTGGTTTTTAAGATTATCCTCCCAAGAAGATGATGAGCTCTTCTTCCTGATAATAATCTTATCGTTTCTTAGATGTTCTCTTCTCAAAGAGCATAAGTAGCATTAATCTCCCATTCATTGCCAAATGAATACAATGTAATTCAAAATTTAGATGCGAAGGACAACTAGAAAATATTATTTGGATCCAATTTTTGAATACTGTGGAATACATCCCATGAAAAAGTAATGAGATTTTTGAGGGCTCTTCAATACTAAGTTTATGTAATATTTTACCGTTTGAATGCTAATATTAAGTAGAGATGCTTGATCATCATTTGTTTGGATTGCAATTTTTCTCAAATAGCAAGAAAAATCTCAAATCTCAAAATATTTTGATTGTTTTCAAATGTTTGAAATAGGATTGAAAAGGTTCTGTGCATTCTCACACTTCTTTGTTCCTCATAAATAAAATAATATTTATTACATTCTAAACTAAAAAATTAAAATGGTGTAAGATGCCAGGGGGGGGGGGGGCATAGCTTATCTCTCTGTTTAGCTTAGCCCATTTGGCTTGGCTTGGCTAAAATAATGGCTGGTCTGATAGTCTGTAAATAATTTGCTGTGCTGTCCCATCCATTTAACACATTCAACATGAAAAATTCTTAACTTTCAAATATAGAACATTCCTTACCAATGCAGAGCATTCCTAAGCTTACATGGATTGCCCACCACCTGGCCTTCATGTCTGAGTTTCAGAGTGGAGAGTCAAAGTGTTCACTGAGTTTGTATTTATTGGATTTACACAGTTTGCACTGCCATCGAGTAGTTCAGTCAGTTCAGAGTGTGTACTGGCATGATGCCACTGAGTAATGCCACCAACTGCACAGGTGCAAATACCGCACATACAGTAAAGTGATTTTAAATGGTATAGAATCTGTCCATGATAAACATGAGCCATACCTAATCCAA
This sequence comes from Sphaerodactylus townsendi, assembly GCF_021028975.2. Lineage (NCBI taxonomy): Eukaryota > Metazoa > Chordata > Lepidosauria > Squamata > Sphaerodactylidae > Sphaerodactylus > Sphaerodactylus townsendi. The sequence continues at coordinate 95,377,098 of NC_059433.1, forward strand.
GCATGCAACAATTTAGAATCCAGGCTGAGGTTAGAACCCTAGCTGCTGTTTTCCTTCCTCTTAACCCTTTGCAATTCAACAAGCTGTTAAACTGGGGAAATGGATCATAGAAGAATGACTGAGGCTCATTCCGCACATGCAGAATAATGCACTTTCAAACTGCTTTCAGTGCTCTCTGAAGCTGTGCGGAATAGCAAAATCCACTTGCAAACAGTTGTGAAAGTGGTTTGAAAACGCATTATTTTGCATGTGCAGGAGGGGCCTGAGTCAACCACTGAATATCATGAGTTGAGGGGGGAAATCAAACTAGGTATTGCTCAGCTTTTAGTGGCTAGTAGATTTCCAGACTGGAGGATTATTTCTGAATTCTCCTGCTATTTCCAAAAAAAATCCCATCATTGACCGGTAAGACAAAATCTCAGTGTGCCAGGGCTCTTTTGAAGGATGTCATCTGAAAGAACATGTATGCCAGAAACTCTTGCTTGGTGTCCTGAGGAAGAAGAAATGGTCTCTAGAATCTCTGTTTCATTATAATTCAGAAACCACTGGGAAACATTTTAATCTCCCTGGGACATATCATTGCAGACCTGAAAATTACTGCCCCCCCCCCCACATGAAAATAATGAATAATAACTCATCAAAAATTCAATACTGTCATTCTGGCTTAAACAGGGATTTGGATTTCCTCATTACAATCTCTAATAACAGGACCCGTTTTTGTACATTTTGAATTACTGTTCTTAACATCGTTTATCAGAATATAACTTTGCACTAGGGTTTTGCAAAGTGGAAAATCCAAGTCAAAAACCTACATGAAAATTGCTATTTTGGGTCATTACAGCAGTTTCCAGAATAGTACTAAGAATCCCCAAACTGCTGGTGTTTTTGAGTTTGTGTGCTTACTTACTGTATTGTTCTTTGATTCTGTTTGTTTTCCCAGGCAATGGCATGCATCTTTTCTGCAAATCAGATACTGCCATGAGAGGATTACTGACTAGCCCTCCCAGGTAATAGCCTACACAAACAAGCTACAGGGAAGGAATGCAGCATGTGCTGATGTTGTTCATTGATTCTTCTGGTTTCATGGTGTAGTGATGAAGAGTGGTAGACTGTAATCTGAAGAACCACATTTGATTTCTTCTCCACATGAGTAACAGTTTTTAATATGGCGAACCATGTTTGTTTCACCACTCCTACACATGAAGCCTGCTGCATGACCTTGAACTAGACACATTTCTCTCAGAATTCTCTCAGCCTCACCTACCTTACTAGGTGTCTTTTTTGTGGGGGAAGGGAAGGAATTTATAAGTTTGGGACTCCTTGCAGTGGGGTATAAATCTAAACTCTTCTTCTTTTTCTTCTTCTCTGCTATGGTTGACAGACAGGTTTTGATTTCAAAACATATTTCTCTGATACTATGGCTTAAGCAATAACAGTAGTTGAAAACAGATTGACAAAAAGACTTGTAAATTTGGGAAGTTTTGTAGCAGTTTCTTGAATACCCAGGGAAGGTTGTCAAATTAGAGGTGTACGATACATTTTTTCCATCAAGCCGAACTCCCAGATCCTCTTTTGTACTTCCTTACTTATCATCAATGCTGAGAGATGCTGCATACTAATATCAGTCTTAGCTTTGTAGCAGTCAAGGTCTTCCCAATAAGGACCCAAACATACATATCTTTTTCATCCCTTGGAGGCACAGGAACAGTGGATATGAAGGTTTAATGTGTGGAGTAGAGAAGGAAGGAGAAAAATGAATATTGACAGGCTGAGTCAAAGAAGTTTTGTGGAATATCAATCAGAACAAACGTGAAGTCTTTTACTTTTCACTTTTTAACTGGAATTGTATTTTATACTATCATGTTATATGCCAATAAAGACTTATTGAAATTGATCAATCAGAACAACAACAAAGGTGTTTGCATTGGTCAGCGAACTAATATATTGGAGGCCGGGCTGGGAAAATGGGTGTGGGTCCTTATTAATGTTTGTATTTCCTGTAAGGAAGAGATGTTTTGTGTTTGGACAGAATGTCTCCTCTGCTGCAAGGATGCTCAGGCAAGGATAGAGTTGCCAATTCAAGGTAGGAATATTTCTGGAGAGCGGGTAGAGACTGAAAAGGGAGGAGTTGGGGGGAGGGCGCATTAGAAACTCAGCAAGGATTTTATGCCATGCCATGACTTACCCACACAGCTATTGAAGCTTAAGACTAGGGGAATCCAAGGACTCTTCCTGCACAGGCCACATGGCCCAGTAGGGCTAGCTAGTAGGTAGGCCAAATAGGTGGAACCAGACACATGCAGCCATATATGGCCATGTAAGGTGGCCCTTCCCAGCCAGCCTCCCTCCCTTGGTTTTCTTGCACTCAATTTGGTCATTTCCCCACTTACCTGGGGAAAATATAAAGCACAGCTCACACCCACTTTACACAGTGCAACAAATGCATCCCAGATACATGCATCTATTTGTGTGTATCACCTTGTCCTCACCCAACAGCATCTTGATCACACTCTCTCAGCCTCATCTATATCGCAAGGTGTCTGCTGTGGGGAAAGGGAGGGAAGGAGTTTGTAAGCTGCTGTGAGACTCCTTACGGTTGAGAAAAGTGGGGTATAAATCCAAACTGTATTTCTTCCCCTTCTTCTTTTTCTTGGGTGACAACATTCTTCCTTTCAATTGGATCCTTGCCAGGGAGGAGCACGGAGCACTTGCATAGCGGTTTCCCCATTCTGGGGTGCTGGAAACTTGGGGAGATGGTCAGAAACATAGCAAGGAGGGAAAGCGCCCGGTGCACTGGTGCATCCTTCGCCCCATCCCGCCCTGGAATGCCCACTGTCTCACCCCACAACGCCCCCACAATGCCCTCACCACACCTCCACAGGGGCATGTGGCTGGTGTGTCATGCACCCCCCTGCCCCCTTGTGTCATGCACCCCCCAACCGCCACTGGGGGTGGTTCTAGAGGAGGGGGAGGACTGTTCTATGCAATTTTGCAATTTGGGTTGCCACATATTCCTTATCAGGAATTTATATGTGAATATAGTAGACACTGACACTTTCAAGAGAAAGCTTATGGTCAGATCACGTCATCCAATGCCATCCTGACCACCAACACTGAAATTTGCAAGGCACAGTGATGAATTCCCCTTAATTTCAGTCAAGATTAGCTTTCTGTTCATGAGTTTTCTCAAATACTTCTTGTGAACGTTCAACTTTTTTTCTTAACATTCTCTGCCAGCTCATACACTTAACCTACAGCCAATTATTATCAGCCAACTATCATATTGCATTATATTATGATGCCTAGTATTACTTTATAACTACACTTGGATAAGTGTATCCTACACTGGATAAGAAAGTAAAGAAAATATCCAACTTTTTCCACAAGTGGAGTTGTTTTGGTTCTAGACCAAGTGGTTCCAGGGTTTGCTGAGACCTTCTGAGTTAGAAAGCTACCTCGCAATATGAATTGCTGTGTGTGTGGAGCGTGTAATAATAGTTAATTTAGTTTGTATGAGTTCCCTTCCTCTATATCCCTTTGAGTTTCAGTAACAGTCTGCAAATAATTAGCTTCTCCCAGGCAAATTCTGCATGACCCCGGTGAACTGTGGTGCACCAGCAGTGGCATACCTAGGAAAACTGGAGCCCTGGGCAAAACCTGAGTTTGATGCCCCCCCCATGGCCAGCCACCCTCCCCCACCATGACCAAACAATGATTTTTTTCCACCTGGTTGTTTCAAAGTCACCATCACATTATAGAACATGCCCCAACTCACAAATCTGAACACAGCAATGGGCCATGCCACACAGCAGAAATATTTTTTTAAAAAAACAATTTTAAAATGCTTTCAAAATGTTTTATTGCTGCTATGAAAACATTTTATGGTGTTGTATCCAGTTGTATCCAATTGGGGGAAACAGCATCACTTTCAATTTTATTTAAAATAGGGACCCCAGATTCTCCCTTTAAAGTGGATTTAAAAGGAGAATCTGGGCTTCCTAGTTTAAACAAGTGATGCTGGAATCCACCCCCAAACAGCATCATTTTCAATGGTGTTTAAACTAGGGAGCCCAGATTCTCCTTTTAAATCCATGCCGATTAAATCCATGGATTCTCCCCCACCCTGAAACAGCATCACTTTCAATGTTTAAACTGGGGACCTCAGATTCTCCCTTTAAATCCATGCCGAAAGGGGTGAATTTAATAACAACAACAACAACAACAACAACAACAACAACCTTTATTAGGCATTGAGAGAATAAAAGAAAGAAAGAAAACAAACAAACAAACAAACAAACAAGCAAGCAAGCAAGCAAGCAAGCAAGCAAGCAAGCATTGGCAGGAAGGGGGTGGATTTAAAAGGAGAATCTGGGGAAATTTAGGGGGTGCCTGTTGTCAGGGGTGCAATTATTAAGATAGCAGCACCAAAATTTCAGAGTATCTCCATGAGCCCATATTGATGATACCACCCAGGTTTGGAGAAATTTGGTTCAGGTAGGCCAAAGTTATGGACCCTCAAAGTTGTAGCCCCCATCTCCTATTAGTTCTCATTGGAAACAATGGGGGATAGGGCACTCCTTTTCAGAGTCCATAACTTTGGTCTCCCTAAACCAAACCTCACCAAACCTGGGTAATATCATCAGGAGCATCTCCTGAAAAATCCCTGAAATTTTGGTGCTGCTAGCCTAAAAGCTGCACTCCCTGCAGGCCAAAAACCAAAATAATACTGAAAAAACAAAAAAATCCACAAACCTGCATTTTTGGCACCCACCACAAGGGGGTGCCCTGAGCAACTGCCCACTTTGCCCAATGGGAGGAATGCAGCACCGGTGAACATGAGTGCAGTGGTCCAGGAGCTGCCACAGCTCGTGTCCACATGGAGGCACGCCACTGTTTTTTTAAACTTACCTCCCCTTTCCTGCGTAGCTCCATCAGGAGAAGGGGGCATGCTGTGGCCCTGACAAAGCCCCAGTGGTTGGGGCAAGAAGCGTGTTCCCTCATCCCCATGGAACCATGCAGGAAGAGGAGGTATGTTTTTTAAAAAAACACAGTGGTATGCCGAGAAACAGTGTCCTCACTTGGGGTGAATAACATTGTTGTGGCTTTGCTCCAGCAGTGGCAGCTGTGCGAAGCCCTCCCCCACAACAACGTTTTTAGTGGCTGCACACTGCTGTATTCAGCTTGTGCGGAATCTGCCCTAGTGAAACACAAAATGCAGCTAATTTCTAATACAGAATTTTGATTTTGCAAGAATGCTCCAATTAGAGAACACTATATTGAAATGAATTGTTTTCTGCCATTCACATGCAGCCAGTTTCCAGATGTGACTTCGTACAATAAATACATTTCTTCATACAACTGCACTCCTTGCCAGTAGAATATAGTCTAGGGTAGTTCTTGTTCACTAATGAAGAAATAATGAAAAAGGGAAAAATTCATAAAGTGACACAGCCATGTCACAGAGTTGATTACTCCACTCTCTTTTGTCAAGGAATCTTAATTTTTTTTTCATACCATAATTTCAGCAAACACAAATGTGGGATATTTTCCCATATTCTGGGCAACGACATTTGCAGTAAGTTTAATTTATAATATTTTACCAAGTATCCACTTCTATACTGTCATTGAGATTATTGAAATGATAGTTCTGCAAGATAATCTATCAATCCAAACTGCAGGGTTTGGGCCAATCTCGTCTATATTAAAATTACCTTCCCTGTAAGAAAGCCATAATTCTTTTGCTTTTTCACACAACTTTGCTTTCTGTTTTGAGTGTTATGAATAATTGCTTTCCGCTGATCAAAAACAAATTACAATGTACTACATATACTGCCATTGATCACTATAAGTTCTAATGTATAAGTAAAAAATATGTTTATGTTTCAAACTAAAGCTGACATCTCTATAATAAGATCTCATACACACTAGATAGCACATTCTCTACCATGCCAGAGAAGGAGATTGCTCAGGTTATATGAGAAATTTGCCACATTAAAAACAGGATGTAATACTAATAAAAAGATGTGAGTGTATGTATCTGAAGACTGAGTAATTTTTTTTAAAAATAATGCTTACCCATCCACTGTAGATATTCAAGATTGTTTTAGTTATCATGAAGTTGTCAATGCAGCCTTCTGAAGTATTCAGTCTGTGCAAATAGAGGTTGCACACTAATAGGAAGGCATAGCTCCTAATTCTAGATGGATAGGGACCAGCTTGGAATATTCCACAGGTTGAAAAAAGCATTCGGTATATACCACTGGCAGTCTTCATTCCATTCAGTTTACAGGTACCGAAAAATGTACCATATAAGGGATGAGACTTAAGGTCAAACCAGTCAGGGTGATAGCAATCTGGTCTGCCCAATAAAGCAGGGGTAGTAAAATTTAGGCCCTCTCCGCACACACAAGGCGACTCAGGAAATCGTTACCTGAGCTCGACTCCTCCATTTCTCCGCACAGCAGCTGACTCGTGTCTCCGGAGCCGAGTTCAGAGGGCGGGATTACCTCCTCGCGTCTTCCGCTCCTCATTCCCGATTGGCTGCCATTCTATGGCAGGAAATGTGAGTGCGCGTCCCTTTTTTTGTTTACCAATGTAGGAGCTACGTAGGAGGATTTTTAAAGGCGCACTTCTCGCTGCCACTGTGAGTCTGCCGTTCTGGGCATGGCCAAAAATACTGCACTTTGATTGGCTGGCTGGCAGAGTCGAGGCGAGGGAGATTCCGCACTCCGCCGGCTTCGACTTGAGTGCATCCCGAGTTCACCAGGAAGTTGCACCTCCCAGTCGAGCTCAAAAATTTAACAGTGAGGGGGGGAGCCGAGACAGACACGAGTCGAACGCTGCGGCTGTGTGAAGTACCCGGGTCGGACCTACGTCAAACTAAGGTTAAATCCTACAGTGCGGAGGGGCCCGTAGTATTCTGAACTCTCCTGTGCTTTTACCTAACTAGTGCATTTTGTACCTTGTCCTTTCTTCAAGGCGTTTAAGGCAGAATACCTGGTTTTCCACCCCAATTTTATCATCACAACCACCTTACATTGAAGGTTAGGAAGGTGGCAGCATATTTCTTGTATCATAAAGAAATCTCTTATAGTGGCTCACAAACTGTGAATCAGAACCCAAAAATGGATTACAGTTCTTTTGCAGGAGGGTCCCAAGGAGAAGAGGGAAGAGGATATTGGGACTTGGAGTTAAGGCTTTGGGAAACTAGATGGTAAATCTGGGTTTGTTTCTGAATAATGTGCAAGATGGCCTTTTATGCAATGATGATATGCATCTATAAATATTAAACATGAACAATAACATATAAAACTTCAGTATTAACCAGAGGCAGAGCTGCAATGGGGCAGCTTGCTCCGATCACCGCAATTGCAGTCACGTGTCGGGGGCAGGGCTGGGGGCATGTCAGGCTGGGGCATTTTGGAAGCAGGAGGGAGGGGGAGGGGGCATGTAGGCAGTTCATGTCCAAGGTGCAGTTTCCCCTCCCTTCGTCACTGGTATTAACCAATGTGAGCTTCTTATGGTTTATGTCAGGAAAGGGGAAAGCAGTGTATGGGTTGAAAGGTGCAGTACATTTAGAAGTGGGTCTCCCTTCAAGAAGCTGAAGAACAGCTATCCTCAAGCTCTAACTAAATTTATACCTTAGCCTAGTACAGGTTGAAGAAGAAAGTTCAATTGATTTTAATGGGTTTAGACGTACAGTTTAAATCTAAAGGTATGCTACTACCTGGTTAAAAGCATGGGAAGGTGGGAGGTATGAAGCTACAGTTCATGACCCTTGGACTCCAGAGACATTCTTCATTTCTTCATGATGCATAAAATATGGTGCCATCAGGTAATGCTGTCATTTGCCCTTGCAGAGTTATATCAGAGTTTGTGTTGGAGATATGCACAATTTTTTCTATTTTTATGGGCTGGGTTGCAGCCTATGTAATCTATTTCTTTATTCCCAATTTATTTCAAGAAATTAAAAACAACAAGCAGCTATCCACAGCTGATGTAAAGATAAATTTTACCTTCAGAATACTCCCAAAGTTTTTTTTATTGAGCCTGATTAATTTCGTCATGTTCAATCATTATATTTCAAATACTATATTTTAAAATGGATTGATATGTATCTATTGCATCTGGCTTTTTATTGTTTCAAAAGAAAGCCATTAAATAAATATACCAAAAGGATTCTGGTGGAATTCTTTTTGTTGGTATCTATGTATATTATATCTTGCAAGCTTTGAATATGTAATGAGCAGCTAACTTTAAAAGTGAAAATTTCCAAAAGGATTGTGCATTTCTCTGGAGGCCAGTTGCTTTGATTTGATTTCTGCAATGTATCCATTTTATGTTCATTCAGAATCTCAATCTATACCTTGAATAATCTGGGTAATAAAGAAACAATATCTGTAAAGGACAAAATGTTCCAGGATTCATATTTTGAAAAGTACTTTTTATGGGAATCATTTTTATTAAAATATTCATCAAAATAAATAAAAACAATAATTGTTGAAACTGGGATCACGGAATGTAATAATGTTGTCCCCAGTTAGGTAAGTGTGCTGAACCACATCAAAAATTCATACTTCATTATTTATTGGGCAGTGAAAGAACTGCATGTGATCAAAATCAAAATTGCCTGCTCAGAGAAGTCAGAAAACAATTCTTTGTGCAACATTTATTGAGCATACAGTGTTTGGATAAAATATGACATTGTTTTGAACACAGAAGGTTGAAGGTTCACCAGAATATTGCACAGCCCTAGTTAGAGTATGCAATATTTATAATAAACCTCCTTTATTAAGGTAGAAAAAAGATATGGATTTCGTTTCTCCAGTTCTAATGCACTAAAAGTTCTATGATCATTTGTAGTTTCATTCTGGATATTTCTTCTTACAGGCATTGCCAAATGTTGAACATGATATATGAAAATAAGCAAACAAGGATGTTATTTTGAGTTCATGTTTAATCTGAAGTATCTGTCTCAACAATAAAAATGTCTCAAGATTATTATGAAGGTGCAAGCCTCTGTAAAGCTATTTCAATCTAAGGCTGTTTCCGCACTGGTAGAAAACAGAGCCCTAGGGATGGTAAAAACACTGTCTCTGGGGCACTGTTCTCACAGCTGGCACTGCTGTATTGCAGCAGCGCTGTGCTCACCCCCCTCAAGTGGTGTGAAAACGCCACTTTTGAACCTCGCTTAATGAGCAAGGTTTTCCAAAAGCAACATCTTCCACCTGCTGCCATGCAAATGGCAGCGGATGGAAGGCAGTTTTTCCCCACACCAGCCCCAAACGCCTCCTTACCTCCTTCTCACTTTCATCCCTCTGTGGAGGCCAGGGGACACACCTTCTGGCCTCCATCCCTGCAGCCGTCGCTCTGGCCATGGGGGCGTGTCCTCTGGCCTCCACAGAGCGATGGAAGCCAGGAGAAGGTAAGGAGGCGTTTGGAGGGCTGCGTGGCCAGTGGTGGGATTCAGCAGGTTTGCACCACTTCAGCAGAACCAGTTGTTAAAATGGTGCTTGTAAACAACCAGTTGTTACATTATTTGAATCCCACCACCAGAACCAGTTGTTAAATTATTTGAATCCCACCATTGTACGTGGCCATGTGGAGCCTGCTAATGCCGATGCAGCCCCGCTGCTCTAGCTGTGCAGAAACAGCCTAAGTGTTTCAAATCAGTGAGATTTGACTGGAGTAACAGTGAGTCACTCACAATGGATTTGGTCCTACCCAATGAGTTTGTCCCACACATTCCTACACTGATTCCTACAATCTTGCAGTGAACATCTTACATCAGCAGAAGTTTCCTTATGCCTGAGAAATGTTCAGGCTTCAACAGATGGATCCAACCTGGTGTCTGGATCTTCCGGTGAAGAAGAATACACTGAGACTGGAAGTATAAACTGGTTGCTGCATAACTTTGGTAGCTCTCTCTTGAAGGATGGTTGGAAGAGGTTCGTAGGAAATGTAAATTTTAATTGGGATATGGACTGTTACACAATATTGTTATCCAAATTAACAAAATTAATAAGATTAAATTTTGGTAAAATATTTGTTGTTATTGCTAAAAGATTTTCCAGCTGTGAATGGAAGTCAGATGCAGTCCCAAAGAATGGCTGGTTGTTAGCTTAAAGGGAAAATACATTAATACATAGTAGGAATAGGTTTTTTTAATGAAATGTTGGTACAAATTGTACAATGTGAATATAAACACTCTGGGCACAGTTCTTCTAAAGCTAAGGCTTTTCAACTTACCTCATAACATTGAAATTAGCTGGACTCAAAAGTGCTGGAATTTGTCAGTATCATGCCTATTATGTTAGTCAGAAACTGATTAGGATGAAATGCTTTGCAAAGAATTAACATACAGTGCTCAACAGGCAAAATCGATTAGGAGTCTGCCATCTGGCAGAAAAGTTTCTGCCATATGTTATGACCAACCTAGCAAAACAAAGGATTTTATACTGTCACCACCTCCAGTTCTGTTTTATAAATTACATTCCATTTTATTATAAGTATGAAAAAGATTAGGGAAGGCTTCATCTATGACTGCCTGCCTAATTGGAAAACAGGCGCTATATAAAATTTTAAGAGAGGCGTGCAGTGAATAAGGATCAGTTTGAAAACCGTTCGACAGATGTATGCAACAGAGGTCCAGGAACTGCTATAAATTGTTTATTATGCAGATCTTTAATTCTTAATAAGTTTTATTCAAACAATTCTTTTATGTTCAACATTTGTAGTTTATTTTTGATAATAACCAGTGGAGAAATTGGGAACCAAGATGGTGAAGGAAAGAGAGAAGTGCCACAAAAGTCTTGTGTAATATTGAACACTAGCAATATCAAAGATATGTTCAATAGGAGAGGGTTGGGTTTTTTTTAAAGGTATCATTTCATAAAGAATATTTTTCAAAAAAATCTGTTGGGGTGTGTGTGTGCATGTGTGTGTATAGGTTGTCTTTGGAAAAATAGCATATCAAGTTCAAATGAAATTTAGGAATGTTAATCTCTTTTGCAGCTGCTATTTTTGTTTTATAGTATTGTTACAGCTGTTTTTAATTTCTTTTAAGAAATACTAAACCTTTAGGAGTATTCCCAAGTGAAACACCACAGCACAGATAATTGGTTTCATTGCAATTCAGATTATGAACATCATTTTTCAGTTGTTACTTTCAAACTATATACATGGCTAAATCTGTAAGCCATTTTCTTCATTTCTGCTACTATTGAAAATGTAGGAAAGGTTAACAAAAAGCCTAGGGAAAGCTTCACAGAGTCTTGGTTTATGCCTAATGAGCCAATGTGAAGTTTGAAAATATTTATGGATCAATATCCTGTGCTGACGACGTAAGCACAAACATATTACAAAAGCATTGCTGGTTGTGACACATGTACAGAGGGCCAAATTCATTTGACTGTCATGGGACATCTTAAATTTACACCTCCGGGCAGCAGCTATGCTCCAACACCCCCTGGGTCTTACTTAAAGTTAGGGCAGACAGTGTAAAATTGGATTTGCATTCTACTTAAAGTGTACATTTCAACATCCAGTTATGGCTCTGAGGTTTTTACACGTATACCCTTAACTATGCCTTTTAATGTGTGTATGCAATAAAGCAGTCCTTGGTTTCATGGCACTGGCCACACTGTTCTGCACCCCTAGAAAAACCATGACTGATGTACCTTAATCTACATCATAGAATCATTTTGCAGGCTACCAAATAAGGATAAGGTGAAATTTCTCAAATGTCATATCCTGAGAAGAATTTGGCTGTCTTGACCACATACACTTCAGGAAGAAAGAAAATCTTTATTTTAATGAATCTCCATTCAGGAACCCATATACCTTCTAAAGGAAAAAGAAAGACTCAAGGATGTGTCCTAGTCAGTTGTCTTATATTCTTGAGGGGGGGGGAGGGTTCAAGAAAAGGGAGCCTTTACTACAAACACTCAGCCCAAATGGTTGTGGTGGGTTTTCTAGACTGTGTGGCCGTGGTCTGGTAGATCTTGTTCCTAACATTTCACCTGCATCTGTGGCTGGCATCTTCAGAGTTGTTTCACAAACATGCCAGCCACAGATGCAGGCGAAACGTTAGGAACAAAATCCACTAGACCACTGCCACACAGCCTGGAAAACCCACCACAACCAGTTGAATCCGGCCGTGAAAGCCTTCGACAATACACTCAGCCCAAATATTCATATCCTCTCACTGAGTTGCCGAGAAGCCAAGGGAATTTTTTTCTAGTCCAAACTAGGTCATGGTTCAGGACAAAAAAAGAAGGAATCTACTAATTAGGAGAAAATTCTGTTCTATTGCAGTGTGGAAAGCACCTAGGTTTTTGCCACAGTGATCACCTTCAGATTACATTACTACGAAGGATCTGTGTGGGGTGCCTTTGAAAACAGTGTGGCAACTTCAATTGGTTTAGATGCTGGGGTTAATTATCATATCACCCCCAATTTTAAAGATCAACATTGGTTACTAGTTTGATTGCAGGCCTAATAAAAGTGATCAATAAAGCTCTCTACTGTCTGAGTCCAGAGCTCTCAAAGGACCACTTCTTGCCTGCCCAGTCACTAAGATAGCCACCATATGTGCTCCTGGGTGTCCCTCCATGAAGTAAAATTAGGGAGTTTGTCACAAGAAAGATATGTGAGAGAGAGCACCTCTTCTGTTTACCTGGAATGCCTTCTCACTGGAAGTCCATATGTTCTGCTCCTTGTCTTTTTTTCTTTGGGGGCCCCGCTAAAAGTACATGTTCGGTCAAGGATTTGGCATCGTGTTCTGTTTTCTCCTTCATTTTTTTTCAGTACTGGGTCATCACATTCCATCTGACCTCTATGCATTGACATAATGCCCAAACAAGCGTTCACATTATCTGCTCAATACACAAGTCAAAGGGGATGGACATATGTCTGCTTTGTCACTGTACCAAGATGATTGCCAGCCTAGTGAGTGAATGAATAAAGAGCATACAAGGCATTTCCTTAGGCCCCTTCCGCACACGCAAAATAATGCATTTTCAAACCACCTTCACAACTGTTTGCAAGTGGATTTTGCCATTCTGCACAGCTTCTAAGAGCACTGAAAGCAGTTTGAAAGTGCATTATTCTGCATGTGCGGAATGAGCCTCTGTGTCTTCCTGAAACAGTTCATTCACCAAATACATTTCTAAAAATACAGAAAATAAGTCACTGGATCCCTAGTGAATGCTGATCTCTAATAATTACATCTTATAACTGTTTAGTTCCATTTTTTTTCAACAACAAGGAAGTTTATTCACTGGTATCTAAATGTTTTTATATATTTCAGTAGACACAAATGGCATCTTCATGGAATGCTCCTCTTCGATTAGGACAATCCACAACTGCTAGGTTAAGCTCCAATCCAAGTGGTTGGATGGGGATAGTTCTGCTCAATGGTTAGCAGTGTTTAGCGCAGCCACAGGCCATGGCACACTGAATATTGCTAGCCACTCATCAGCCATTATCGGTCCAGTGCTTAGGTAGTGGCCCTCCTGCATCTTGCCAATGGCTCATAACAGCTTTCAGTCAGAAAATTGGCTCTCCAAGCTTTTTGATAGCTTTTCGGTGGCAGCACCAAGAGAACTGCCTCATGAGCCTGAGCTGCTCCTAGGTCTGTATACAATGCAGATGCAAAAGCTACTTCAGCTCATTCCATTTTGAAATTGTTCTCCTCACTTTAGATGGCAGGTGGAAAATCATGTTTGAATATTTCAGAGAGAGGAAAAAACACCTTTCCCTCAACAAACCAAAAGAAAAACAAGCCATCACCGGAGCACATCAGAGGCTGGAATCCAGGCCTGTTTTCTGCATGCTGAAAAATAAAAATAAAATAAAAGATGTAGGGGAGTCATCCAGATTGAATTGGAAATAATTCCATAGCCTTATTCTTCTGGGAGCTTGGTTCTAATTCTATAATTATCGTGCCTTTTTCTCTCTCAAGCCTTTGCAATGCTTTTTGTAGAGGATCTTGTTAGCCCTGAAAGGCCTCCTGGTCTCACTTTGTAATAACTCCCTCTACCCCACTCACCACGCTCTCGCTCTCTCTTTCTTTGAATTCCTTCATCAGTCTGATGAAATAGGCTCTGGCTCATGAAAGCTGATGTCACAAAAAATGTGTTTATCGTAAAGGTACCTAAAAACTTGTGCTATTTTAGAGGAAATGGTGTTTCAGTCTGTCAGGCCATGCCAAAAGCTGAAAATTCTGGCATGGTTTAATGATCTGCACAACAATTACCATCCACTGTGGTACTAGTATAATTTACTTGACTGTTGCTGACCTCACAGTTTTTCGTTTGTGTCATTGGAAAAATTTGTTTTTTTGGCTTGCAGGAATCAAAGTGTCATTTCCTAAGAATCCATTATTCTGTTTATAGTTTAACACCTAGTGAAATGGAACAGAATGAATCAGATGGGGCAGAATGTTGTTTTGAAGTCATTTAATAAAACATAAGTGAGATGATATTCTTCCGCCTCTGGAATTGTGCACACTGACCATTTCTATTCACTGAAGTGCATAATAAGCTGAAAGCATGAATCACACTTTGATGGCTGAACATGTGAGGTTATGTGAGGCTCTAGAATCAGTTCGCTCCAGTGGTCTGTTTCTTGAGTCAACTAATGGGGTGTGTCCCAAATTATTTAAATTTATGAGACTGAGAATGATTTGTTCATCAGCTTGTGAGTCACTTGCCCTTAAAACAGACAGACATCTTCCTTTAGATAATTGTATCCTTTGGAAAATATTGGTCCCTTTTAAAATACAGTATATAAAATAACTGATGTGGCAAACAATTATACACATATAGCAGACAAGGACAAACAGTATGACATTAAAATAAAAAGGCATAAAGAAAGGGAATCCAGTGCATAAAGACTGTGTTTTGACTCGATAACATTAAGCCAGATTTTAGTGTAACTTGCAGTGTTAAAGACCTGATTCAGTAGTCAACTATACATTACATTTGTTCACTTGATTGCATTAGTTTTCCCCCATTCCCCACAGCCACAAAGTGTAAACCAGTATAAAGCCAGTATGATCAAGTAATATGTAGCTGCTACTTAATCATTTTTCCTTGGCTTTTGTCAGTAGATCTTTGAATATAAGTTTCTTTTAGAGAGATATTGACTACAGTGTAATGATAAGTATATTGGACTAAATTTCAAACTAGGCATAATCTCTGACAGAAGTTGGGTTTGTTCCAACCTGTTTAGGCCAAAAATGATGTTGGGGAATCAAGGTTTCTAACTGCACCCTGATCTGGCTAGCCTGGCTAATCTGACATCATAAGATCCCATAAGATCACAGAAACTGATCTCATAAGATCCCAGAAACTAAGCAGGATTGTCCCTTGTTGGTATTTGGATAGGTGGCCATTCAGGAAGTCCAGGGGTTGCAATGCAAAGGCAAGCAATGGCAAACCACCTCTGAGCACCTCTTGCCTTGAAAAACCCACAGGGTCAACATGTCAGCTGTGATTTCACAACAAAATTAATAATAATAAAAAATAATAATTGTACAGGAAAGAGGCAGGCAGGCGACGCACCACCCATGGAGACAGTGCGGGTCAAATGACCCCGGGGGCACCGGCAGGGGGGAGGGCGCAAAATCACCCTCCACCCCCCCATGCCAACCTGCCTCGGAAGAGCTGGGTTGGCATGGGGAGCAACTTAAAGATGAGTCGCAATGCCCATCCAAGCTGCCTCCTTATCTCCCCAGGTCCTCAGGGGCGGAGGTGGCTCGGACAGGCCCCATAGCAGTAGGCAAACTCCTGGGGACCCCGCCATAGTCTTTCTGCAGGCTGGCTTCTTCCCTCCTATGAGCCTGGGGAGGGTAGGAGGTGGCCTGCAGGGAGGTAGGGAGCAGCTCTGATGGGTGCTGTGTCAGCAGGCCGGTCCAGGATCCGGCCTATCGCTGCAGTGCTCATCCAAGCCACTCCCACCCCTGAGCCCTGCCCCCAAGTGTGGGGAGGCGCAGAGATTGTGGGGCACCCAGAGCAGGTGTTGTCCCTGAGTGCCTCTGGAGGAAGGGCTTTCTTCTCACATTACAGTTTAAATCACTGCTTAGCCATAAAGCTCACTGGGTCACTGAGACTATCATCTTCCCTTTTAATCTATTAAGGTTGAAAGGAAGTGACTGGCCCAACGTTAGCTAGTGAGGTCGATTGTGAGGATAAAATGGAAAAAGATAGGGCATATACACTGTTTAAACCCTTCTGAGAAATGTTGGTATAAAAATGCAACTGGTAGATTGATATTCATCTAGATTTACATTCATTTATATTCATATATTCCCTCCATTTACGGCCAGCCTTCCCACTCCCTTGGTTGCCATCCATGCCTTCTCCCTCACCCCTGCTTCCATGCTGCCAGCCACAGAAAAGAACTCATTCATACAGTCTTTGGCAAAGCACATCAACCTCTATTGATATATCAATGTACTGATATAATAACAACAAAGAGTGGTTGGAAATAACAAGCCTCTGGTGGCAACTGCAGAAAAAAAATGTGTGTGTGTGTGGAGTAGAGGGGAGGGAAGGTGGAGAGAATTTCAGCTCCAGGATGATCCCCTTCTTTAGCAGCCTGTGGAGTTGCTTTGCCTCTATCATTTGTTTGGTGGGGTAGGGTTATTTTTGGAACAGTAATATCGATACAAATTCAGTTTAAAGGCTATGTCAGTAATCTTAACTACTAGGTATAATGAGATCTGTGCTTTTAAGGATTACTTGTGTGGCGATAAGGGAACCAGCCCCAGGAGATCTCCGCAGAAAAGCTCAGTGGCAGGATTGGGGCCTCCTCATGTATAAACAGAGAAACTCAAGAAGAGTCCACTACAAGCCCACTGCATAGAGAATAGCCCTGAGGTAAGTGTTCCATACATAATGGGCCTCTAAAAACTGAGTGTACTCTAGCCCATCTCAGGAGAAAAAGCCAGGATAGTGTGATTCCTAGCATTATTGTGGGAAAGCAGTTGTCCAGACCCAATTTAATTCAAAGGAGGCATGAAGCCTCACTGGGTTGCAAGATGTAGCAGCAGCTAATTGAGAGTCAAAGTTGAATAGTACATATCGATGCCATTCCTCCTCAGAACAGACTTTTCATGCTGGATGCTGCGTAGGAAGGTTCTGGAGTTGTCTGTGCTGTCCTAGAAGAAGTTATTCTCTGTGAGATTTGTGGTATACAAGGATGGCTGTAAGTTGAGTAACTGCCGTATGTAAGGTGTAATTGATCTATGTTGTGTATATTCTGAGCTATAAAAGAAGGGGTCTCATTTGCTCCTCCTTTCCTAGGTAGTGGGGTTTTTTTTAACTTTGGTTTACATCAGGTTTGTGACTTGTATGCTGCCTCTTTTCCCTTTTTGATCTGCACCCTTGCCTCATATTTTATAAGGACTCTGGTGGACTGCATTGCTTCAAGGAACAGGTCTACCCTCAGTTAAAAAGAATGGGGAGACATGGTTGCTAGAGAGCTGCTCTTTCAAGATGAGGAAGACCTGTTAGTTTGGGGGGGGGACACAATTCCAGTGCTTGGCCTGAGTGCCATTTTCTGTGGCTACACCCCTGAGTGCCTGTGACACTTGCCTTCTGTGGAATCAAAGTCCAAGGCCTTGCTATCAGACAGCTATAGCAGAGGAAGCCAACTGGGATGTTTTGGGTTGGATATTGCAGATCCTGTTCCCTAGTTCCCCTCAATTAGGTACACCAGCATTATTGCCCAGCCTGAAACCTTGACTGGGCCATCAGTTAATCCCATTAAAACACTAACCTCATGGTAAGTGGTCCTTAACTCTAAGTGATCATCTTCTGCCAGCACATAAGATGAAAATCTGGTGGGGAAAATATGTTGAGGATAATAGATTGGGGGAGAAAATACATAAAAAGTCCGCTGATGAGATATGGGGTAATGGTTGTTTGCATATATGATCTGCATGGCAGTAATCATATAGATACAGTTCCAGCCTGAAAAGGCTCCAGTCTTAGTAAAGTATTTGGATATCATCCACTGGGCATACACAGAATATGCTGGATCAGCTTGGCTTTAGTACAATTAAACCTGTCTAATGAGTGCTGCTTTAGATCTTAAATTAGCATGGGACAAGGTGAATCAGCAGTTCTGGTCCCAACATCTGGATCCAGCCAGGCCTTTTTTAGGGTGCTACTGTGATAGTGATCATCTTATCTCAAAAAAAGGGCAATTGAGTTTTATTCAACTGTTTAACAGTATGGGATGTTATAACAAGAAACTCTGTAGATTTTGTCATGCCTACAATTGATGTAGTAGTAACCATTCTGGTTCAGCATGTCACAAATTCAGAGACAAATGTGGTGGTAGAAAGGTGAACCTGGAGATGGCTTGTCAAAAGGCATCCAGTCCAGTATGACCTGAAGCTTTCACGCACTGGCTGGTACACTGCCTCAATAAAGGGGATGGGGGGTATTTGTTGGAGGGTTTAGACTAGGTTTTCATATTCACAATTTAGGTCCAAGGCAGTTTTTTATGGTTAAGAATCTGAAGTCAGCCATCGGTTTAGAGCAAGTAATTAGGGAGAAATTGTGAAAAAAAAATGGGATGAGGGCAGGATAGCTGGACCATTTGTGTCCATTCCTATAGAGAATCTCAGGCTATCTTCTTGGGCATTCTCCCCAAGAAGACTCCTGGGAAGTATAGAATTATTCATCATCTCTCATGCTAGAAGTGAACTGGTCAATAATGGCATTCCTGATGAGTTATGTTGCATCAGTATGCTTTTTTGATCTGGCTGTGGACAGGAAAGACACTCTCTTAGCAAAGTGTGATATAAAGTTTGCTTTTCAGCTTCTCCCAGTACACCCCAAAGACTCTGAGCTGTTAGGTTTCCATTTTGAAGGGAGGTTTTATTTCAACAAGTCATTGCTAATAGGATGTTCTGTGTCCTGCTCAGCCTTTGAGAGATTCAGTACTATGCCAAAGTGGTATTTAAGGTGAAAGCAGGTTCAGATAAAGTGACATTCTACGTAGACAATTTTCTTGGGGGGGGGGGGGGGGCTCAGAGTTAGATGTACCTTTAATAGTGGAAAAGGCAGAAGGCCCAGCAAAATCTCTGACCTTCCCAGAAATAGATGCCTCTTGCTAACTGACCAATAATCCAGGTTTGAATTCCTATTCTGCCATGGAAATGTGATGCATAATTTAGGGCCAGTCACACACTCTCAGCCTCTACCCTGCAAGTATTTGGATAGGAGACTTCCAAGAAATACCACGATTTTGACATGGAGGCAGTCAATGGCAAACTGCCTCTGAACATCAATTTCTCTGAAAACCCTATGGGATTGCCATAGGTGGGACTTGTTGGCAAAATAGAGGTTCCTATTAGAAGAGCTATGTGGTAGTCCAAAGTTAACACTCAAGCAGATTTGGGTAGTTTTAGACCTTGTCAGTTTTGCCTGTAGGGTGGTAGCACCTGGTGGGGCTTTTCTGTGGAATATGGCTGATTCAACCAGTAAAGTCCAATCTAATACTGCAGGAGCACACAGTTTTGGTATTTATTTTCAAGGCTACTGGTGTGCTTAGCATTGCAGGAAGGTTGGGAGTCAGAAGGAGTCCTTTGCGACCTCACTTTTCAGGAATTTTTAGCAGTAGTGGTAGTTTTTTACGTAGGTGGAGATGTTCTTGCAAAGTTGGTGGTATTATTCTGGTATGATAATAAGGCAGTGGTGCAAATAATTAATAGAAAGTCTTTTGAAAACTTGAGGGCTTTATAGCCGCTGAGGAAATTTTGGGTGGTGGCATGCTACATATTATCTGAAGAAGGGTTGCCATTTTGAGAACTGGACTCATTCATTCAGAAATGGGGGGATATCTACAGCAGCTGGGTTAGGGCTACTGCAAAATGCAGTTTAGCATAATGGTAGATGCTGATCTAATGCCCTTAAGTCATACATTTGATATGTGACATTTTGTTACAGGTGCTGGCATATCAACAAGCCCAATCAATGTGCTGATGATGGGCCATTCCATTGTCTTCTGGTCAAGCAAGAGAGCAGCTGGCTTGGAAACTGGGACTAAGTTGGACCTTTTATTATTTCCCATCACTTTCAGCGAAAGACTCTCTTCCCCGCATTTTTCTTCCTTCTGGTCTATAGCTTCATGGTTTTTCATCCAAACTGGACAAACACCACACTGACAAATTTGAAACATATAAAATAAAGGTCTTCCCTTTTGGAAGCAATGGAAGGCAGCATTGTTTAATTTAAAACTATTTGGCAAATTAATAGTAAACATTCTAAACAGTTAATAGAGATGATACTACAGCCACTACAGTAGCACAAGGAAGAGGCAGACTGACAAAGCAAGGCCATCTTGGGGCATAAGGAGGGTAAGGTATCTGGGCAACGGGCAGTAGCAGGAGCTTTGCTTGGACAGGAGATATGCTTTGGAAAAGAGCGGCTGCGACTTACCGCGGCCGCCATTGCTGGTGGGGAAGGGACAGCCTTCTGGGTGGTGGCTGCCTTCCCCTTTGGCCTCGCGAGCTTCCCAGTGCTCGCGAGGTTTTCAGGCTTGCTGTGCCATTCATGCACGACAAGCCTCAAGGGTGCCAAGCAGTGACGCTGGGTGCCCTGACGTCACTGGGGAGGTGGGCCTAGGCAGCCTTATAAGGCTGGGCCTGGCCTACAACCTCCCCATTTGCCGAAGTGTCTGGGGGACAGCACTTGGGCTGCCCAGTACACAGATCAGTCCCCCATGCTGCGCCATACGCTTTGTTTGCCTTGAATAAGGTGACCAGATGGTCACCTTTGTAAACCGAGACAGGCAGGTAGGCGGGCGGGCGGCCGCGCGCGCACACACACACACACATGCGCACAGCCGCAGGAGCGCACTGCCTTCTGGGGCGCTCCCATTTCCCGCCCTGTGACAGGGCGGGAAACGGGAGCACCCCAGAAGGGAGTGTTCCTACGGCTGCATGCGTGGGAGGCTGCAGCACTGCCTTGCAGCCCAGAAGGCAGTGCGGCAGCCTTCCAAAAATCGGGCCACTTCAAAAAACCCGCGGGACGCGGGACAAATTGTTTTAAGGCGGGACTGTCCCGCCAAAAGCAGGATGTCTGGTCACCATAGCTTTGAACCAGTTTTTGTTAATAAAATGACTATGGCCAAATTTTTACCACACAAAAAGTATGTTGTGCTCACTTTTATTCATGGAATGGCTAGAAGGGTTTTAGTTACTTCCCTCAAGCAGCAAAACATCAAGAAATCACAGAAGTGTAGACTGCAAGGGAAATATGGCACAGCCGGGCAGGCACTGGAATGAGAGTGAAAGTCACAGTCGTAACCATATCCTTCAGGCCACACAAATGTAGCCCAGTGGCTATAGTGAGCAGTCAGTCAAGAAAGCAAAGAGTTTTGTAAGTGGGACTGCAGGCCTGGCCTGGTAACCTGCAGAAGCCTGGAGGTAGGAATGGGAATGGGGGGCAGCTGTCAGCAAAGGCATGATGTCACTTCTGGCTTTAAAAAAAAGTTATAGGTTACTGTAGTGTCAGAAGGTGAAGCCAGACTTTCCACCAGCAGCAGGCCCATGGCAGCCCTACTTGTAAAAGTGAAACAGTACAGGAAGAGATTGTAATAAAATAATGGAATAATGTTCCATTTTCATATTAATTATGATAATTATGAACCACCCCATTACCATAATTATTTTATTTCATAATGAAAGAAATACACAAGTCTAATTTTCATTTGCCAATCTAAGCCACACAATGTAATCTATATATGCTTTCAATTTAGGCCAGCTATTGATTGTTAAAAATGGATTGCCCTCCAAATAAGGATGTGAAACCACAGTGTGGGTTCAACTATAGTCTGTCTCACCATAAGGTATAATTGTGAATTCATCCACTGCCACTTTCTTCCCTTCCACCCTCCCTCTGCCCCAAAAACCAAGCTTGCCTGGTAGAGTAGCAGTGGCAAGGCACCAGCCTTCCAAAGGCCCTTCCAATCCTCCCTCTATCCCAAACACTGAGTCGGACCCTACTCTCCGAAGCCCCCACCAACCCACTCCAAACATCAAGCTGGATCTGCAGGCCCTCTCCAGCCCTCTCCAGCCCTCTTCCCAACCCTCCCCTCACACTAAGCACCAAGGGACTATTTTCTATTGTGGAAACATGGAATTCTCTTTCATCCACAAAAGCACTACTGACCACACTTAGAATTTTCAGTGGGAAAGAGTATAGTTATTTAAATGACTGGTCTATATCATAATTCATAAACATATGCTAACATAGGGTGCTGTGTGGTTTCGGGCTGTATGGCCGTGTTCTAGCAGCATTCTCTCCTGACGTTTCGCCTGCATCTGTGGATGGCATCTTCAGGGGATCTGAAGATCCTCAGGTAGGGCAGCAGAAGATCCTCTGAAGATGCCAGCCACAGATGTTCTGTTCAGGACATGCCCACCATCATTCCTGATGTGTCAGAGTATTTTCTCATCATCTTTACCTATTATGAATAATCTACTCTACCCTGACAACTAGTTATTGCCTAAACAGTCAAAGACCAGGCCTAACATAATGTTTTAGTGGCATCAGAAAGCAGGCAAACAAAGGTCTCCCCACCAGCCTATCTGAAGCAAACCTAAACAAATCCTGCTTATTTAAAAATGACTGGCAAATTCTGTGATATCCCATGGGAGGGTGTGTGAGTCAGCAGCACACAGCCAATGCCTGCTTAGGACGGTTGAAACTTCTGTAAGAATCTATATTGCCACTCTTCCCCATTGACTGGAATATGTCTAGTCCTTATCAGTGCTTCCCTGTGGTTCGTTTGGCAAAAGGGGCCCGGGCAAATGTATCCATAGCTGCTAATGTCATAAATACTACACCTGTAAAAAGATATGGCCATAGTCCTGGAGTAAGCCCTATTGAACAAAATGCATATGATTGCCCTGCGTGACTTTCAAAATCGCTGAACTTTCTGTTAAGGACTGTGCACTAAAAAGCTTTCTTGAACATGGATCCTATTATTTTGTTTTAGACTTTTTACTGTTTAATTATTGGTTGGTTTATAACTGTTAAGGGCACATAACAGCAAAAAGGGCACATAACAGCAAAAAGGCAGCAGACATTTAATAAATAAATCTTGGGTTAAAATGTCTCATGGCTGAAGCTAAACATCCAACTTTCTGTCGCATGTAGTGAGAAGACATTTATCTACAATGCGAGACTTTTCTCAAGACTAGGTCCCACATTATTTTAGAAGCCCCATCTGTGACTTAAGATCCATGGAAATGTAATCTAGGGACTGTAATACATGCCTCTCTACCAGATGCTGAGGATTAACAAGGGGCGAGTTTTGCCCTCTTACCCTGTTTGTGAACTTCCCTAAGGCATCTGGTTGGCTACTGACAGTAGACGGAATGCTGAGTGATATGGACCATTGCTTTGACCCAGCATGGCAAATTTTACGTTCTTATGCCCTTTCCCAAGAGCAGACAGATGACCTCCAGACAGACACACTTTCAGAAGTTCATCCTTCTCTCAGCAACTCTCAAAGAACAATGTGTCTTGCGCTTCTTATGTTTCATGTCCATCTGTGTCTTCTAAAACAGCATGGCAAGTGACCTTAGTGACCTCTCAGCTAAAAATCCTTTTCAAGCAGCAAACAATAAAACCACGATGTCCTAAATAGCCTTTAAGGTGAACAGAATGTCTCCTAAGGATGATTTTACCAAGCACCCTTTTTACTTTGGATTGTGGCTCACTGGCTCACTGCTGAATGCACTGGGTGTATGACTATGAAATTTTCAAGCATGTCAGTTACACTCACCATAGGGTCTATGTGACATAAATATCATCCAGGCATGTGAAAAATCCTAACCTAAAGAACCAGACATTTTTACATACAATGATATAATGTTGTATTTTGCTGTTAATTTTTTCCATGGCTCATCAATCTTCAGCCCTGGAAGCTACAGAATGGACATGTCATGATCTACATTTACTTTGGCTGGGGGTAGGGATGCTAATGAATCATAGACACTCTGTTTCAGTTTGAAATTCCCAGTGACTGAAGTGGGTCGTTCCTACGTAGGACTAAACTGCAGTCATCTTTTCCCCCTAAACACAATAGTAGAATTTGATATAACTATTATTGATATAAGTTGATTATAATTTTGATTCCAAGACTTAAGATTTGGTAATCATAGACAGTTGCCCCCCCCCCCCATTTAGCATTTAGAGAGAGGACTTCCTAGTCAAAAATGCATCTTCATGTGAGACAGAGTCTATGTACTTTGCATTTTAAAACACTGGAATTACCTTACTCTAGATAAGTTTCCCTGGATCTGTCTCAGAGCACATTAAGCAGTTTCAGGGTTACAGCCTAAAAGTTTAAGGGAAACTACACTAAAATGTTTGCACATTTTGAAGAAATGATGTGACAAGTGGTAGCGTTCTAAGGAAAGTGACAGCTGATCAGAGCCTGAAGTTTCTAAATTCTGTTGACAGGACAAAGAAATAAGGGGAAAGATGGTGTGTGCCTTCATTTAACATAATTCTTGGTGCAGGCTGTGTATGAACATATTGTGGGATGTGGTTCTCTCAGAGGGTTAAGTGCTTTAAATGGATGTGAAATTTGAGCGCACTCCTAAAGTGGGAAATCTCTGGAGGGAACTTCATGCATTTTTTATTTCTCGAGTAAAATAATAAAAAAAACTCTGAAGTTTGATTCAATATACAGATGTTTTCCTCTTTGATGTTTGAAAAGCTCTGGGAAAATGCATCTAACAGCTCTCAGCTGTATTTGTTTAGCTCAGGTAGCTGGAGATTTACGACAACATGCAGTTGAGAGAACAACTGCATTGCGATTGTAATTGTTCTGCAAGAGACTGAGCAGTAATTTCAAGTCAAATAGAGCTTCAAAGTGGAAATTTATCTGTGGCAAATGTTTCTTCACTTCTATATCAATAATGAAGAATATTGAAAATTCCCTTTCTTCCATAATAGATTCCAAATTTGGTGAGATTACATAGTAGTGTATCAATGGTGTATGGAATGCTGTTGTGCTTTGGAGAAGGAAAAGGACATTCTAGTGAAAGTGTTGACAAGTCCACACATTCTCTCAAGCAAGGATGTATATGTATATATATATTTTAAAATTCTCCGAAGCAGTTGTTATTTGGCCGGGTGCTATGGTTAATTCGCCTTTTCTAGGACCACTATGTCTAGCAGTGAATAAAGATTGATAAGCCAATCAAGAGTAAAGCTCAGAATGAAGGAGCATGACTCAGAAACCAAGATAACACATCAGTGTCTATATAGAAAGAGCTATTGAAAAAAAGTAATTTGATTGTATTCTTTTTATGTAAACTATTTTGAACACTGATTGATGGAGATGGCTGGGGAGTGAGGGCAGGGATGAGAAAACACTATAAATAAAATGATTGGGCACAGTAGTAGGAAATGGTATATGAATAAATATATACATGAAAAATCATATAATTGTAACATGTATATGCTTGTGTAAACAAGGCACCATAATTGGATATAACTGTACTGATCAAAATGTGGCTGCACACTGTGCATTTTTCCTCTGAATGGTACTGGACAATTTTGAACATTTTACAAGGTTACACATAATGTTTGGACAAGAAATTGTTGATCTACAGCTTTCATGGAATTTTGTAGAAGTTAAAATCAAGGAAGTGGCCCAGGACAGGACAACTAATAGTGTTCCTTCTTTAGTCATGTCTCATTTTTAACAGTTAATGTGCATTCAGAGTTATATGATTGTTTTATGGGGTCAGTAAAGAAGGGACAGCAAGATCTGTTTTTAGGAGAAGCTAAAAAATAAATACCGTATGTGAAAATTTGCTGAGCCACATCATGTAATGCATAGATCACAAAGTTATATATAAAACAAGGATGCTGTCAGTGGGAGTTCTGCTTGTCTTCCAGTGGAAGAACAGAGTCCTGTGTCTTTACCCCCCTCATATAAATTGAATAAATGTCACCGCTGTTGAAGAGAAATGAAGAGTAATTGATTTTTCACTATATCTGAGTTCACTGTAAGTGGGTTTTAAGGTACGTGGAGTTTCCTGCTACCAGGCCCATACTTCTTCCAAAACGGACAGATTCTCTTAATAACAGGTCCCTAACCCAAGTACATGAAAGCAATTAAATAGTAATTACACAACTAATTATAAAGCCTATAAAGATGCAGACCTGCATCTAAACAACATCATTAACTAGAGACCATAACCAACATAATTTGTTGCTGCTTGGCTGATTTAAGCTACTGCAATTCCAAACAAGACTTACAAAGATGAACAGGAAATGACAAAGCCAAACACATTTTATCAGCAAAGATCAAATCATAATGTGTGTGTGTGCAATTGCTCAAAAAAAGTTGCATTGTTCAATCAGAAGCAGTGAGCACAGATTAATTGAATAAATTGGGCAGCAGATATGCCCAATTTTTAAGTTGTTCCACTTCTCAATGAATTTATTTTTCCCCATAAAGATTGCCTATCTTTCTTCCACTCTATTGTATGTTCTCCTGTTTATTAAGGGGTTGTGCAAGCACGGGAAAGGGTGGAAACAGTATAGGGCATAGAATTCAGCTCATGATCTAGTACTGGATACCAACCCCAGCCTCAATTTCCCACCCCTGAAAAACTGAAAAGTGGGAGTAAAATGGTCTTCACATAATAATGCTCTAGAAACTTCCCCTACTCTATGGAAACCCATCAAGTATGGTTGGGAGCTGAGTACAACTACATACATTTGGACTGAAAAAGTGTCCATGATCGGGGCCTGCAGTGCAAATGTCCTGGGGCATCCTTCAGCAAATGGAGGCAGGGATAATCCTTTCACCAGCACACAAAATGTTGGGTGCTAGCGGAGGGTGAAACTGACCACAGAGCGAAACAGTCAATTGGGAAAAATAAGATGCCTCCTGAGCTCTGCATTCTGCATAGCCAGGCAGGGGATGTCTTGCAGGCGCCTTAAGGTGCCCTTTGAAGCATTTTCCAAAAAAAGATGCCTTGAGCTGAAGTAAGGAGTCCTGAGGATGACTTGGGGGGAAAAACTGAGGAATTCCTTCCCAAGATCCCTTTTTTAGGACCTCAGGATGTGTTGTTTGTGCTGTGCGGAATGAACCACAGACTCTGAAAATGCTTGGACACTCAGCTTGGGGGAAGTTTTTGGGATAGATAGCTGCTTCACTTTCTATGGTGGGGACTACACTTTGTCAAACCACTTTTTCTCTCATTCCTAATTTCCAGAGGGTGAAGAACTGGGATTGGAGCTGGACAATTCCCCACCATGAATAGATAAAGGAAACACCTATTCCACATATACTCAGTCATCTTTTAGATGTGAGTCGTGGAAGACAACTACACTTACTTGCTCCAAAAGTCTCCTTCGCATGTTTATGCACTTTCTTTAGACTACAAACCCTTGTTTAATATGAAACTCAATGATGTAGATTTCTCAGGACTCTATTATGTGAGGTGAACTGTTTTTTTAATTTAGTAAATGTTTTTTTATTTAGTATGATAACTAAGTTTGAAACACACCAGTTGGATTAGGTTCATCCTTGCATATATATTTTAATGCCAGTAAAAAAAGGTACGTATTAAACAATTTGCAGTTGGCAATCTGGGTATGTTTTCTGAACTCAGAAATCTTGTCCATGTGTAAAATACTGTAGAACAGTATGTCCTGTATTTCTCATGAGCATTGGATCTTCTGTTCTATTCCTGGTCTATGCAGAATGCCTCAGGAATTGCCCACCTTCTGGTCTGACAGTTTACAATTAGCTCTTCTTTATTCTTCTAACTTTTCCAAGGGGCATCAGCCCAGAAAACTGTCTTCCTAATGTCTGAAAGCCCTGGTTTTAAAAACGAATGGTGGCCTTCGCACGTGATTCCACTGTCAACCGCTTCAGTGTTGGGGGTGATTTATCTCTACTTCTGTCATGTCTTCTTATAACAAATCAGACTCACCAAGTGGTAATTAAATGTTTATTTAAAATATTCAGGAGATCTCAAGAACATATGGAGACTGTAACTACCCTGTCAAAATTACCAGAACTGCTGCTGTATCAAATTATTCATTTATTCAAGGTACAGAATTTTAACAAGGTTTCATATTGCATTTATCTTGATTGCATTAAATCAATACCACCAAACTAAAATCATGTTTTAATTTTTTATCTAATCTTTGTTGCTAGCAACTTTCTCAGCTTTGCCTTTGCATTAGCAGAAGCAATGTCATGCAGCAGCTCAGCCCTGCAAATAGTAATATTGTCATTGCTGATAGCTTAAAAGGATTGAATTCTGTTTACAGGTTGTAGCTTAATGGGAAATATGTGATTTAAAAGGGGAGTTTGCCAACACAACTCAACAAAAGGACATTCCTAACAACTATTCCTATGTGGATCACCACTTAAAAAGCCGTTTGCTTTAATCCAACATGGTATGTTGGTTCTTAGACCGTACCATACCTCTTCTTTTCACAAATGCTCAAATAGTTATGACAGTATAATAATAATCACCTCTCCTTACGGTATTGGAGGACATAAGCAATTAGTTCTCCAGCAAGTGGAATTAACAAACAGTACTTCTTTATGTAGTGAAGATGTAGTAGACTGAGTTAAGTAGGCACATGAGAATTCTGTAGAATAAAGAGATACACAAACATGTGGAACTTTTGTTGGTTGACCAGTTTTTTCAGGAGAATGGTAACCTCAACTGGAAACCCGTATTTCACATCAATTACCACATTCTAGTAATTATCACTGTTCTGCAGAATTCCCTGGCAGATATTCTCCTGTTACAGTCCACAGTAACAAGGTGTCAACAATGATAAGGAAGAAAGTATATAATTATGATACAAAAATTAAAATCCAGTGCAGTGGTTTAGATAGATCTCCATGAGATCTTAGGAAGGTTAAGCATTGTATGCAAATAATGAGCAGTACCCACTGATGTATGTGAACCAGGAAAGGGGAGGAGGATTGTCTATGAGATGTTAGGACTGCCATTATTTGAGTTTTCAGCAGGTGAGGGTGTCTGTGAAAAGGTACATGAGGAACAGTTTTAATGGGGACTGTGGCATGAGAGGAAAAGTGGGGTTAAAGTCTCCCCAATACACAATTTCTAATCTGAAACAGCTCAGTGGAGCTGCTATTTGCCTTGTGGGGAAAATACAAAGATCCTCCTTCAAGACTTGTATGTTTGCTCCATACAACGTAGAATAGAATTGTAGTATCAAGGGGCCAATTTCTATTGAGAAAATGTCTTAGAAAACCTTAAGCTTTCCTTTGCCCTCACATCATGGTGCTGATCAGAATTTGGGACTCTGCACTTGATTTTTGAAGGGGAAAAAAATCACTTTGATTCTATTAATAGAATTCCCAGCATCTTATATGGTCCATCCCTGAGGTCTGCAGAATATGGGAATGGATCACCCCAGCTTCTTCAAAAAGTATGAACTGCAAAACTGGTTTTTATGTTAAATCTGAAATATTTCTGGAGACCAACATGTGCAATAAAGGGCTGTAAACTGACTGAGGTAAAAACTGAAGGACAGTGTCACGTTTTCTTTTTAAAAAAAGAGAGAGCAGGTGGTGGTTTTAGGGAAAATGTGATTTGACAGCTACAAATATATCTTTCTGAATTTTTAAAATCTGTATATGTTTTCATTTCATTTACAAATGTATTTCTGCATTTCTTTTATTTTTATATGTTGTCATTGTGGTCCTTTTTATTTCAATTATTTTCATGGCTAATGTTCCTGATTAATTTGTTTTGCAGCATTTTACTCAATTTATGTGCTGGATTTCATTTGTATCAAACAAAAATAACAATAACCGTAATTTAAGAAAATAATCAGCATAAGGAAACAGAGAAGTGTAGGAATTGTATAAATTGCACATTAGAAAAGTAAAAATTAAATGGAGAATTTTTGTATGGAAAGGGGGGGCTGCAAAATGCATTAACATCCCAATATATCTTATTGGGCTGCAAAGGGGTCTTTACTGTGGTAAATAAGAGATATGTTGGTTCTTTCAGTATAGCAGGTTGTGGCATTTAACACAACAGATCTGTATCCTTCTTTCTGTGCCATGGCATAACCGAAAGATCTTCCCCAGGTTTCTCAGGCTTTATCTTGAGAACAAAAGGGCTTTGACTAAAAGGCTCCAATCTGCATAATGAGTAGTGCATTGGCTTTATTACTGCAAGTGCTCCTCAGGTACTTTGGCACTAGAAACTTGTCTTCAGTGCTCAGGTCTCAGCTCACAAAAGACTATCAAACAGCCATCAGCTGTAGGAGATTTCAGTCACCAGCAACCTGAAACTTAATTGAACCAATGACCTAAGGGTGAAAGGGTCTGTTTCCCATTATCAGTTCCCTGAGTGATTCAGTCACAGTGTATTTTTCTTCAGTCTACAAAAGTATCAACAGGACAAATAAAAATGCAGTTGGTTCTTGGCATTTCACTTCAGGTAGTTCCTGTTTATTTCTCAGCCTGAGTGTTCATTATGCTTTGGAACTCAATAACTCCTTCCATCCTTCTTGCTCAGATGAGGAAGAAACACTTTCCTGCTTCATTTATCTGTATGCTCATTTAGAGTGGTTTACTTCTTATAATCCTAGCCTTCTATGGAAGTACTCAGGGCATATAAAAATAAGCAAAAATAATATTACAATACTACCATTTGTGCAAAAAACCAAAATCATACACATACACTCCATTAAAACTAGACAAAATAAAAATAGTCAAGATGGTTGGACATGAATTTAGCCCCTTCTTGGCTTCTCATATCAAACATGTGGCTTAAGAGGGGATCCAGGAAAGACTCCTATTGTATAGTGTAAAGACTAACAAGCAGTGAGTTCCAGGTCTCATCACAGCCATGGACTCAATTACTATGGCTAGCTATTAGTATCAATCTTAGGCCCATTTTCACCCATCTGCATAACAACAGTGGCTATGCAATACAGCAGGGTAATCAGAAGTGAACAGACCAACAGTTAGTAATTTTTCATGCATAGCTGCCTCTGAATCCTGCTAATGCAATGTAGTGAACAGTGCAATCCTGAGCAGAGTTACAATCCAGAAGACTTAAGTAATGGACACTGGGGTATCAAACAGTTTTAAGGCTGATGATGAAGAAACTGAAATTGTTCAAGATTTTTTATTCCTTAGCTCAATCATCAACAAGGGAAACTGCAGCCAAGAATTCAGAAGCAGATGGAGACTGGGAAGGGCAGCCATTAAAGAGCTAGAAAAGATTCTTAATCATAAGGATGTGTCACTGAGAACTAAAGTCAAGATAACTAATGTCATAGTTATTATTATGTACGGGTGTGAGAGTTGGACAATGAAGAACGCTGATGGAAAAAAGTTGATCCCTTTGAGAGGTGGAGGAGAAACTGTGGACTGCCAGAAAGACAAATGAGTGGGTTCTAGAGCAAATCAAGTCTGAACTTGCCCTAGAAACGAAAATGACTAAATAGAGACTTTGGTCATATTATGAGAAGACAAGAGTCATTTAAAAAAAAGGCAATGATACTAGGAAAAGTTGATGGCAGCAGAAAAAGAGGAAGACATGACAAAATAGATTGAGACTATCAAGGAATCCACAGTTCTCCGTTTGCAAGACCTGAGCAAGGCTGTTAACAACCAGGACTCTTTGGAGGTCATTAATTCATAGGGTCATCATAAGTCAGAAGTCACTTGATTGGCACAATTGGGCTGATCCTTTAAACAGAAAATATATATTTTGTATGGATTGACTGGGAATAGAGACATGGAACAAGTGGAAGGGCTTCTGCAACTTCAGTTCCCTCCTCTTAAAGTGGCTTACATCACTCTCCTTTGCCATTTTGTTCTTATAGTAACACTGTGAGGGAGGTTAGGCTGAGCATGTGAGATCGGCTCAAGGCCACCTGGCAATCTTCCATTGCAGAGTGGGGATTCAAACCTGATTCTCCCAGTCCAACAATCTAACCATCATGCCACACTGGCTCCATGATACATGTATTTGTCTATAATATTGATCTTTGCTAAATAGCCTCAGATATGCCATTAACATTTTCAGCCGCCACCCTCCTCTCCCTGCCTACCTTACAGGTCTTGTGTACAGATTACTGAAAAATAAATAAATGTGGACAGCTTGGAACACTAATTATTGAATGGAGTATTCTGGTGCTTTGTATCCAGACTGTGCTTTTGCTGAATGTAATCAAAGAGGGATGATTTGAACTGTTCTATGTTGAAAGAAAAAATAGGGAAATTCAAAAGAATAGTGTGTTGCATATAGTAGGAAACAAACACTTGTACTTCCTATTTTATAAACCAATTCTGACCTTGTCAAGTTAGCAGTATCCCTTCCGATTTTTCAGTGGCAACTCTTATATTGTGCTTCTTTCCGCAGACTCTAACATGGAAGTTTTTATTTACATTTTCTCCATGAATATAGATTGTCCATGTTCTTTTATAGTACAGTAATTTGATACTGTTTTTGTAACCAAGCATCATCATACCTAATAAATCTGTGTCTATTCTGGAGGATGTCAATAAGCATATTGATAAGGGTCACGAAATACTCATAAAGATGAAACGTTTTTGGTCATAATGGAAATATTGCTGGAAAGAACACAATCAAAAATCCCATTCTTGGGTTAAGTTCACAAACATAGTACAGAAAATAAATTCAATGACACTCTCTGTGCTTCTGTCTTCTAGAGCAGTGATGGCGAACCTATGGCACGGGTGCCAGAGGTGGCACTCAGAGCCCTCTCTGTGGGCATGCACAAACAGAGTCTCCTCCCCCCACATCTAGGCTGGCCTGGGCTGCTGGGCTCAATTATTAGCATTAAACCTAAGACCTAGTTTTGGGGAAGCAGTGGAGGTAACCCTGTTAAGTGCTGTTAAACCCCACTGACTTTCATGCGAAGAACTAAAGCGCGATCCTTTTCCTGGGAGTAAGCTCGGTTGCTGGCAATGGGGCTTGTTTCTGAGTAAACCCTCCTAGGGTCATGATTCACCCGTTGGAAGAGTTGCACGGTTGCTTCAAAGCAAAGCCACCAACTACCACCAAGCTTACTCCTGAGTAATGCATGCCTCGGAGCCAACCATTTTTTCTAAATTAAAACCTCAGTATTCAGGTTAAATTGCTGTGTTGGCACTTTGCGATACATAAGTGGGTTTTGGGTTGCCATTTGGGCACTTGGTCTCGAAAAGGTTCGCCATCACTGTTCTAGAGGAACCATACAATCAAATCTTAGCAAATTACTGCTTCATTCATGAAAGCTATAAAGATCAAAGGATCCACTAATGTCAGTAGTTCTATATTCCATGTAAAAGTAATCATGATTTAACAGTAAAGTACTTTTAGGTTGCACTAAGAAAGGGAGACGAGTGTGTTTGCTGGAGGGAGGAGACTACGCAAAACACAGAATAATTTTAGGAAGTAGACTGGCTTGGCAAGCCTGCAAAATGGTTATAAACATGTTCTACATTCATAGTGGTGGAAGGAAATTTTCATTTACTGTTTTAGTTAGTTGTGTTATCACCTAACCACATATGTTTAGAAAGTGCAAAGATGCTATCTCATTGGCTTTGTGATTTCTTATCGGTTGGGTAGAACAGTGAGCAAAAAAATGACACCAAAGCAGCTGACAAAGGGGACAACAGACATAAAACTGATAGGAAACGCTGAAGTTAAGAGACAACCATCTGCAATGCTTCCCTGTGAAATTTCAGCTCAGTCCCATTTTTGTTTCTTACTTGGTGGTGGAAAGTGCCATCACCTTGTAGCTAACTTATGGTGACCCTGTAATGTTTTCAAGGAAACATTTGGAGGTGGTTTGCCATTGCCTGTAACCACATAGGCTGAGAGAGTTCTGAAAGAATGTGACTTGAACAAGATCACCCAGCAGGGTTCATGTGGAAGAGTGGGGAATCAAGTCCAGTTCTCCAGATTAGAGTCTCCCACTTTTAATCATTGCATCATGCTGGCTTTCTTATTTCTCACTTCCACATAAATGTGTTAAATATTATAGTGAAGGCATGAAGAATCATGTTTTAAAGAATATGTGAAAAAATCACCTGCTTTTCAGCCGTCTTCAAGATGCTATGGTACATTTCAAGGATGGTGTTGTAGTCAGTGACAGTGCGTATGCTTTGAATGACAAAGTTCCAATTTTGGTCCCTGGGACCTCCAGTTGAAAAGGATCAGATGGTTGGTGATGTTCCTGAGACCCTGCACAGTCACTGCCCTCTGTGATACACCTCTGAAGATGCCAGCTACAGATGCAGGTGAAACATTAGGAACAAGATCTACCAGACCATGACCACACAGCCCGGAAAACTCACCATAACCAGCTACCTCATAGAATTGTTGTGAGGATAAACTGGAGGAGAGGAAAATGACATAAGCTGCTTAGGGTCCCCATCTGGTATATAAATGATGTAAATATGTAAATAAAAAGAAATCCTATAATGCTTGCCTGAAGAATCATATTATAAATATCCAAAGTTCATGCAACATACTTACAAATTTCAGCAAGTTTAAAACAATAATAAAAACCACCATAAGAACTCATAATATTTGGTCTCCAGATTTATGTTCCCTATGGCATTTTCTATAAACTGCACATGGATCATCCTGTGGGTGGTCTAGGGACTACCTAATCCTGTGCAAGTAGGTTGGTGGTCTCAATTTGATTGTCCCAATACGAATAGTCTCTCCTATCATTTGTATGTCTATTTCTAAAGTATGGACCAATCTGTGAATTTCTAAATCCATAGATTGGGCCCACACTGATAGGAGATTTTCTCCCAATCTGGGGAACCACCCAGGTTTGCAGAAAATCTGAAAGCAGATTCAAAAATTACATGGGATTAAATACCTCTAAACCAGGGGTAGGGAACCTGCGGCTCTCCAGATGTTCAGGAACTACAATTCCCATCAGCCCCTACCAGCATGGCCAATTGGCCATGCTGACAGAGGCTGATGGGAATTGTAGTTCCTGAACATCTGGAGAGCCGCAGGTTCCCTACCCCTGCTCTAAACTAAAGTGTTGCACAGATAATCCCTGTACTTCTCTAGGTATTGGCATTAGGCTTGGTCAATACCCTAGAAATTTGGTAAAATTCAGATTCAGATTTATTCAGGCATATTATCTGTTTGCCCAAATAAGACAAATAGCATGTTTCATCTGATTTTTTTTTGGTATTTTTTGGTGTTTTTTTTCATTTTGGCCTGCAGGGATGCATGTTTAAAGCTAGTGGCACCAAAATTTTAGGGTATCATACAGAGACTATCCTAATGATATCATCTGAGTTTGCTGAAGTTCCATTTGGGGAGGCCAAAGTTATGGACCCCCAAAGGGGATGCCCCCATCCCCCATTGTTTCCAATGGGAGCTAACAGGAGATGGGGCTACCCTTTTGATGGTCCATAACTTTGGCCCCCCTGAACCAAAGCTCACCAAACATGGGTGGTATCTTCAGGACAGTCTCCAGATGATATGCTGAAATTTTGGTGCTACTAGCTTTAAAAATGCATCCTTGACAGGCACCCCAAGGAATTTGCTCAGATTCTCTGCTTTGAAGTGCCTTGGCTCCATTCTAGCCAATGGGGAATTTCTGAGTGTGTAAGCAGGCTGCAAATTTTTGAAGATAGAGGCACCAGACTTTCAAGGAGGCCCTCCTGGTAATAGCATCCGGGCTTGGTGAACTTTGCTTCTGGGGGTTCAATTTTATGCGCCCCAAAATGCTTATTTTTGTTTCCCCGCTCCTGCATGTGAAGTCTGCTGGCTGAGTTTTCTCAGAATTCTCCCAATGCACCCCCTCCCAATGTCCCCAGACTTGAATGGTATCATCAGGACAGTCTCTGGATGATAACCCGAAAGTTTGGTGCTGCTAGCTTTAAAAACACGCCCCCTGCAGGCCAAAATGTGAACCCTCCAAATATCATATGGACCCTAATTTTTCAGATATACCTGAATATTCGGGTTTATCTGAATATGTTATTTATCTTATTTGGGCATACAGATAATTTTATGCCCAAATAAATCCAAATCCGAATTTTACTGAATTTTTAGGGTATTTACCAACCCTAGTGATTTTGGGCGAGTCACATAGTTTCAGTCTTTCCTACTTCACAGGGTTGTTGTGTGGATAAAAAGGAGAGATTGATAAAAGCTGCTTTGGCCCACACTATGTACAAAGGTGGGGTATAAATACAGCAAATTAATAATAAATGTAGCTGAAGAAGGGAAATAGGTAAAAGGTAGGTTGTTGAATGACTGAGAAGGAGAGAATGAGACAGGGAATAGTGAAAGGGTATTTATTTATTTTTATTTTTATTTTTTTATTTGTATCCCACCCTTCCCAAAAAGGCTCAGGGTGGCACAACATTAAATTTAATACAGATAAATAACAACTAATAAAATAACTATTAAAAACCAGTAAAAGCCAACTACAGATGGCGAAAACATGGGGAAAGTGAAGTGCCCCCTCATGAGAATTTCCTACCAGGCAATTTCCTACTATTCCCTGACCTAGCAGCTTCCATTGCACATCTGAGTCATAGTTTTCCTATGCAGAGGTAGCAGGGAATAGGGGAGGACTGAAAACAAATAAATGGGGGGGGGACTGAAAACAAATAAAAGGAGCAAATAAAAGTAAGTTGGCTGTTGAATGGGAAGGAGAGAAGGAAACTAGAAAAGAGGAGAGGTTAAGAATTTTCAGGAAGGTAAAGAGCAAATAGTATGGGAGGGGAAGTGAGAGTCCTTGTGGGTTACTGGTTCTCAATTTTATTGAACACCTGGTGGAAACCCCCCATGTTACAAATTTATTTATCTTTTATTTATGAACAAATACTTGCAGCTCAGTAACAACATGTTTTCCCCAGCATTTTACTTGAAAAGAACAGTTCTCCTTCGGAACTATCCTCGTTTTATATAGTCTCTGTTATTTCTTTCATCATTCTTACCATTTTTCCACCTTTAAATGACATAGTCGTTTCTCCCAATGACGACAGTGGACAATTTTCTATTGATTTGAATGAAATGATTGTGTCATGCATTGTTAGCAACACAAATAATTATCAATGCACATATGACATGTTTTGTCACAGCTTCCTTCTAACTTCTTTGCTGCTCTCAGATATTGATGAAGTAATGAAATGAATGAAATATCCATACATGTCAGATAAGGTCAGAAGCACTGAGCATTTCTTCTGTTGTACATATCTATTGATAACGGGAGAGCATAAACAACTGGAAATAAATTCATTTTGACTTTGCACAATGCTAGTAAAGAAAAACATGCAAAACTAAAAAGGAAGGATCTAGAAATTAAAATAGGTTTTATTTATATTTATGAGAGTATATCCAGAAAATATTGCCAGTTTCTTAGCAGTGAGCAAAAACTGCTCTTGTTGCATCTCACCCTTTATGTTAGGATTGCTAACAGTGAAACTGTTCCTGTACCTTTCACAGTGATTGGCATGTATAAACTAAGCATCAGTCAGCATTTTCTTAAATGAAGACCATTTATGAGGTTCCAGGCATGCGAATGGACTTTTGAGCCATTTATTTGTAAGGAATAAAA
Organism: Sphaerodactylus townsendi; assembly: GCF_021028975.2. Lineage (NCBI taxonomy): Eukaryota > Metazoa > Chordata > Lepidosauria > Squamata > Sphaerodactylidae > Sphaerodactylus > Sphaerodactylus townsendi. The sequence continues at coordinate 95,414,717 of NC_059433.1, forward strand.
GAAGCTCTGATAGGATAGAGGTAAGTATCCAGATTACCTCCCTGCCAAATAGCAGACCTTCATGTGGTACTGCAGACAGGCAGCAGTATAACTGAACAGACAGTGGCTGGCACCTGCGACCAGACTCCCCTGACTGATAGGAAGAAGAAGAAGAAGAAGAAGAAGAAGAAGAAGAAGAAGAAGAAGAAGAAGAAGAAGAAGAAGAAGAAGAAGAAGAAGAAGAAGAAGAAGAAGAAGAAGAAGAAGAAGAAGAAGAAGAAGAAGAAGAAGAAGAAGAAGAAGAAGAAGAAGAAGAAGAAGAAGAGTTGGATTTATATCCCCCCTTTCTCTCCTGCAGGAGACTCAAAGGGGCTTACAATCTCCTTGCCCTTCCCCCCTCACAACAAACACCCTATGAGGTAGGTGGGGCTGAGAGAGCTCTGAGAAGCTGTGACTAGCCCAAGGTCACCCAGCTGGCGTGTGTGGGAGTGTACAGGGCAGGCTAATCTGAATTCCCCAGATAAGCCTCCACAGCTCAGGCGGCAGAGCTGGGAATCAAACCCGGTTCCTCCAGATTAGATACACGAGCTCTTAACCTCCTACGCCACTGCTGCTTATGAGAAACACTCTCATAAGTGGGAAAACTCTCTCATGTTTATGTTGAAAAATCTGCACATATCTCCTTATCTTGCCCAATTTGTGTTCCTCCCTTTGATTTACTTGGACATGCCAAATATTTAAAAAATATTCAAATAAATACAATTCATTGTTACAACTCTATTGATATAAGAACAGGACTTTTCAGTCGCCCCCCCCCCCCGCCCCCGGTTCATTTTGAAACTCCTATTCAGGCAAATGTTCCTCAGAGTCTTCTTCCATTCCCTCTGCTGCTATGGTGCCAACTGTGTTTGGTGAAAGGGAAAAGGATAGTGTTGGAATGGAGAGAGGCACTTAATACTGTCAGTGGCATCATGTAAGAGAATCTCTCCAATGGCTTTTCATGAGCATCTTTGCAAACAAAAATAAAAAGGGAAGTTTATCTTGAGGAGTCAAATGAAAAAGCTTGCGTAAATCAGGGCCAAATGGGAGGCAGTAATGGCACCAACTACAGCCTATTAGTATCAGAAATATATATGCAGCGGAACAAGCTTTTACCCACTTATAATGAGCACCTTTCTTAAATAAGTAATGCCATGCTTTTAAAATGATTAGAATAATGAGTGAGTTTATGCATGCAATATGGACATCAAATATAGGAGAAAATTAATTATTAACACTGGACTAAATGATTAGTTCATGTTTTTGTTTTCAGAGAATTAAGTTTGTTAATAAGATACAGTCACTCGAGGTGACCGTATCCGAGCAAAGTTGGGGGGAAATCCATCCTTTAGCTTCTTGCTCATAGCAAATATGATAGGATATTTAAAGGAGTTTAGGAGCAACTGAAAATGAGTTCAGCTTTCACAAAATAAAATCCATTTTAAGTCAGCAATAATCAACTGTTGGGCCATAGTTTAAATCCAGTCCTACACTACACTAGTTTCCTACATTAAATCCAGTCCTACGCTAGTTTCCATCCCAATGCATTTGAAAAAGGTATCATCCCACTGAGATGGAAGAATGAGAATGGTGGTCCTTTTGCCTGGTAGCTGTGCTCTTGGATTTTTATTCTTATACTTTATATTGAAGCTTCCCTCCTCGTTCTTGCATCCATGGAGCACAATGAAAGGAATCACCAGAGACTTAGTTGCGATCCAGAAAGCTCTTAGAATTCTCAACCACAGATTAGATTAGAGAGATAGGGCAAAACAAACAAAATGCATTTCAACAGGGATAAATGTACTACATTTAGGCAGGAAAAAAAATGAAATACAGAGATATAGGATGGGTGACACCTGGCAATCTTCCCATATTTGCTTTTCACACCAGTTGTAGGCGGGCCAGATCTCCTACTATTGCCCCAAAGCAGCAAAGTCAGTGACATTACTACTGGATATAGCACAGAAGTGAACTGGTATAGTTCTAGGCATTACCAGAAACTCTATGATAAAATAAAACTTGCCAGTGTACGCAGAAGTGATGTTGCACCCTCCCCCAGGCTGTGCCCCGAGCCTTCCCACCAGTTGCCAGGCTCAGCTTGGTAACCTAACCAGTGGGTTCCTATTGGCATAGCAGTAATGCTGACAATTTGATATGGCTGACACAGTGGTAATGCTGTGCTAGCATTCATATACAACGCTGGCATAATTTTGTGTTATGTCAGCACAAAAGAGTTTTGGAATGATCCTATATCCAACTAGTATACATAACTTTAAGACATGATTGCACTGCTAGAAAAATTTCCAAAAATCTGTAAATGCCGAAAATGCCGAAATACATCTTTCTTTGCTCTTGTGCTTTTCGTTATAAAGAAAGAGGAACACACCTTCATGAAAGTCGAACAAAAAAACCCGAGAATAAAACATAACCCATCCTGAATGGCCTCTCCTACTAAATTGAACACAGACGTTGCTATAATGACAAAAGAGGTATCTGCTTGAATATGCAAGGATGAATCTTTATCGGCTTGCTAATAGCCTGAATCACAAAATCAATTTCTGTCTACATAAAGGGATGATAATTCTTTGGCATTAACTACTGTGGAACATCTTCATGCAACTGCTGACAAATTGGTAGTCATTTTCTTTTCTGCAGTGTAATTGTTGATTTTACTACAATTGCTTCATATCTCTGATAAGAAAGTATATACAATCTGGAATCCTTTGACTTCAATCTTAAAACGTCCAATCACAAGATCAGATAATTTAAGACAAATCGAAACTTTTTGAATGGCACCCGCATTGTTAATTGAGGCTTGTGATGCTTAATCTAAAATGTTAAAATGATCAAATGTATATTCAGTTCTCTAGATAACTGCAGTGTTTTCACTTAAAGCTATAATAGAGACCGAAACTGACAGTTAAAAGGTTAATAAGAATTAAATCTAAGACAGTGAAAAATGAAATTAAGATAAATTCTATAGGTAAGGAATATATTGTGTGTGAATGTCTTGGTAGAGAGCTGAATTGTATGGACAAAAAATAATCTAAAACATATCCCAGATTTGTCTTCAACTAAATAAGAGACATAAGAACAAAGGGTCAACTTTACCCTTAACTGACTCGCTTTACAAATGATGCCAATGGGTGTATTTCGAGCAGGTACCAAAAATTATGTTCTGTTTCTATCTCTTGTAATTCAAAGGCCTAATGATGAGTAACAACAGTTTTTTTGCCTCACACGTTTGCACAAAAATGCATATACACACATAATAACTTTAACTGAATTAAAGTTAACTGTATAACTTAATCTTGGCCATTTAAATACCATTCTAAGTTTTATTGCTCTTTGATTTGGACAAACAAGTCCCACAGGGCTAAAGCAGCTACTGAAAATGTCTTTTTACATCTTCTGCTCTCCTGGTCATTGACAGGGTGGTCAACGTACTTATTGTGGGAATAAGAGTTCTCGGGAGAGGGAGGTATGAATGTGAATAGTCTAACAGACTAGAAGATTCTTTTGCTTTCTGAACAAGATAATGCAAGATAATACAATGAAATGTATGAATATGCCCCTTCCTGTGTATTTCTCTGAGCATTTTATTTCATCCAGATTAGGACTATGCAACAATCTTTGGGGTATTTTTTGGATTTGGGTTTAGCACACCCAGTTTTTTTGGAAAATTTGAAAAAGTCAAAACAGGCATCTTTTGTAAAATCCAAAAATTTTGGAATCTATTAAACCCTATGGGAAACTTTTGTGGGGTTCTGGGAGGCAGTTTTTTAAGGTATAGCTGCCAGATTTGCCATGTAACGTTAGATGAAGCTCCTTAGAAGAATCCCCAGTATGGTAAAGATTGAGTCATGCAATCCAATTTTATGGTCCTACATGTCCCCAGATCTATAAAATTAAACCCCTAGGCCCAATCTCCACCAAACTTAGGCTCATTCCGCACACGCAAAATAATGCACTTTCAAGCTGCTTTCACAACTGTTTTTGCCATTCCGCACAGCTTCAAAGAGCCCTGAAAGCAGCTTGAAAGTGCATTATTCTGCGTGTGCGGAATGAGCCTCAGGGATTCTTGTAAAGAGATTGTAAAGAGAGCAACTATGCTGCAAGTTTGGTGCCTCTATCCTGCAAAAAGTTCCCAAGGCCCCCACAAAGATTCCCCATTGTCATAACATTGAGCTACAACAGTACTAAAAATCACACAGAGAAACTTTTCCAAGTAAAAGGAAATTTTGGAAAATAATTTTAAGACTCGTGAGAGGTGGTAAAAGAGAGAGAGGCACCAAATTTGCAGTAGAGCTGCTACAGACTCTCCTTACAAAAACACCCAAGTTTGGAAAAATTGGGTCAGGGATTCAATTTTATGGGGGCCCATTTTTTTCTCCATTGAAAGCAATGAATAGATTCTTGGAAGGAGAGTCACCTGAAGCTATGCTGCAAATTTGGTAAAATGAACCTACAATTCCATTAAAAATGGCTTTTTCAGATTTGCTATTGAAATGGTGCTGCTTTTTGGTTTTGCATATCTGAATGTACACCCCTGATCCAGATTCACTGTTGGCACTCCTAATAATTTTGATTCTTTTATGCCATTCAAATATAGCTTATATAAAGGCACTTAATATCACTATAATACTAAAAGATTGAAACTGACTATCCATTTGTTTTGGGGCAAAATTCAACTTGCTGGTGTTTAACTGTAAAACCCGAAATAGGGTTCCAACTGTCTGGAGGAAAATAAATCCTTTCCATTTATTAGCAGCTTAATGGGATGCTATTTACTAGATGGTGTTATTTACCTCCATAACGTGAAATGCTTCAGCTGCCCATTGGTACACATTAGGCCTCTACTAAACAGACAGGATGTCTCTCCAGACCAGGTAGGAACCCTAGTCATAAAGAGCTTGGTTGTTATTTATTCATTCATTCATTCATTCATTCATTCATTCATTCATTCATTCATTCATTCATTCATTCATTTATTTATTTATTTATTTATTTATTTATTTATTTATTTATTAAGCTTATAGGCCACCTCATCCCCGAAGGGCTCGAGGTGGCTCACAACATGGCTGTTCCAATGAGCAGCAATCAACAAATCAAATCAACAATCAACAAATCAACACATAAAAACTTAATCTCTTAAAACCTATGCAGCAATAGATTAAATAACCAAATATTTTAAAACAAGGATTGTTTAAAACAGGCGCCCGAACCAAGGCCAAGGGAAGGAGAAGATAGGTAGGGCCCGCGATGTTATCAGTGGATCAGGCCCAACCAAAAATAAAAAGATGGAGACAGGCAGCCTCAGCTTCGGTGGGGGGCAGTAGGACCACGGCCGACCTCTCCAAAAGCCCGGTGGAATAGCTCCGTCTTGCAGGCCCTGAGGAACTCACCAAGGTCCCACAGGGCCCGGACAGCTGGAGGTAGAGCATTCCACCAGGCAGGGGCCAGAGCCGTAAAGGCTCTGGCCCGGGTCGAGGCCAGCCGTATCATCGCGGGGCTAGGGGTCACCAGCAGTTCTGCCGCTGCCGAATGCAGCGGCCTCTGTGGGACATAAGGGGTGATGCGGTCCCGTAGGTATGAGGGCCCCATGCCGTGTAAGGCCTTAAAGGTCGAGTACCAACACCTTGAAAACAACTGAACTCCACTGGGGAGCCGAGTGCAGACGGCATAGCACAGGGGTGATATGATTCTAGAAAATAGTCACCCCCTATCAAAAGCCGACCCGCTGCATTCAGGACCAGCTTCAACTTCCCTCGGATTAATTCGCAAAGGGAAGGCCCGCGAAAGAGTGAGAGTTACAGTAATCCAACCTCGAGGTGACCGCTGTATTGGATCACAGTGGCCAGGTCGGACCGGGAGAGATAGGGGAGCCAGCCCTTCCGTGCCTGGCGAAGATGGAAAAACGCAACCCGGGTGACATGGGCCACCTGGTTCTCCATTGATAATGAAGAGTCCAGGTGGACCCCCAGGCTGCGCGCCAGGGATGTCGGGGCCCACGTAACCCCCTCCAAAATAGGCTGCTGAAAATCCCTCGGTCTCTCCCCCCGGCCCAGCCAGAAGACCTCTGTCTTCGTTGGATTAAGTTTTAACTTACTCTGCCTCAACCAACCAGCAACCGACTCCAAACAATGCTGTAGAGCTGCAGGGGCAGAGGCCCCCCCCCCCTCCATCAACAGAATGAGCTGGGTGTCATCCGCATATTGGTGGCAGACCAGCCCAAAACTCCGCACCAGCTGCGCAAGGGGTCGCATGTAGACGTTAAATAAGAGCAGGGAGAGCAAGGCTCCCTGAGGAACCCCACAACTAAGTGGGGCTCTATGGGAAGCCTCATCCCCGCACCATACCTGCTGACCCCGACCCTGGAGAAACGAGGTAATCCATTGAAGGACAGTGCCCCGTACTCCAGAGGCAGCCAGGCGGTGGATCAAAAGGTCGTGATCGACCATATCAAACGCTGCTGTGAGATCAAGCAACACCAGCAGCGCCAATCCGCCTTGGTCTATCTGCATGCAGAGCATGTCTGTGATGGCGATGAGGACGGTCTCCGCCCCATGCCCAGCACGGAAGCCGGAGTATCAGGCTACTGTAACAAGTGCCTTCTACCACATTGTCCTAATTGCTAGTTAAGATCTGGTAACCACCAACCTCACCTCCATAACCACCAATCTCACCTCCATAAGTTTTCCCAACTTTTAATCATTTTGTTTGGCCATGTGAAACAAAAGTTTATCTTTCATTTCATTAGGTATCTATTATTTTATGGGCTTTTGCCTGGCCTTAAGTATGCCAACTACATGGAGAAAAATGGTGTATCAATTTTAAAAAGGTTTATTTGACATTTGATGTTATATATGTACACCCCATGAAACATTTCAGCTGACCATTTCCATACATTAAGCTTCTTAATGAGAAGCAGCATTCTCAATTCTCAATTCTTCTTAATGAGGAGCAGCAGTGGCGTAGTGGTTAAGAGCAGGTGCATTCTAATCTGGAGGAACAGGGTTTGATTCCCCGCTCTGCCGCTTGAGCTGTGGAGGCTTATCTTGGGAATTCAGATTAGCCTGTGCACTCCCACACACACCAGCTGGGTGACCTTGGGCTAGTCACAGAGGCGTACCTAGGGAAACTGGAGCCCTGGGCAAAATCTGAGTTTGATGCCCCTCCATGGGTGGCTACCCTCCCCCACCGTGACCAAACAATGATTTTTTCCACCAGGTCGTTTCAAAGTCACCATCACATTATAGAACATCCCCCAACTCACAAATCTGAACACAGCAATGGGCCATGCCACACAGCAGAAATAATTTTTGGAAAACATTTTCAAAATGCTTTCAAAATGTTTTATTACTGCTATGAAAACATTTTATGGTGTTGTATCCAGTCCCCCCAATTGGGGGAAACAGCATCACTTTCAATGTTATTTAAACTGTGGATGCCAGATTCTCCCTTTAAAATTTAAAATCTCCCTTTAAGATTTAAAAGGAGAATTTGGGCTCCCTAGTTTAAACAAGTGATGCTGGAATCCACCCCCAAATCATTTTCAATGGTGTTTAAACTAGGGAGCCCAGATTCTCCTTTTAAATCCACCTTAAAGGGAGAATCTGGGGTCCCCAGTTTAAACAACATTGGAAGTGATGCTATTTTGGGGTGGATTCTCCCCCACCCTGAAACAGCATCCCTTTCAATGTTATAACTGGGGACCTCAGATTCTCCCTTTAAATCCATGGCAAAGGGGGGGGATTTAACAACAACAATAACAATAACAATAACAACCTTTATTAGGCATTGAGAGAATAAAAGAAAGAAAGAAAGAAAGAAAGAAAGAAAACAAACAAACAAACAAACAAACAAACAAGCATTGGCAGGAAGGGAGTGGATTTAAAAAGAGAATCTGGGGAAATTTAAGGGGTGCCTGTTGTCAGGGGTGCAATTATTAAGATAGCAGCACCAAAATTTCAGAGTATCTTCGTGAGACCCTACTGATGATACCACCCAGGTTTGGTTCAGGGGGTCCAAAGTTATGGACCCTCAAAGGTGCAGCCCCCATATCCTATTAGCTCCCATTGGAAACAATGGGGGATGGGGGCACTCTCTTTGGGAGTCCATAACTTTGGACTCCCTAAACCAAACCTCACCAAACGTGGGACATATCATCAGAAGAGTCTCCCAAAAAGTTCCTGAAAGTTTGATGGTGCTAGCCTAATAGTGCTGATTAGGGGGTTATTTATTTATTTATTTATTTATTTATTTATTTATTTATTTATTTATTTAGTTAGTTATTTAGTTAGTTATTTATTTATTTATTTATTTATTTATTTATTTATTTATTTATTATTGAGTTTTATATACCGCCCTACCCTCGAAGGGCTCTGGGCGGTGAACAACATAAATAAATAACATATACAATTAAACACAGCGGTCAATATAATAAAACGTCGTCAGCAACAAAACCCTTATTTAAAAAAAACCTCCCAAAGAGGGGGGGAAAGGGTCCCATATATGGTAAGGGACCCCGAACACAGGAGAATAAAATGGGGGCACTTATCAGCGGCTGGACACTCACAAAGCCCGTGGAACAGCTCCGTCTTACAGGCCCTGCGGAACTCGCCAAAATCCCGCAGGGCCTGGACAGCTGGAGGAAGAGTGTTCCACCAGGCAGGGGCCAGGGCCGTAAAGGCCCTGGCCCGAATGGAGGCCAGCCGCATCATTGAGGGGCCGGGAACCACCAGCAAATTGGCCTCTGCTGAACACAGAGGTTAGTTATTTCAAGTACTGATTAAAAAAATACTTTGTTTTTTATTTTGTTGCAAGCAGCCTCTGGCACTTCTTTTTGAACAGGGGACAAAAAAAACCTTTAAAAAGTAAACAAATAAGACTTACAGTGCCCTTTATGTCACAATAGTATACGAGAACAATTCTGAAATCTACTTTCTTCAATAAAGAGAAAAGATCAGGTGAGTGTTATTTTTGGATAGATTATGTCTTCCATTTTCTTGGGTATGGCAAAGATAACTATTGCCATGGCAACTGTACATCTATTGAACCATTCTTATTTTTTTTATTAATTGAGTAACAGTGCAGACCTCTTTCTGACTCATATGCCTTGGTAGGATAGGATTACTGCTATCTCATGACTTGGCAAAGGACGACATAATATTGGCAGAAAATATTTATATTAGTGTAGTACCCCCTTGCATTGATGAGAGTTATCACCTGCTTATCCTTTATGTCACAGTAAAAGCTAGAAAACAGAATGGATTTGGTGCCATTGCAGAAGAAAAATGAAAATCTGACAAAACACCACAGTCACTCAGAAGTTTATTTAGCCTAAATAGTGACACAACATTACATTTGCAAAAGTGACACAAGTTAAATAGTCCCATTTGACTCAAATGGGAAACCCAGTTGTAGGACTAAGCTAATGTTAGACACTTCTCTTGGAACACATGAGGATATATTTTGTGTAATTATTTTGTTTATGGCAAAGGTGCAGAGTTCTGTTTTCCTGACTATGGAAGAAATTCTTACATCCAATAAACCACAGTCTCTTCCAAAATGAGCAGAATAATACTTTGAATTAACCAAATGGCACGTTATATTTCTGAGAAGGTCTTATTTCCTTAAGATGTCACTATTCAGAATAGACCCTGATGTCACAATATCTGAGCACTGTCACTAACATTATGATTTGCCAGTGTGGTAAATATTTTTGGCTTTGACTGCATGTATTAATTACATCGTACAGCCAGTCTCAGTATAAAGAAAAGCAAGAGCTTATATAAAGCTCTCATGCAAAGCTTAAGATAAAAGATACAGAAGTATGGAAGTAAGCTGAGAAGAGTGTTCTTATGAATGCTTTAATTGTTAGGGGGCCAAAGGAAATGAGAGAGGGGGAGAGACCCCAATCTCACTCACTTTTGTTCTTTGATCCACTGATTAACATTTGCAAGCACTAACTCACTTTTCTGATTGAGGCGACTGTTGTCACTTCGTGCTGCTTCCAGAGCCTGGTGCAAAGTTTCCAGCTGTGGATGCAGACAGATCAAAGCTTATGATGGACTCCCTAGAATACAGTCTATCTGGAATACTAATAATAGTCTGTACTACTTGTAAAGAATCAAGTCATTTTTCTCCACTCTTTCAAATAATCAGGGTTTCCTTGTACATGCTATTAATTGATTCAATATGCTGGAAGGAATGTCTGAACTTTTCCCACGCCTTACATTTACCCGGTTATTATAATATACATTAGTCTACCTCCAGAGGTTGTTTTAATTGAAATCAGGTTTATTTTATAAAAATGGATTGATTACAACTCTTCTGTTTTAATGCTGTATTCCTTGTCTCCCTTTAATTCATGGTTGAATAACTGTATTTGAAGGACAGTTCTGTGCTTGTGGTTCAATGCAAAAAAATGGGAGGGTTATAGTTGAAACCCCCAACAAAAGACAGGAGAACTAAGGGAATGCTAGTAGAGGAATATGGTACCAATGACCCAAAGTTGCTGCCTTTCCTTATAAACTAAGGAACTGCCATTTTAGTCAGTGGGTCTTATTTTTAGGAAAATGTTCTTAGGATTGCTGCCTCAACAACTTTAGCATGCCTAGAATGCTCAGACTACCTGTATAGGGTAGTCTCACTGTAATATGAATTATCAAACAACTCATTTGTATATGAAATGTCAAATATTCCAAAAGATGGCTTCCCTTATTGTCCACACTATTTAGACTTGTTCAAAGAAGGCTACACAAGTTTTAGGAAATAGACAAAGAGCAGACTGTTTCAGTGATCCACTGGTTGGCAGAATGTCTGTCCTTTTGAAAAACCTAGGGGCGTGGAGCACTTCTCATTTTTTACAGATTTTGTGCTGCTCAACCCTGCAAAAAAACTTGGCTTAATACTTATACTTACATTGCCCACAAAAGAGTGTACAAATTGGTGGTTGAAGTTAACCAGAGAGTTACTGATTTCAGTCATGAAAATCATTGTAACTTCATTATAAAAATGAACATTTACACTTTTAGAAGGCCAGAGCATGTAAAATATTACAAGAAGAAGCTGATTAGGAAACAAGTGTCAGAATGTACTACTCCTTAGCAGGCTGCTTACCTCAATAAGAAACAAATTAATGAGAAACATAAATTAATAATTGAAATGAAATGTTTCGCTTGGATTGGGAAGACTTAAGTTCAGATTCCAGCTTAGTTTTGGTGTTCACTGGCTAACTTGGGCAAGGCATTTTCACCCTAGCCAGATCTATATATCTAGTATGTTTTTATCCAACAAACAGCCTACCTTGTTGGGAGGCTAAATTATGACAATTTCATTAGTGATAAAACTGAAACCTTAGAGGGAAGCATGATCCAAATGGTATTTTTTCAATTTCATTTTTCAAAACCGATTTTTCAACTTGTCTTTCAATAAAATATTGCCAAGGAAAGAAACAATCAAATATATAAACTGATAATGGTATCATTTGAATGCAGTTAAGGAACAACTTCAAGCAGTAATGACAAATAGTAATTAAAAATCTGACAGTGATTCTAAAGCAGAGTATGACAGGAGGGGGTTTAAGTAGTAGGAACAGTGATTGGTCTTGTTTTGTGAGAATGTACAAGACTTTTGAAAATCCCAAGTGTTATTTGAAGTAGCATTTATTTCTGGAGGTTTGAGAACTAACTCCCACATTACACAACCATCACATCAAATAACTGAATTGCCAGATAATTATCTAGGAAGTGGCCTAAAATACATTCTCTGTAGGCTAACTACTGGTTAGATAAATTTTACTAATGTATATAATGTATATTTCTACATTCTTAAGCTTTTTGTGGAGGTACATTTCACCTCTCCCTTACTTTGGTAAAAAAAAAACTGGCATGAGAACTAAGAAGGAGACCAGAGACACTAAATAAGAAACATATTTCATTTCCATGATTTTGGTTGTTAGGATTAAAGTATACACATTTGTAACAGTGTGTAAGATTCAGATTTGATAAACCATTTCATTTTAGAATATTTTATTTCACAGACAGATTATCTACTATTTGAGAGTAGAATTAACAGGTTTTCTTCAGGTTTGCCAAACCTTACTTTGTAAGAGTCCGTTTCCATACGGCCAGTTAGATGTGCCTTCCCCACGCGCGCCAAAGAGTTCTGGCGGCGTGGGGGCGAAGAAGCCCGCTCAAGCATGAACGGCGGCGAAGCTGGAGGTTTTCCGGTGAGACGGCAGGCGGCTCGCGCGATGGGAGTCGCTTTCGCCCTCGCCTTCGCTTCAGGGCCCACGCTGCTTGCTGGAGCGTTTGTGCCCGCTGGAAACGTCGCGGCCCATACGCTGCCCTCCACGACTCCCCTGGAGGTCGGAGGACAGTGTATGGGCCGCTGACGCCCAGCAACGGCTTAATTTTAATTTAGGACACCATGAAGTATGGACGGGGATTTGAGATAGTGTTCTTCGGGCGGCGTTGCTCGCGCACCGGGCCACTGAAGACGCCTTCCCAACAACAACCCTTTAAAGGGGTTGTTGTTTAGGGCAACCTGACGCCGCTTCTGGGGGGAGGGGAGGCTGCAGTCAGGGTTAGCGTGTAACGGCTGCCTGGGCGGTGTTTTTACCGCCTCCCCAGGCGTGTCGTTGCAGCACGGGCGTCGCAAGGGAAACTTGGCTCCTAGATTTTACTGGAACTAATAACACAGAGACCTCATCCTGCAGTTAGCTTCCCATGGAAAAGAAAGGGTATTCCCCTCCCTTCCCTCCCTTGCATGTCACCTCTCACTCACTCCCCTCACTCCCTTTGCATGTCACCCCTCCCCCTCCCTTCGCTAGGGTGGGTGGGCTATGTCCAGATGCCGGGGCCCTTCCCCCTCCCTTGCATGCCACCCCTTCATTCCCTTGCATGCCACCCCTTCCCATCCCTTTGCTAAGGAGGGTGGGCCATGTCCAGACGCTGGGTCCCTCTCCGTCCCTTGTATGCCACCCCTCATTCCCTCCCCTTGCATGTCACCCCTCCCCCTCCCTTCACTAGGGTGGGTGGGCCATGTCCAGATGCTGGGACCCTTCCCTTCCCTCCCTTACATGTCATCCCTCACTCCCTCCCCTCCCTCCCCTTGCATGTCAACCCTCCCCCTCCCTTTGCTAGGGAGGGTGGACCATGTCCAGATTGTTTTTGTTTTGCGGTGGCTGAGGCAACGTTGCATTGAGAAAATGTGTGCACGAAAAGCAGAAACTGTGTTAATATGTTCACGAAAAGCAGAAATTGTGTTAACATGTGCACAGGAAGCAGAAGAAGGGCAGACGCACCAATGGACCCGAGAGTCCAACCCGCAATGTTCTAAAGCTTCTACAAGAGCAGATTTATTACAAAGGGACGGACATAGGTTCATTCCACATAACACATATAAAATGTTTTCAGGCAGGAAATACAACATTTCCTCCATGGAGTTCTGCAACGTTGTTTAGCCCAAAATGTTTTATTTCCAGCCTGAAAATGTTTTTTGGCATACTGTTCCCTAGCAGTTCTTTTGTGAAAACATTTTTACTTGCTGTACAATCTTTTAAAGACATTTTCCACGCCTCCCAGACGTCCTTATCTGCATCATTTTCTGAGTTTGTACAGGCTGTCTGGCATATTTTCATCAGTTTTTTTAATTATTATTTTTAAATCACAGCACAAGACTTTGAAGTTTTCTAGCATCAGATCCACAGAGTTTAAAAAAGAAACAGTATGACCACAAAATGGTGGTCCAATCAGGGCATGAGTGCTTCTGCAGCATTTTTCTGAAGTATCTTTAAACGAGGGTGTCCGGGCTTGGCTGCAGTGCCCAGGGACTTTACCCTTCTTGCACTGGAGTCCTCGCGACCAGCTGGCACCGCCAAGCGAGATGGGAAGGCTGCAGAGGAGCCTCTCTTTCAGGAGGGGTGAATGGCCCAGAGGCTTGTTCAAAGGGGAAGGCAGGGAAGAGAGGAGGCTTAGGTCCACAGCTGAGGCATCTGTAGAAGATGGGCTGAAGAAGCAGCTCAGACCAGGCAGGGCCCACCTGCCCACAGCTGAGGCGGCTGTAGAAGATGGGCTGTAGAAACAGCTGGGACGAGGAAGAGGAATGAGAGGGCAGAAGGTATATAAGGAAGTGGGAAAGGGTGAGTGTGGAGCTGCCGCGAGCAGCAGAGAATGTGAGTGTGGTGATGTGGGAAGAGACAAGGGAAAGGGACAGCCTCAATGGTGGTGGGAAGTGGGAAGGAGGGAAGAGGACCCCTGAAGCCCAGACCTCCTTTGAGAACCTAGGACCCCTGTCAAGTTGGACGTCCCCACCCCTGTGCAGTAACAAGGGGTGGGAGTCCGCTCCACACAAGCTGTAAACACCTCTCTCCCTGTGAGGCCACAGGGGAGAGACAAGGCCCTAGAAACTCCTCTCCCTGTGAAGCAACAAGGGGGAGAGAGAGGGAGAATGTGATCTCTCAAGCCAGACAAAGTAAGGGAGGCAAGGAGACCTACTAGGAGGAGGGTGGCATGGGCGAGGGCTGCCTGTACACCCAGTGCTTTGTGGGCGCAGGGTTTGCCCTGCTTGGCCCCTTTGGGCCAATTGGGGAAAGCTCTCATGGAAGTCGCCTGGGGAGACCAACCGCCAGGTTAGGGAGGAGGGAAGGACACACCACCCAAAGGGCCCAGGCGAGGGGGGAAACACCACAGGGGGGGTGTGTGTTGAAAACGTTTTGCAAATGATTACAAAATGTTTTTTAGGAACTTGTACAGAACAGACCATAGCCTTGCCCATCACCAACCAGCATGAGATGGAGGAAGTGGCAAATTACAGTGGGAAAGGTGATTGTTGTCCCTAGCACAATAACTTCCAGCACACCTGAAAAGTGATGTCATTATGCTGAGGGAGATGCTATAGCAGTCACCCAAAACGTCATGGTTTAAGCATAAAATGTTGGGTGAACGCTAAAGCACTGGCTAATTTGATAATGTCTGTCACAGAAAAGTTGTGTCATTGCTTCAGGGATGCCCACACCCATTTCACCAGGAGTTTTTTTCCCACAATCCTAACTTTGTGGCAGCAGACAGCAACATTGGGAGGAGAAAAGTATAGCAAGCCTACACATCCTACAGATACATTACATCCTTCTGAGCCCGTTGACTCCCATGGACTTCCATGTTTTGGATTGCACTGATTGGCAGATTCAATCTCTGAAGTGCAATCCAAATAAAAATCTTACCAGTGCTCTCTTAAACACTCCTGGATTTTGTAGATATTTGGACCGACATGGGCCTAGCCCTAGTACATGGCCCTCTACATCATCACTGTAGTAAAGTACCTGAAATAAGTTGTTTTTACTGAGTTGTTGAAAGAAAAAAGTTTAAACTTTTCCCTCCCAAATGACAGCTTGAAACAAAAGCTTCTCAATATAATTTTTAAAAGGTTAAAATAGCCAAAATAAATCCCAGTAAAACTAATATAATTTTTTCCAACATTGTTCAAAATACTGGGATGACACTAGTGACATCTGAAAGTTTGGAGTGCAATAAATCTCCTAATATTATGCATAAAAGCCTCTTACAGTATTAGTGCGGGTAATATATAATAGAAGAGACAATATATATCTAATTAAAATCAAATCAAAATAATACCCTCTTTACTCTTCTGAGAGCCATCTGTTATGCATATTAATGTTATATAATAGATTACACTAATGCTGCAGAAGCAATTTACTTTTTCTGAAGTATCTTTAAAACATTACCATGTATTATTAAACCAGACACAATTTATTTCTCGTTGCTTTCATAATTACGTGAAATTAAAAAAGAGGGCTTAGCATCTGACAAGTTATGATTACTTGATGTAGTGACAAAAGAAGATTAAATATGCCACCTCAATGTTGACACAAATACAGTGATTTCGAAATCTGAAAAATATTATCAGTATGAGCCAAGTAATTTCTTAGGTGCTACTTTGAACAGCTGAAGTATTTATCTCAGAAGTTGCTTCTCTTCTTTACTGCCTATAACAGGAATGTGGAGGAAACTGGCTTTATATAAGAAATGTGAAAGAATTCAATTAGAGACAATCAAAATTTTAGTACAAATACTTTTTTAAAAATTTCATCTGTAGTACTTGGCAGGGAGAGGTACCATTCACTTTAATATTAATCATTTATGTAGCACTCATATACCATATTAATCCAATAGAGTCATCTCAGTTTGCAACAAAGTAACACTACACAAGACAACCCATTCTAGTGACAAGAGTGAGAGATTATGTTAATGAAGAACCCCAAGATGGGACCACTCAGATAGTGTTGGACTGTAATGTAGTTGTAACCCTAAATGTGTGCTGAACTAAAAATCCAGGAGAACTGGGGGCTTTTGTGGAGCTAAACATTTTAAGAAGGTAAGAAAAGCCATGGTGGATGAGACCAAAAGCTCTTCAAGTCCAAAATTCTGATCACACAGTGCCAAACAGTTGCCTCTAGGAAGCCCACAAGCAGGGAGACTGCAACAGCCTCCTCCCACTCATCCCCTCCTCTAGTAACTGATATAAAGAGGCATACTGCCTCGAGTATTGGAAGTGATGGATATCCATCATGACTAGCAGTCATCATAATTGTCATTGGTTGCCCTGTTCTCCACGCCTCTTTTAAAGCTTTCTTAGTTTTAAAGCATTCTGTGGCAGCAAGTTCAACAATTTAACTCAAGGATGTAGGTAAGGGGGGTTCTCGGGTTCAACCCCCCCCATTCATGTCCATAGCTCCACCCACCCGTTTGTGGGTTTTTAAAACATTTTTAGTGTTTTTTGGTTTTTGGCCTGCAGGGGGTGCATTGTTTAGGCTAGAAGCACCAAACTTTCAGGGATTGTTTGGTGGACTCTCCTGATGATGCTACCCAGGTTTGGTGAGGTTTGGTCCAGGGGGTCCAAAGTTATAGACTCCCAAAGGGGGTGCCCCACCCTCCATTGTTTCTAATAGGAGCTAATAGAAGATGGGGGCTAAACCTTTGAGGGTCCATAACTTTGGACACCTTGAACCAAACTTCACCAAACCTGGGTAGTGTCATTAGGAGAGTCTCCTAAATATCCCCTAAAAATTTGGTGCTGCTATCTTAACAATTGCACCCCTGACATCAGGCACCCCCCAATTTTTCCCAGATTCTCCTTTTAAATCCACCCCCTTCGGCATGGATTTAAAGGGAGAATCTGAGGTCCTCAGTTTAGAAGAAGAAGAAGAGTTTGGGTTTATATCCCTCCTTTCTCTCCTGTAGGAGACTCAATCTCCTTGCCCTTCCCCCCTCACAACAAACACCCTGTGAGGTGGGTGGGGCTGAGAGAGCTCCAAAAAGCTGTGACTAGCTCAAGGTCACCCAGCTGGCGTGTGTGGGAGTGCACAGGCTAATCTGAATTTCCCAGATAAGCCTCCACAGCTCAAGTGGCAGAGCAGGGAATCAAACCCGGTTCCTCCAGATTAGAATGCACCTGCTCTTAACCACTACGCCACATTGAAAGTGATGCTGTTTCAGGGTGAGGGATAATCAACCCCAAAACTGTATCACTTTCAATGTTGCTTAACTGGGGACCCCAGATGCTCCCTCTAAGGTGGATTTAAAAGGAGAATTTGGGCTCTCTAGTTTAAACACAATTGAAAGTGATGCTGTTTGGGGGTGGGTTCCAGCATCATAGCGGCTGCCGGGGGGGGGCACAAAACTCAGATTTTGCACCGGGCTCCATTTTCCCTTTATGCCTCTGCCCAGAGGGGAGGGCAGAAGGAACTGCCAGCTGCCGGCTGGGAGCCCAGCTGGTGGGGGACAGGGGAGAGCAGGGCGGGGGAGTCTGCTGTCCCTGGCCTTGGAGAGCTGCTTTATAAGCACTAGGATGGGGGCGGGGCTTGGGAAGGTGGCCATGCTTTAGGGGTGGGTGGGGGTGTTTCTTTAGTAACATTAATTATTTCAACGGCACTTCCCTTTCTACAATTTTATCCCATTAAATCTCAAAAACTCCCGTGAGGTTGGTAACTCAGAATATTTGAACATGGGTTTGAACATCTAAATCAAGAGTAAAATCACTACATACAATAACTATACTTAATTTTTTTCAAAACTAATGACTGGTTCAAAGTTCTTGATTTTAGTAGGCCTAATCAGAAACATTTTAAAATATCAAAACTACTAGGAAACTACTGCAGATACATATTTGAATATCTAAGTTCAAAGTACCTTCAAACACTTTTCTGCTATCTTTAGAAAAGTTTTTGAAATCTCAGAAAACAGAGGGGAAAGATAGTATCCTTTTTCAAATGATAAATGCACAACCATTTGTAGAATTACTTTATTATGGGGCACTCATAAAAGTTATTGAAGTATAAAATATGACTTGTAAAGAATTACATAATTTAATAATGAAATTTTTGACTATAGTAATTACTTTAAATCACAAGCAATGTATCACTAGTGCCATGTAAAAGTAATTGTGGAATTAGTAATTCATTACTTAGTGAAGTGACATTTAAAAAAACTTCTAATGGCTCAGATTGATTATTTTAGAGAATAATATAAAGCATAGAATAGTTTGCATTCTGAGAAAACTTCTTATGAGAGTGTACTTTTACTGATGAATCAAATAGACTTCAGAACACAATTCTGACACAAAGGTGAATGGTGAATTCAGGCAGCCTATGGACTGAATATATAGGCATAAGTGACTTTTTAATTCAAATGAATATGCAGGAGTATAGATGTGATACAGCTCTTATTCATTTCACCTGAGGTTGCACGAGAGAAATATCTGCTGGACTATATCCCTGTCCCCGCACTGGTGCACACTTGAGGCAAGACGCCCCCTCCCCCCGGGCGCTACACCACTGTCAAGGAGAACTCTGTGCCCTTAACTTGCTTTTTCGGTGAAGCATAATCCCAAGTGGGAGGAGGCTGTCTGCCCACATCTAGTCCAGCAAAGATCACAAAATCAACATTTAAGAACATTAAAACACAAGAAGAGCCTGCTGGATCAGACGAGTGATCATCTAACCCAGCAACCTGTCTTATTCAGAGCGAACAGGTTCCTCTTGAGGTACAACAACAGGGCATATAGAGGGGCCCTTCACTGATGTTACCTCCTGGCCAGGTCTACAGAGGTTTACTGCCTCTTAAGTGTGGAGATTCCCTTTGGTCACCATGGCTAAAAGCCATTAACCGATCTGGCCTCCATGAATCTGGCTAATCTCCTTCAAAAGCAGTTTATGCTTGTGGAATTTCTTATAGTCCCATCTGTAAAAATTCAAGTTAACCAGAATATTAGTATATGAGACTGGATGACATAATGTCCTAATATGCAAACTAGTTTATTATAGTAAATAGCAACCAGTAACTTCTATAATAACAAGAACACGTTTTCTGGTTGCTGTAGTTCATTGCTGATGTCCAGTACTACCAAGAGTCTCTTGCTTGAACATGAATTGTAATACACAAAATCACCTTCTGATATCCTTCTGATATCCTTGCTTTTGCAACTGATGCAGTCCATGAACTTCTAGGATTCTGCTTTGGCCACCCAATTTTTTTCTGTTGCAATTAATAGAGATTTTGGGCCTTCTTCCTAGGATTAGGATCCACGTGGTTTTACTTCTCTTTCTTCTTAATCCTCTGTTTTTATGAACGCATGTATCATGTATTATATATATCTTACAAATCACTTGTACTTAGATAAATTTATACATTGGCTGTATAAGCAGAACCTGAAAAAAGAAGCAGGAGATGATGGTGCAATTAATGTAAGATTTTCTGAGAGCATTGCTCTCCCTTCCTTGATTTTACTAATCTGAATTAAGGAATTTTGGAAGCAGATCGCCTGAGAAGACATCGTGTTGCCTCTTGCAAACATGTTAAGTATTTCTCTGAAATTAGCATTTTTTAAATTTGCTACACTGCCATCAGGAACAAGGATGGAAACCAAGTTATAAATTTGCCTGCGTGGCTTTAATAAAACCCAGACTTCCCAGCAAGTTCACTGTGAAAAGCATAATTTCTAAGTTACATTTCACTGCATCCATAATGCAGTACCAGATTCACATTGACTAAAAAATTTCCCCAGCAAAGTCATACTATGGTTACAAAACAAAACTGAAGAAATGTGTCACTATTGGAAGTGGAAAATAAAGCACTACTTCTTAAAATACAACTGTAGCAACAGAAAAAAAGAGAAAGTTTTAAATCACACAATCCTTCAACATAGATCTATAAATACCTCACCTGAAACATCCAGCACTCAGATATACACTTGGAAATATCAATAATTGTTTGCTTAGCAATAGAAGGGCATATCAAGATATATGTGAATTTAATCTTAAAAACAATTGCTCTGGAAATATCATTGAGTCCTTGCTCATATCATGGCATCCTAAAAACCAAGCTACACATTATGCTTAACAAGTAGATAGTACCATACATAGAACTGTGAAGGCTCTCTTTGGGAAGTCAAGGAAAATTGGAAGAACTTGAAGCCATTCTGACATTTAACTTCAGGCTGGCTTGCTGCTGTTGAAACACGTTAATCCACACCATTGGTCTATTCAATTCACCATTTTCTACTATGACCAGCAGAAGCTCACCAGGGTCTCAGGCAGAAAATGGACAATCTCAGAAGGTGAAGTTATGAGACTTCTGCTTGGCTCCTGATTCCATAGAAGTTCAGGTTAGATGTTCATGGATTGTAGTCTCAGTCTTCTCAGTTGTGCATGGCCAATTGGCCACTTCCAATTGGCCACGCTGGCAGGGGCTGATGGGAGTTTGTAGTCCATGAACATCTGGAGAGCCGCAGGTTGCAGACCCCTGATCTACAGGGTTGCATCATCTCTGTTATGCTTTTAACATTACATGAAACTGAGACTTCTGGAGAAGATGGTGTAATGGTTGGCTAGTGCAGACTGAGTGGCACTCACCCAAGGCTCCTCAGGGGTTCCTGTCAGCCTTACTCTAACTGCCACCTCTTGGGTATACTGATAGCTCTGTGAGGGGATTTTTAACTTTCCCTCCAAAACTAACTGCTCTTACCAGGCTGGATTGGGGCACCCTTGAATGACTCTTGAGGCTTATTAACAGGCAAACAAAGATGTTTATTAATAGAATTGCAAGAAAATATGTTACAGAAATAATTAAACTTTTCTTTTCTCTGGCAGGAATGTTCTACTAAACACTTTAGTTGTTTCAGGTATTCTATTATAGTTCCCAAACAGTCCTCTGGCTCAATTTTAGCAATTCTAGTAAACTTCCTTCACAGGGAAAATCTTTCCTTCACAGAACTTGACAGATACTTAAATATCCAACTTTTCACTAAAAGAGAGGCACACTGGGCTTACCAGAGCAGGCTCTGGGGTATTCCATCTGAAAACCCACTCATGACTCTGGCTGTTTCCGCACGGGGCGGAATACAGTGCCCAAGGGACGCTAAAAACTGCATCCCTGGGGAGGGG